>NC_045966.1:45135141-45481045 GCF_010909765.2 Amblyraja radiata
AGTTTAGTTTAACTCAAATTAGTTTAGTTTAGTTTAGTTTAATTTAGTTCCGTTTAATTTCAGTTTAGTTTAGTTTAATTTAGTTTAGACAGTTTAGTTTTGTTTAGTTTTTGGCTAGTTCAAATCAGTTCAGTTTAGTTTTAGTTTAGTTTAGTTTAATTTAGTTTAGTTTAGTTTAACTCAAATTAGTTTAGTTTAGTTTAGTTTAATTTAGTTCCGTTTAATTTCAGTTTAGTTTAGTTTAATTTAGTTTAGACAGTTTAGTTTTGTTTAGTTTTTGGCTAGTTCAAATCAGTTCAGTTTAGTTTTAATTTAGTTTAAATCAGTTTAGTTTACTTTAGTTTAGTTCAGTTTAATTTTGTTTATTATTGTCATGCATACTGAGGTACAATGAAAAACTATTGTTTGAGTGCTATCAAGTGGGAAAAAAAGACCCTTCTTCAACCCATCCCAAAATGTTACCTATCCATGTTCTCCAGAGAACTTGCCTGACTCATTGAGTTACTACAGCCCTTTTTGTATATATTTTTGTAATCTAGCAGTTGCAGTTCCTTGTTATTACTTTATCTATTGGTTCTCTTTTATTCATCCTGTTTGTCACATTTCAAAGAACCCCAGCAAATTCATCAAGTTCAATTTCCCGTTCACAAAACAATCTTGGCTCCATTTGATTTTCCCTTCAGAATAACTGATTCCCAAATTTTGCCAATGACAGATTTTTAGATCATGGGCCAACTGTCTTATAGTTGCCAGCTTTCTGTCTCCCTTTATTCTTGAAAAATGCATGTTTTAAAAAAATATTTTGGGACCTCGTCAGAAACCAGAGAATTTTGTTGGATTACACCAACTGTCTCTGCAGCCCCTCCGTTTCACGATCTGAGATGCAGGTGACCAGGTCTAGGCACTTATTAGACTTTAATCTCCTTATATCACCACATATTTTTTAGTGATAAAAATTGTTTCAATTCATAACTTCCCTTTTAATTATCTTTCTTAATTCTGGATTATTTTAATTTATTCCGTTAAGAAGACCGATCCAAAATTATCACTTTAGAATGTCTAGGAAGGAACTCCAGATGCTGGTTTACACCAAAGATAGACACAAAATGCTGGAGTAATTCAGCAGATCGGGCAGCAGCTCTGGAGAAAAGGTATAGGTGACGTTTCAGGTCAAGACCCTTCTTCAGACCGAGAGTCAGGGGAGAGGGAAACAAAAGGTATGAAAAGGTTCAGAACAAATCAGGGTCGGCACCAATGACCAAGGAAATGTGGAGCTCACAATGATCCATTGTTGGCAGTGGAAAAGGTGATAACAAAGGTATATATGGATGCAAACATTGGAACAAGCAGGACAACTAGGGTGGGGGAAGGGCACAGAGAGAGAGAGAGAGAGAGAGAGAGAGAGAGAGAGGGAATGCATGGGTTACTAGAAATTAGTTACATTAATATTCATAACAAGTAAGCTGCCCAAGTTAAGTATGAGGTACAAATCCCCCAATTTGCGTGTGGCCTCACTCTGACAGTGGAGGAGGCCCAGAACAGTAAGGTAAGTGTGTGAATGGGACTTACTTACTTAAACAGTTCCCCCCACATTGTTGAATGCATTGGGCAGCAGGCTTTCAGCATTCTGTTTGGTTATGTGCAACGTCTTCCACCCTCGTTAGGCTTGCGTCCTGAGCTTCCAAATCCTTCTGGAATGTTCAGCTCCATGTGAGTTTTGATCGGCCCCTTTTCCTTCTTCCATCAGGTTGCTATGTCATTGCTATCTTAGGTGCACCTTCGGGTGACATTCTGAGTACGTCCTGCAAATTTCATCCTGCGTACCTCTGTCTTTGTTGCAGTTTCACGGTAGGTCTCCTCATTTGTGATGTGGTCTCTGTAGCTTGTCTTCAGGATCTTCCTCAAGTAGCGTTGTTGGAATGCATCCAATTTATTTTTCATCTTCACATTGATTTTCCATGTCTCACTGGCATAGAGGCCTGCAGGGAGGACTACAGACTGGAAGAGCTTGACATTTAGCATCTTGGATATCCCGCCATGAGACTATATTGGCTGCATTCGTCTGAAGACTGATGCAGCTTTACCAATTCGGGAGTTGTTGTTGACCTCTACATCTCTATCTACTGTGAACATGCTACCAAGATAGGTAAATCTTGTGGCGTTTTCCACAGGTTCCCAGTTGATTATCAGTTGGTCTATTGGCTGCTGGTATCCAGTCTGCATGGTCTTAGTCTTCTGGCAGCTGATCTTTAATCTTTAATTCAACCTTTGATGCATTCTCCTCCATTCTCCTGTCATCTCTTGAAGGGTGTGTCTCGACTCTGTTAATAGTGCAATGTCATCGGCAAAATCTAGGTGTGTGAGGCGTCTACCTGTTCTCCACGGTATTCCAAAGTCAGGTTTGTTCATTGTCTTCCGCATGACATACTTGATTGTGACAATAAAACTTGTCTTACCCCTGTGACAATGTCAAAGAATTCTGTGTTTTCTGAATCAACCTTGATGCAGCAACTGGATCCCTTGTAAAGATTCTTGACGATGTTTATGAAAGCCTCTTGGATGCCATACACTGGGAATGGGAAGGGGAGTTAAAATATTTGGCAACCAGGAGATCACATAGGCCAAGGCGGGCTGAGCACAGGTGTTCAGCGAAACGATCGCCTAGTCTGCGCTTGGTCTCGCTGACATATAGGAGTCTACACCGAGAACCATGGACTAGGTAGATTAGGGTTAAGGTTGGGACCTTTCTTCACACTGAAAAGTACCTTTGCCTGTGTTCACCTATTATCGGCCATGTTCTATCCTGACACTCCACTTTCCAAATTTCTATGCCCCCGCCCACCTTCACAACCAGTCAGAAGAAGGTCCCTGACCTGAAACGTCACCTATCCATATTTTCCAGAGATGCTGTCTGACCCACTGAGTTACAGCACTTTCTGTCTTTCTAATTGAAGATTTTATTCAACTGCTGTGTGAAAAAAATATTCTCACATCCCCTCGAGTAAATTTTCCAATTATTTTAAATCAATGATCTTTAATTACTTGCAAGTGGAAACAATTTCTCTCCATTTGCCTGATCAAAAGCTCTCATCATTTTGAACACCTCTGTTAGATCTCCCATTAACCTTCCCTGCGAAACGATGAACACTCTTACACAAAACAATTGTTCAGATTCAAGAATAGGAATTAACCACCCTGCTCCCACCCTCAACCATCGCTCCTACCCCCACCTTACCCTGCAGCTGCTGTGAATCTGAAATAAAGTATGTAAATGCTGATGACACTAAGCAGGTTAGGCAGTATTTACAGAAGATAGATAGTAATGGAGGATGAAGACTCGTTGATTCAATAGTCAAGGGTCAAGGGTCATGAGCCATGAGTATTTAATTGTTATATGTACTGACATATAGTTACACGCACACAAATATGGAAACAGATCCTTCGGCCTAACTTGCCGATTGGTGTGGAGGTCCCGATGAGGTCGAGATCGATCGCCTCACCTGGCCTAGGTGCCTCATTTTTGTGGGGATTTCAAGTGTTCTCTCGAATTTTTTTCTGGATTAAAGGAGGCGCCAGACCACCAGTTGTCGGAGAATCGGAGGTGGATCCTGAGTGAATTGAAGAAACACAAGACTTTTCTTTGTACAAATTGAATTATTAGACTTTTACTTTAGACTTTACACGTTAGAGATTTAGATTTACACTTTAGAGATATAGCCCTTTCGGCCCATCGTGTCCGCGCCAACCAGCGATCTCACCGTACATTAACCTACACACCCTAGCGACAATTTTATAACAACTTACAGAAGCCAATTAACCTACAAAGCCGTACGTCTTTAGAGTGTGGCAAATAATCGGAGCACCCGGAGAAAATCCACACCTTGAAGGTCACAGAGGAGCAGCAGTCAGACCAGTAAGTGAGTGGATTGCCTGAGACATCTTAATTAGTTGTGTGGACAGTTGCCTTGATTAGATAAAATTAAGTTCAGGTCTAGGGGAGTGGCCTTGTTGAGGGGAAGTGCCTTGGTGAGGTAAAGTGCGAGTCTTTGGATCAAGAGTCTTCGGCGAGGAAGCTGTGGCAGGAGGCTACACTTGAATCAGTTGTGTGTTTAATTTAATTTAAAGGAATGGTGTTGCAGTGCATTTGCTGCAGAATGTTGGCAGTCAAGGGTACTGCTGGTGTCACTGACCACTACACCTGCGGGAACTGTGTCCATATGCAGCTCCTCAAGGTCTGAGCTAGAGAACTGGAGCAGCAGCTGGATGACCTGCGGTCCACCTGGGACGACGAAAGCTTCCTGGACATGACCTATAGTTAGGTCATCACTCCAAGAGTGCAGGAGGTGCGACGGGAAGAAAGGGATGAAGCGAATGCAGGAGACCTCGGTGGAAGTACAGGTTCCCCCTCTTGGGAGATATTGGCCAAGATGATGCATCCAGTCTGAGCGGCAGACAGGTCTGTGACTCGAGATTCGATCGGCGAGACCGATGTCAGGCAGAGCCATGGTGGTGGGTGACTGCATTGTCCGAGTTCCCTGACTCACTCAGCATCACTCCCTGACGAGCTCTTTGCATTTTACGCACGCTTTGATAGGGAGAATACTGATTTGCCTTCCCGAGCCCCCATTCGCTGTGATGGTATTTCAGTCTCAGTCTCAGTCACAGAGGCCGACGTCAGGAAATCTTTCATAGGGGTGAACCCTCGAAAAGCGCCTGGACCTGATGGTATACCCGATCGTGTTCTAAAAACCTGTGCGGACCAACTGGCTGGAGTTTTTACGGACATTTTCAACCTCTCACTTCTGAGGTCTGAGGTCCCTACCTGCTTTTAAAAGGGCATCAATTATACCAGTGCCCAAGAAGAGTAAGGTGACGTGCCTCAATGACTATCGACCAGTGGCACTAACGCCGGTGGTGATGAACTGCTTTGAGAGGTTGATCATGGAGCAAATCAACTCCTACCTGGATCCACTGCAGTTCGCTTACTGCCACAACAGATCAACGGTGGATGCGATCTCGCTGGCCCTCCACTCCGCTCTGGACCACTTGGACAACAAAAACTCATATGTCAGGCTGTTATTCATCGATTACAGCTCGGCATTTAACACAATCATCCCCTCCAAGCTGGTTACCAAACTCGCAGAACTGGGTCTCTGTGCATCCCTCTGCAATTGGATCCTCGACTTCCTCATTCACAGACCACAGTCTGTTCGTATTGGTGGAAATGTGTCAGCCTCGATAACAATCAGCACAGGAGCACCTCAAGGCTGCGTGCTCAGCCCTCTGCTGTACTCACTCTATACTCATTACTGCGTAGCCGGTCACAGTGCGAACTCCATCATCAAGTTTGCTGACGACACTACTGTTGTGGGACGTATCACTGATGGGGATGAGCCGGAGTATAGAAGAGAGATCGAGCAACTGTCCATATGGTGCCAGCACAATAACCTGGCCCTCAACACCAGCAAAACCAAGGAACTGATTGTGGACTTTGGAAGGAGTAGGATGGGGACCCACAGCCCCGTTTATATCAACGGGTCGATGGTTGAAAGGGTCAAGAGCTTCAAATTCCTGGGCGTGCATATCTCTGAAGATCTTTCCTGGTCCGAGAACACTAATGCAATTATCAAGAAAGCTCATCAGCGCCTCTATTTCCTGAGAAGACCATGGAGAGTCGGTTTGTCAAGGAAGACTCTCTCTAACTTCTACAGGTGCACAGTAGAGAGCATGCTGACCGGTTGCATCGTGGCTTTGTTCGGCAACTTGAGTGCCCTGGAAAGGAAAAGACTACAAAAAGTAGTAAACACTGCCCAGTCCATCATCGGCTCTGACCTTCCTTCCATCGAGGGGATTTATCGCAGTCGCTGCCTCAAAAAGACTGGAAGTATCATCAAAGACCCACAACATCCTGGCCACACACTCATCTCCCTGCTACCTTCAGGCTGAAGACTGCAACAACCAGGTTCAGGAATAGCTACTTCCCCACAGCCATCAGGCTATTAAATCTGGCTCGGACAAAACTTTAATTATTAATAACCAATTATCTGTTATTTGCACTTTATCATTTTATTTATTCATGTATGTATATATTTATATTATAGTATATGGACACATTGATCTGTTTTGTAGTAATTGCCTACTATGTTCTGTGTGCTGAAGCAAAGCAAGAATTTCATTGTCCTATCAGGGACACATGACAATACACTCACTTAAACTTGAACTTGAGTTGCAGACAGGAGATTCTGTGGCGACAGGCGAGACTTGAGGATGGTGTGTTGCCTCCCTGGTGCCAAGGTCCAAGACATTTCAGACCGGCTTTAGAACATCCTCGAGAGGGAAGGGGTGCAGCCGGATGTAGTTGTGCATGTAGGCACATATGACGTGGGTAAGAAGAGAAAGGAGGTTCTGCAACGTGAGTATAGAGAACTAAGCAGGGGGCTGAAAAGCAGGACTTCTAGGGTGGTTATCTCTGGGTTGCTTCCAGTACCTCATGCTAGTGAGGGTAGGAACTGGGTGATAGGGGATCTGAATGTGTGGCTGAGGAGTCGGTGCAGTGGGCAGGGATTTAGATTTCTAGAGCACTGGGAACTTTTCTGTGGCAGGGGTGAACTGTAAAAAAGGAATGGGTTGCACCTTAATTGGAGGGGGACCAACATTCTGGCCGGTGTTTGCTATTGCTACACGGGTGAGTTTAAATATAAAGTGGGGGGGGGGGGGGGGGGGGGGTGTGAGGGGGTTGGAGTAAAAAAAGGAGGGCCATAAAAGGAGGACAGAAGCAAACAGTAGAAGAGAGATAAGAAAAACAAACCTGAAAACATTGTGCCTTAGTGCGAGGAGTATTCAAAATAAGGTGGATGACTTGAATTAGTAGTGTCATTTATGTTAGTAGTTATTGGATATGATACAGTTGGAATTACAGAGCCATGGCTGCATTAGGATGGAGAGTGACATGGTTCATTTAGAGACGTTTCCTGAACTTGAATAGTGGAGACTTTGAAGGTATGAGACGGGAATTGGCAAGGATAGACTGCCAATTTATACTTAAAGGGTTGATGGTGGAGATGCAATGGCAAAGATTTGAAGACCGCATGGATGAACACCAGAAATTGTTCATCGCTGTCTGGCGATAAAATAAAACTGGGAAGGCAGCTCAACCGTGGCTGATGAAGGAAGTCAAGGACAGTGTTAAATCCAAGGAAGAGGCATATAAATTGACCAGAAGAACCGGCAAACCAGAGGACTGGGAAAAATTTAGAACTCAACAGAGGAGGACAAAGGGGGTAAATTAAGAAGGGGAAAAAAGAGTATGAAAGCAAGCGTGGGGAATATAAAAACTGACTAATGTTTCTTTAGGTATGTAAAAAGGAAAAGATTAGTGAAGACAAATGTAGGTCCCCTACAGTCAGAGACAGGTGAAATTATAATGCAGAACAGTTACGAGTACTTTGGTTTTGTCTTCACTAAGGAAGACACAAACAATCTCCCGGAAATACTAGGGGACCGAGGATCTAGTGGGAGGGAGGAACTGAAGGGAATCCACATTGGTCAGAAAATGGTGTTAGGTAAACTGTTGGGACTGAAGGCAGATAAATCCCCAGGACCTGATGGTCTGCATCCCAGACTCAAGTGGGTGGTCCTAGAAATCGTGGATTCATTGGTGATCATTTGCCAATGTTCTCTCGACTCTGGATCAGCTCCTGTGGACTGGAGGGTAGCCAATGTAACCCCACTTTTTAAGAAAGGAGGGAGAGGGAAAATGGGGAATTATAGACCAGGTAGCTTTACATTGGCAGTGGGGAAGAGACGCTGGAGACGATTGTTAAAGATGTTATAGCAGCGCATATGGAATGCAGTGAAAGGATCGGTCAAAGTCGGCATGAATTCATGAAGAGGAAATCATGCTTGACTAATCTTTTGGAATTTTTTGAGGATGTAACAAGTAGAATAGATAAGGGAGAGCCAGTGGATGTGGTGTATCTGGACATTCAAAACGCCTTTGACAAGGTTCCACACAAGAGATTAGTGTGCAAAATTAGAGCACATGGAATTGGGGGTAGGATTTTGACATGGATAGAGAACTGGTTGGCAGACAGGAAGCAAAGAGCAGGAATGAACAGGTCATTTTCAGAATGGCAGGCAGTGCCGCAAGGATCGGTGCTGGGAACCCAATTGTTTACAATATATATTAACGATATAGACGAGGGAAATTAAATGTAACTTCTCTAAGTTTGCGGATGACACAAAGCTGGATGGCAATGTGAGCTGCTAGGAGCATGCTCTGAGCCGGCAGGGTGACTTGAATAGGTTGGGTGAGTGGGCAGAAGCATGGCAGATGCAGTATAATGTGGATAACTGTGGTTATCCACTTTAGTGGCAAGAGAAGGAAGGCAGATCATTATCTGAATGGTCTTAATAATTGCTCGTTTCTAAGCTTCCCCCAGTCTAGTTTCAGTAAAAACACTGAATCAAGCACTTGAAACAACTACATTTTATTTTACCAAAAGCGCGTTACAGATCAAGTACTGTACCGATTCCACCGCGGGTTCTATCCTCGTATCTGCCTGTTCAAGCCCTCTAGGCCACGCTCAGCCAGAGACACTCCAGAAGTTCACACAGTGCCAAGCGTTCTTACCACTTTTTTAAAAGGGAGGGAGAGAGAAAATGGGGAATTACAGACCAGTTAGTCTAACGTCGGTAGTGGGGAAACTGCTAGAATCAGTTGTTAAAGATGAGATAGCAGCACATTTGGAAAGTGATGAAATCATTGGACAAAGTCAGCATGGATAAGGGAGAACCAGTGGATGTGTTATATCTGGACTTTCAGAAGGCTTTCGACAAGGTCCCACATAAGAGATTAGTATACAATCTTAAAGCACACGGTATTGGGGGTTCAGTATTGATGTGGATAGAGAACTGGCTGGCAGACAGGAAGCAAAGAGTAGGAGTAAACGGGTCCTTTTCACAATGGCAGGCAGTGACTAGTGGGGTACTGCAAGGCTCAGTTCTGGGACCCCAGCTATTTACGATATATATTAATGATTTGGATGAGGGAATTGAATGCAACATCTCCAAGTTTGCGGATGACACGAAGCTGGGGGGCAGTGTTAGCTGTGAGGAGGATGCTAGGAGGCTGCGAGGTGACTTGGATAGGCTGGGTGAGTGGGCAAATGCATGGCAGATGCAGTATAATGAGGATAAATGTGAGGTTATCCACTTTGGTGGCAAAAACAGGAAAGTAGATTATTATCTGAATGGTGGCCGATTAGGAAAGGGGGAGATGCAACGAGACCTGGGTGTCATGGTACACCAGTCATTAAAAGTAGGCATGCAGGTGCAGCAGGCAGTGAAGAAGGCGAATGGTATGTTAGCATTCATAGCAAAAGGATTTGAGTATAGGAGCAGGGAGGTTCTACTGCAGTTGTACAGGGTCTTGGTGAGACCACACCTGGAATATTGCGTACAGTTTTGTTCTCCTAATCTGAGGAAAGACATTCTTGCCATAGAGGGAGTACAGAGAAGGTTCACCAGACTGATTCCTGGGATGTCAGGACTTTCATATGAAGAAAGACTGGATAGACTCGGTTTGTACTCGCTGGAATTTAGAAGATTGAGGGGGGATCTTATAGAAACTTACAAAATTCTTAAGGGGTTGGACAGGCTAGATGCAGGAAGATTGTTCCCGATGTTGGGGAAGTCCAGAACAAGGGGTCACAGTTTAAGGATAAGGGGGAAATCTTTTAGGACCGAGATGAGGAAAACTTTTTTCACACAGAGAGTGGTGAATCTCTGGAATTCTCTCCCGCAGAAGGTAGTTGAGGCCAGTTCATTGGCTATATTTAAGTTAGATGTGGCCCTTGTGGCTAAAGGGTTCAGGGGGTATGGAGAGAAGGCAGGTACAGGATACTGAGTTGGATGATCAGCCATGATCATATTGAATGGCGGTGCAGGCTCGAAGGGCCGAATGGCCTACTCCTGCACCTATTTTCTATGTTTCTATGTTAATATGTTCTCCCAGAAGATCGATGCTGAGCCTCGTGGTAGCGGACTTTTATATGTTCATCGAGGGGCCAAACCTCTCAATAACCCAATTACAGAGATCGATTAACCCCATGCATAACAGGCATTCTCCTAACCCAATAATACAACAGCTCATTCATTGTATAAGAAATAAATCTCTCGAAGGAAGCTAACAAGAACAAACATTGAAACATGTGCCCTGAGATTCAAACAACTTCTCCAAGGCTCAACAGTTCGACCAATCATCAATTAACAGGATGACCATCTTGCAACATTATTCATAATCTTTATAATGCTTTTGCAGCGACCCAATAGAAATGATGCATTTAAGGTTAGTTTGCAAAACCACTATACATGTTATCAATTTAAGAGAAACATGGCGAACACTTCGACCCCTTACCATCCTGCATATCAGTCTGAGCCTAGACTGGCTGGTGCCAATCAAAGCCTGTAAAGTTCAGCTGACAAAGGTTAAGCAATTCTGACAAGTGCAGGTATCCTCCATTTTATGGTGTCTTTAATTTTGCCAATATTAACAGTGTCAGATTAGGAGAAGGGGAGGTGCAACGAGACCTCGGTGTGCTTGTACATCAGTCACTGAAAGTAAGCATGCAGGTACAGCGGGCAGTGAAGAAAGCTAATGGCATGTTGGGCTTCATTGTGAGAGGATTTGCGTTTAGGAGCAAGGCCTACTGCAGTTGTACAGAGACTTTCTGGAGCGCTAGTATGGGTATTGTGGGCTGAAGGGGCTGGTTTCTAGAGGGCTAGTATGGACATTGTGGGCCAAATGGATTCTTGGGGTGGCAGTTCAGTCACTCAAGCCTGATGTGCTGGCAGCTCATTCACGGTTGGTGGGCTAGCAGTTGATTCACGGCTATTCCTTGAAATACCACTTCAAGCAGGGTGCAAGGCCACCAATTTGAACCACCACCAACAACCATTTGCAGTGCAGCATTTCAAAGCAACCACCACCAACAACCATTTGCAGTGCAGCATTTCAAAGCAACCACCACCAACAACCATTTGCAGTGCAGCATTTCAAAGCAACCACAAATTTGATTTTCAAACCACATTAAGGGCACTCACAGTTGAGTAGACATGTGTTCAGTGTTATTCACAGCTCAGAGAGACGTGACCCTCCCGCTTCCTTCACCTTGCAGAGACTGACTGAGGCACAAAACTTCCGGGTTTTATAGTCCCTACCCCCTCCCACCAGCAGTGGCAGCAGAGAGAATCTCAACATTTAAAAACAATTAATAACTCTTTTATTTTTCATCGATGGGAAAAATATCTTGTCCTGCGCAGCGGAGGGGGACTCTGAGTAAGATGGCCAAAAATCACAGTCGTAAAAATCAGAGAGTTTTATCTAAAATTATGAAACAGGAAAACAGGACGTTGTCAAGATCAGAATTTTAGTAATATAGATATATATACAGAAAAACAAACAAATAATAACAGTGGAAAAAGACAAAACCAATGCCACCAAAGTAGTTCAGAGCTTATTTGGAGGTTGCAGTGTTTAAAAGTCTGATGGCTGTAAGGAAGAAGCTGTTCCTGAACCTGGATGTGTGTTACAGTTTTCAGGATCATATATATTCTTCCCGATGACAGGAGTGAAATGAATGTGTGGCCTTGTTGGTGTGGGTCCCTGATGATGCTGGCTGCCTTTTTGAGACAGTGACTACTGTAAATCCCTTCGAGGTTGGGGAGGTCAGAACCCATGATGGACTGGGCAGGGTTCACCACTTTTTGCAGTTGGACAATTGTACCATTGCGCCTCTGTGCCTCCCCTGAGATTGTGAGAGAGAATTCAGTGCGTGAGAGATGGTGGGAACTGATTAATATCATTGTTCTAAAGTCAAGATGGACAAATACTTCAGCAATAATTGCATAGTCGCAGAGAATGAATAGGAGATTAGAAGCAATTGGATACTTCTCTTAAACATTTGGTACAAATGCAATAGACTGCTCTGTTATTGCATGCTGTGATCACTAGAACAGCTGGCGAAGTTCCATAAACAATTCACAATTTACAAGCATCTTAGTCTTAATTCAATTACAGGATGTGGACTTTTGTGGGCAAAGCCAGCATTTATTGCACTTTCCTAATTGTCCTTGATCTGGGAGGTTTACTAGGGGCACTTCCGAGAACAGATTTGATAAATCCGGGGTCAGTCAAAGGCTAGAGTGCAAAATGACAGCAGCTTTCTTTCACACAAGGGTAATAATGATCCAGGTGGGGTTTTACAATAATCCAGTGGCTTTATCATCAGCTTTATTGATACCAGCTTTCTGATCCAGGTTTATTTTACCATTGATTTATGTACTCGCCTTCCATTGCAAGAGATGATGCCATGTTTCCAATGCCATCACCCAAGCTGCTGGTTACTATGCCAATAAATTAACTGCTCATAGAGTTACAGAATCTTACAGCATGGAGAGGGAGAAGGGGCACAGATTAAAGAAAATGTTTGGGGCAAGTTGTTCTACACAGAGGGCAGTGAGTGCTTGGAATGCACTCCCTGGGGTGGTGGTGGAGACAGATACATTAATGGCACATAAGAGTGTTTTGGTAACACACATGATTATGCAAGCACTGGAGGGATATGGATTATGTGCAGGTAGACAATTTGTTAGTCTTGGTGTCATGTTCGGCACAGACATTGTGGGCCGAAGAGCCTGTTTCTGTGCTGGACTCTTCTATGTTCTTGACACAGGCCTCTCGGACCATTATGTCTATGCCTATCTATACTAATCCCATTCCTTAGCAAGCTGCCCCTAGTTTTCTATGTCATGATATTTCAAGTCATTCATCTGAATACTTCTTCAATGTGAGAGTACCTGCCGTGATCAGCCATGATCACATTGAATGGCGGTGCTGGCTCGAAGGGCCGAATGGCCTACTCCTGCACCTATTGTCTATTGTCTGCCTCCACTATCAACTGAGGCACTGTATTCTAGATTTCACCCACCGTCTGTGTGAAATATATGTTTTTCATATCCTTACCCTTTAGCCAAAGTTCATAAGAAGTAGCCATTCAGCCAATTGAGTCTACTCCGCCATTCAATCATGGCTGATCTATCTTTTCCTGTGGAGACTTGGCCTCTATAGCCATCTGTGGCAATGAATTCCACAGATTCACCACCCATTGCAAGGGGTTGCTTTTTGGGAAATTAAACCGGAACAGGCAGGACCTTCACAGTGAATGGCTGGGCCATGGGGAGCGTTGTGGAGCAGAGGGATCTAGGAGTGCAGATATATAGTTCTATGAAAGTGGCAGGTAGATATGATAATCACAAAGGCATTCGGTACATTTTAAATTAGTCACGGTTTTTGTTCTCCACGATCATTTATGATTATATATGAAATGTGAAGCTACATTTGGAGTTTTCAGTTCAGTTTTGGTCTATCGGAAAAATGTTGTTAAACTGGAAAGAGTGCAAAGAGATTTACAAAGATGTTGCTAGGACATGACGGCCTAACCTATAGGGAGAGGTTGGAGTGCAGGAGGATGAGGGGTAATCATATCGAGGTGTACATGATCATGAGGGGAATAGATAGGGTGAATGTGCAGAGTCTTTAACCCGGGTTAGGAGAATAAAGAACCATAGGACATAGGTTCAAGGTGAGAGGGGAAGAGTTAATAGAAATATGAGGGCAGCTTTTTCACACAGAGGATGGTGGATGTATGGAATGAGCTACCAGAGGACGTAGACACAAAATACTGGCATAACTCAGCAGGTCATGGAGAATCTACGGAGAAAGGGAATAGATGACGTTTTGGGTGGGAACCTTTCTTCAGACACAAAGCATCACCCATCCTTTTTTTCCAGAGATGCTGCCTGACCCGCTGAGTTACTCAAGCACTTTGTGTCTATCTTCGGTATAAACCAGCATCTGCAGTTCCTTCATTTTGGCAGAGAAGGTAGTTGAAGCAGGTATTATGAAAACATTTAAAAGACATTTGGACTGGTACAAAGATAGGAAATGGTCAAAGAGATATGGGCTAAATGCAGGCAGGTAGGATTAGTGTAGGTGGGGCACAATGGTCGACATGGGTAAGTTGGACTGAAGGGCCTGTTTCCATGTTGTATGACTGTTATAGAATAGGAGAGCTTCAGTCAGATCCACTGGTTGTGACACAGCATATCTCTATCTATTGCTTGCTTTTATTTTGCTGTTTGGCATGCAAGTAGTCCTGAGTTGAGGTTCATAAAAATGGAACATTATTATTCTTGGTATTGTTCTGAAAATGCCTTTCTACCATCCTTGCTGATTCTCTGGTCCATCCCCATGCCTGATAGTTTAGGTTTAGGTTTATTATTGTCACATGTAATGAGGTACAGTGAAAAGCTTTGTTTAGTTTTTTTAGTTTAGAGAGATGGTGCGGAAACAGGCCCTTCATCCCACTGAGTCTGTGACGAACAGCGTTCCCCGCACACTAACATGACCCGACACACACTAGGAGTAATTACAGTCAATTATACTACAAACCTGGACATCTGTGGAGTGTGGGCGGAAATTGGAGATCCAAGAGAAAACCCACACTGGTCACAGGGAGAAAGTACAAACTCCGTACCGAGAAGGACCCATTGTCAGGAATGAACCCGGGTCACTGGCACTGTAAGGCAGCAACTCTGCCATTGTGCCAATGTGCCACTGTGCTTTGTCTTGCATGTTCTCCAAAGGGATCATATTTACCATACATAGATCCCATCGGATCAAACATAAGTACAATAGATAGAGCAAAGAGGAAGATACAGAGTGTGGAATATAATTTTGTCACATCAGTTCCTTGGATAAAGTCCAATGTTCTTAATGGGGTAGAGGTGAATCGGGGGAACCTCATTGAAACTTACCAAATTAGTTTAGTTAATAATAATAATAATAATAATAATAATAATAATAATAATAATAATAATAATAATAATAATAATAATAATAATAATAATAATAATAATAATAATAATAATAATATATTTTATTGTCATTGCACATAGGTGCAACGAGATTTGGTATGCAACTTCCATCCGATCGTCATAACTTAAACAACTAATCACATTTAGATACCCCGAGAAACATGATTTATATATTTTTTTTAAAGAAAAAAAAAAGAGAACAGTAAAACAGTCTAAAGTGCAAATATGTCTGTGCCGGATCGATGTGCGTGAATACAGTTCATGGGGGTGGGGGAACTCAGCAGGGTCGGTTCAGAACAGCGATAGCTCTGGGGATGAAGTTGTTCCTGAATCTGGAGGTGCGGGCGTAAAAGGCCTTGTAACATCTGCCAGAAGGCAGGAGTTCGAACAGACTATTACAAGGTTGTGAGGAGTCTTTGTGGATGCTGACGGCGTTCCTGAGGCTCCGTGTGTCGTAGATGCCCTCCAAGGCTGGTAGCTGTGTCCCAATAATCTTCTGCGCCCTGTGGATGACGCGCTGAAGAGCTCTCCTCTCCGCCTCCGTGCAGCTGAGATACCACACAGAGATGCCATATGTTAGTATGCTCTCTGTGGTGCTGCGGTAGAAGGTTGTCAGCAGCTGTTGGGGCAGACCAGTCTTTTTCAATGTTCTTAGGAAGAACAGTCGTTGCTGTGCCTTCTTGACCAGCGCAGTGGTGTTGGTGGACCATGTGAGGTCCTCCGAAATGTGTGTGCCCAGAAACCTAAAGCTGGACACTCTCTCCACACTTTCCCCGTAGATAGAGATTGGGGCGTGTTCCCCATTTTCTGTCCTCCTGAAGTCAATAATCAGCTCCTTGGTCTTGAAGGTGTTTAGGAACAAGTTGTTACGTGAGCACCAGTCCGCCAGGTTCTGCACCTCCTCTCTGTAGTTTGTTTCATCACCGTTGGTGATCAGCCCGATCACCGTTGTGTCGTCTGTGAAATTGACGATGGTGTTGGTGTCGAATGCAAGAACACAGTCGTGTGTGAAGAGGGAGTAGAGCATGGGGCTTAGTACACAGCCCTGTGGTGTGCCGGTGTTCAAAGTGACAGTGAAGGACAGGTGCGGGCCCAGTCTCACTGCCTGCGGTCGCTCCGTCAGGAAATTCAGGATCCAGTCGCATATCGACGAGCTGAGGCCTAGCGGGTGAAGTTTGGTGGTGAGCTTGGTGGGGATGACCGTGTTGAAGGCAGAGCTATAGTCTATGAAGAGCATCCTCACGTACGTGCCCTGTCTTTCCAGGTGAGTCAGGACAGTGTGAAGAGCCAGAGAGATGGCATCCTCTGTGGATTGATTTGCCCTGTATGCAAATTAATGTGAGTCCAGTGAGGCAGGGATGCTGGATTTGATATAAGATAGGACCAGCCTTTCAAAGCACTTCATGTATATTGGAGTTAAGGCAACCGGACGGTAGTCGTTCAGGTCGGTGACTTTTGACTTTTTCGGCACCGGCACTATGGTAGCTATCTCCAGGCACTTGGGGACCGTTGCCAGAGATAGAGACAGGTTAAAGATGTTTAGAGATACAGTGTGGAAACAGGCCCTTTGGCCCACCGAGACCATATCGACCAACAATCCCCAGACGTTAACACGACCCTACACACACTAAGGACAATTTTATATTCATACCAAGCCAACTAACCTACCAACCTGTATGTCTTTGGAGTGTGGGAGGAAACCGAAGACCTTGGAGAAAACCCATGCAGGTCACGGGGAGAACGTTCAAACTCCATACAGACCAGCACCTGTAGTCAGGATCGAACCAGGGTCTCTGTCCTCTGTGAGGCAGTAGCTCTAGCACCAGCCCACAGCGCCGCCCAGTGGTGAAAGACCCAGACAGAGTGGATGTGAAGAGGATGTTTCCACTCGTGGGAGAATCTAGAACCAGAAGGCATAGTATCAGAATAAAAGGACATGCCTTTAGAAAAGAGATGAAGAGGAATTTCTTTAGTCAGAGGGTGGTGAATCTGTGGAATTCATTGCGCATCACCAACCAGCGATCACCCATACACTAGCACTATCCTACACACTAGGGACAATGTACAGTTTTACCAAAGCCAATTAACCTACAAACCTCTACGTCTTTAGAATGTGGGAGGAAGCCGGAGCACCCAGAGAAACCCACACGTCACATGGAGAGCATGCAAACTCCTTATAGACAGCACCTGAAGTTGGGATCAAACCCGGGTCTCTGGCGCTGTATGGCAGCAAATCTACCGGATCGTCAGCATGCCAACCCAAATCCTCCCCATCAGCGGGTCCACCTCCACAATATCACCTCATCTCCAGCTGTTGCTGAACCTGGCATCCGCCCTCGACAATATGTGCCTCGTGAAAGAGGAAAAGGGAATTTGGCCAGTTCTGATGCACTTGAAATAATGATCCTTCAAGCTGCCAGAATGTCACTTAATTAGTATAAATGGTGGAATGTTTGTCAATGCAAATGCTGATTTTTCTGAAAATGATTGCATGCCAAATTCCAAAAAGCAAATTTGTTGATCAAATCCTGTGTGGCTGCCAACCTTTGTCATGAAGAAACATGAACAGATAATTGGCCAAAGCCCTGGAAATATGCAGAACTTTATTTGACTTGACTTTTTGCGTTAAGCTACTTGGGAAATCAGCAGCAAATTATTATAGTGTAATAATCCGCAGTATCAACCTGTGTAGGAAGGAACTGTAGATGCTGGTTTAAACTAACTACGGATACTGTCCATACATTCCCCCTGTGATAGCATGGGTTTTCTACCAGCACTCCAGTTTCCTCCCACACTCCAAAGACGTGCAGGTTTTGTAGGTTAATTGGCTTCTGTAAAAATGTGTAAATTGTTCCTGATGTATAGGATAATGCTAGTGTGCGGGGATCGCTGGTTGGCGCGGTCACGGTGGGCCGCAGGGCCTGTTTCCATACTGTATCTCTAAACTAAACTAAACGTTCCTGACCCGAAACATCACCTATCCATGATCTCCAGAGATATGTGGGAAGGAACTGCAGATGCTATTTTGCACCGATGATAGACACAAATTGCTGGAGTAACTTAGCGGGTCAGGCAACATCTCTGGAGAAAAGGAGTAGGTGACATTTAGGGTCGTGAGACCCTTTTTCAGATGCTGCTTGACCCGCTAAGTTACTCCAGCACCTAGTGTCTTTCTTTTGTAACCAGCATCTGCAGTTCTTTGTTATTGCATTAAGATCTAATCCCATCAAGTTATTTTACAACCAAAAATTGTCTCCAACTAAACCTTACTTCTTTTTCCCTTGGCAAAGATATGCAATGTAGGCCTATGAACCTGTTATAAGTTCTGTAAACATGAAATATAAAGCACAGTTTGCATTTGCATTGATCAAACAAGAAAGCGTCTGATAAATCAGATGATCTGTTTCTGCCACAGACAGAACACAAGCTAGCAACTCAGATAGAATTTCTTTAAATTGATATATTTTCATATTTTGCACATGTACTTGCTTCAAAGAGAACATTCATAATAAACAGTTACTTCATTGAGAACTTACTCTACCAGGATATTCTAGGGTATATAAGGAGAAAATGCAAATATAGTGGGAGGTTATTGAACTGAGTAGACAGATTTAAAATAATTAGCAAGGCGGTCAAAAGAGAGATGAGATTTTATTATTAACATAAATTATTGCATTGTAACATTCTGATCTTTAGTCGGTGGCTCTGGAGAGAACTAATGACTCTGCAGTGTACGGTTCAGCTTATTCCCAGGATATACACAAAAAACTGGAGTAATTCAACGGGTCAGGCAGCATCTCTGGAGACAAGGAATAGGTGATGTTTTGGGTCGAGACCCTTCTTTAGACTGAGAGTCAGGGGAAAGGGAAACGAGAGACATAGATGGTACATAGAACAAATGAATTAAAGTTATGCAAAGGGTGACGATGATCAAGGAAAGGTGGATCCCACAATGGTCCATTGTTGGCTATGAGGCAGGTGATAACGAGTTATACAGACTGAAACTAAACGAGCCAACAATGAAACTAGTACAAGAGAGAGGGGACGCAAGGGTTACTTGAAGATGGGGCATGTTGGTCGGCACGAGCAAGCTGGGCTGAAGGGTGTGTTTCCACACTGTATGACTATGAATCAACTTGCAGAAGGGAACACAGAGAGTCAAGAGTCACTGGTCAAGAGTATATACTTTCTTACCGACAACGAAACAATTACATTCTTACTCGCAAAGGGGAAGGGGAGCCCTGATAATAGCAGGGCCCTTCTAAAGTGACAAGACACATTTAGGCTGAATATGCTCCTTCGCTGGTTAAAGGTTTTGTCTTTCTGAGATAAATACCATTAGTAAACAAAGTCAAGTCAATCGCTTTCAGATATAATGACTTGTTCTTAAAAGTCTGGTTGTGTGCCACTGTGGAAGAGAAACAAATATTTCAAAAGGATAGAGTTTGATTGTTTATCTAGAAGATTGATTGCAAGCACTAATTGGAGGAGTGGGGAGACTAGCTGGCTAGCAAGTGACATTACTTGCTGCTGGTTTAAAATGATCGCTTGTCTGAAGGGATACGCAGTCGCTGATACAGATGATAGCACTCCAGAACCAGTGCTGGCCAGACACAGAGCTTGATTCCGATTCTAGATGTGAAATATCAGAAGGTATGAAAGTCCCAGAGAGACCACAAATAAATATAATTATTAGAGTGGAGGAAGAAAGAAAGTTTCAGGTGCAAGTTTACACTGGTGAAGCTGGGATTGTTATCTTTGGAAGAATGGAAGTTGTGATGAGATTTATCTAACAAATCCCACCCCACCCTCAATCTCTTAATTTAGCATCATACATAGAAACATAGAAAAATAGGTGCAGGAGTGGGTCATTTGGTCCAGCACTGTCTTCGAGCCAGCACTGTCATTCTCACAGAGAGTGGTGAGTCAGTGGAATTATCTGCCTCAGATGGCGGTGGACGCAGGTTCTCAGGATGCTTTCAAGAGAGAGCTAGATAGGGCTCTTAAAATTAGCGAGGGGATACAATACAATACAATACGGTTTTATTCGTTAAATTACACATAAAGTGCAAGTGAAATGAATTTGCCAGCAGCGGTACAATGAGAAAGAACACACATAAACACAATAAAAATTTAACACAAATATCCACCACAGCATCCATCACTATGGTGGAAGGCACAACATTTGGCCAGTCCTCCTCCATTTTCCCCCGTGGTCGGTACCTCAACCGGCCACAGCCGCTGCTGCGGGCATCCAGATGAATGAAAGTCAAGGTAAGTCCTGAATCGGTGCCTCCCCCACCGGAGACCGCGGCTTCAGGTCGGTGTAGGCCGCAGGCCGGTGATTTAAAGTTCGCGCCACAGCCAGAAGCACCGCAGACTGCAGGGCCGGCAGTCGAAGTCGAAGTTCCCCTCCAGGGATCCCCAGCGAGGGACCCCACTCCCGATGGTAAGTCCACACCGCGGGGAGAAGGCAAGAACGGGGTGCTGATTGTGGATGATCAGCCATGATCACATTGAATGGCGGTGCTGGCTCGAAGGGCCAAATGGCCTACTCCTGCACCTATTGTCTATTGTCTATTGTCTAATATGATCATGGCTGATCATCTAAAATCAGTACCCCGTTCCTGCTTTTTCCCCATATCCCTTGATTCCTTTCGCCTTAAGAGCTACAGTAAATCTAACTCTCTCTTGAAAACATCTAATGAATTGGCCTCCACTGCCTTCTGTGGCAAAGAATTTCACAGATTTACAACTCTCTGGGTGAAGATGTTTTTACTCACCTCAGTCCGAAATGGCCTACTCCTTATTCTTAAGCTGTGAGCCCTGGTTCTGGATTCCCCCTACATTTTTCCTGCATCTAGCCTGTTCAATCCTTTAAGAATTTTATATGTTACTATAAGATCCTCTTGCATCCTTCTAAATTCCAGTGAATACATGCCCGGTCGACTCATTCGTTCATCATATGTCAGTCCCGCCATCCCGGGAATTAACCTGGCGAACCTATGCTGCACTCCCTCAATTGCAATAATGTCCTTCCTCAAATTAGGAGAACAAAATTGCACACAATACTCCAGGAGGGGTCTCACCAGAGCCCCGTACAACTGCTCCATGCACCTAAACTCAAATCCTCTCACAATGAAGGCCAACATGCCATTAGCTTACTTCACTGCCTGCTGTACCTGCATGCTTACTTTCAGTGACTGATATGACTTTCAGTGACTGAAGCACACCCAGGTCTCGCTGCGCCTCTCCATTTACTAATCTGACACCATTCAGATAATAATCTGCCTTCCTGTTCTTGCCATCAAAGTGGATAACCTCACATTTATCCACATTTTACTGCATCTGCCATTCATCTGCCCATTCACCCAACCTATCCAAGTCACCTTGCAGCCTTTTATCATCCTCATCACAGCTCACACTGTCACCCAGCTTTGTGTCATCCACAAATTTGGATATGTCACATTTAATTCCCCCATCTAAGTCGTGAATACTGTATATGTTGTAAATAACTGGGGTCCCAGCACAGATCCTTGCTGCACCCCACTGGTCACTGCCTGCCATTCTGAAAATGACCTGTTAATCCCTCCTCTTAGCTTCCTGTCTGCCAACCAGTTCTCTATCCACGTCAATACACTACCCCCAAGACCATGTGCTCTAATTTTGCACACTGATCTCTTGCGTGGGACCTTGTCAAAGGCTTTTTGAAATTTCAGATACACCACATCCACTGGCTCTCCCTTATCCATTCTACTTGCTACATCCTGAAAAAATTCCAGAAGATTAGTCAAGCATGATTTCCCCTTCATAAATCCATGCTGACTTTCTCAGATCCTGTCACTGGTTTCCAAATGTGCTGCTATAACATCTTTAACAATCGACTCAAGCATCTTCACCACTACCCTAGTAAGGCTAACTGGTCTATAATTCCCCGTTTTCTATCTCCCTCCTTTCTTAAAAAGTGGGGTTACATTGCCTATCCACCAGTCCACATGAATTGATCCAGAACTTTGGAAAATGATTGAGAGAACATTGGAAAATGATCACCAATGCATCCATGGTTGGCGGTGCAACCGATGTTGCAACGGCCCCTGCAGCCTGTCTGTTTTTTTTTTTGTCCAGTTGAATGTAGTTTGTTGTGTTCTTTTTATATTGTTTTTAACTGTGCATACGTGGGGGGCGGGGGTGGGGGAACTTTTAAATCTCTTCCCTGCACGGGAGACCCAATCTTTTTCCTGTCGGGTCTCCGTTGTCGTTGGAGCCTAGTACGGTGGAGCGGCCTCCAACCGGAACGACCTGGGGGCTCCCGTCACGGAGCCTGCGGACTACTCACCATCTTGGGGCTGGCCGGCCTCGGAGCGTGGAGAGCTGTGGTGGCTCGCTGCTGTGGCCCGACTCCGGAGCTCGGAGGCTCCAGCCGCAGGTCCGGTGGACTCGCGGGTCCCTGGTGGGTGACCGCTTTTCGGAGCTCCGCAACGCAACTTCTCCCGCCCATGTCGAGGGGTTGGAACGACCCGGAGCGGGGCCGTACATCGCCCGGTGCGGCTTTAACGGCCTCGGGACATGCCAACGCCTGCCGGGGGCTCCCACATTGAGACATTAAGACCTGGAGCGGGGTCGTACATCGCCCGGCGTGGCCTAAACGGCCGTGGGACTTACCATCGCCCGCCTGGAGCTTTAACATCGGGAGAAAATGGAACACAGGGGAGAGAAAAGACTTTGTCTCCCATCACAGTGAGGAGGAGATTCACTGTGATGGATGTCTACCAATTTGGTTGGCACAATCTATTTGTAGATTAAAGTCACCTATGAAAGCACAGACATTGTGGGCCAAAAGGCCTGTAATGGACCATTGTGAGCTCTTTGGTCATTGGTGACGGCTCTGATCTGTTCTGTGCATTTTCATGCCTCTAGTTTCCCTCTCCCCTTACTCTCTGCCTGAGGAAGGGTCTTGAACCGAAATGTCACCTATTCCTTTTCTCCAGAAATGCTGCCTGACCCACTCAGTTACTCCAGCATTTTCATAATGTTCATAAGTTCTAGGAGCGGAATTAGGCCACTCAGCACATGAAGTCTACTCTGCCATTCAATCATGGCTGATTTATCTTTCCCTCTCAACCCCATTCTCCTGCCTTCACCACATTACCCCCTGACACCCTTATGCCCCTGTCCCACTTAGGAAACCTGAACGGAAACCTCTGGAGACTTTGCGCCCCGCCCAAAGTTTCCGTGTGGTTCCCGGAGGTTTTTGTCAGTCTCCCTACCTGCTTCCATTACCTGCAACCTCCGGCAACCACCTGCAACCTCTGGGAACCGCACGGAAACCTTGGGTGGAGCGCAAAGCCTCCAGAGGTTTCCGTTCAGGTTTCCTAAGTGGGACAGGGGCATAATTAATCAAGCATCCATTAATCTCCGCCTTAAAAATATCCATTGACTTGGCCTCCACAGCCGCCCGTGGCAATACATTTTGTGTCTGTTTTTGGTGTAAACCAGCATCTGCAGTTCTTTCCTACATGCAGGCCTGTTTCTGGGCTGTGCTGTTCCATGTTCTGAGTTCAGAGGGGGCTGTATGTATTGTGGAGCTAAGGGACAGGAATATGACGTTGGAAGTTATTTGGAGTTGATTTGGAGATGGTAGTGTTTAAAAGCCTGACAGCTGTAGGGAAGAAGCTGGTAAAGATGAAAATTCCAAATCATTACTAGCATTTTAAAATAGAAGAATTTACAGAGAGACTTGCATCTTTTCCTTGCACAGTGAAAAGAATGTATGTTTAACATTGAAACCACTGTTGCATTGTATGCATTTAATCATTCAATATCCCCAAAATGTATATGTTATGGACGGGTTTTTTCCAAAGATATTGTTTTTAATTTAGCATGGAAACAGGCTCTTCGGCTCACGGAGTCCATGCCAACCATTGTTCACCCATTCACACTCGTTCTATGTTCTCGCACTTTCTCATCCATTCCCTAAACTCAAAATAGGGGCAATCTTTGCAGAGGGCCAATTAACCTACAAACCTGCACGTCTTTGGAATGTGAGAGGAAACCTGAGCGCCCAGAAAAAACCCACTCAATCACAGAGAGAGCATGCAAACTCCACGCACACAGCAGCCGAGGTCAGGATGGAACAAGGGTCTCTGGTGCTGCAAGGCAGAAGTTCTACCAACTGCATCACTGTGCCACCCTTATGAAGATCTTGTTATAATATTTAATCTCTCACTCATTTATTATTCAGCGGCAGAACAAATCCAGTCCTATCTAACTTGACCACATATGGATGCAGCTGTCATTTTTTGAAGATTAATTGTTTTAAAAAGCCGTTATATGTTGTTTGCAAATTTTGCCTCAATTTTCTGAATATTCATGCTAAGTAATTGGTCTCATAGTTCATCATAGGGTTGACATTGTGTTGCCTACATCGCATACTCAAACCGTATAATCACCACAGGGTGATGTTGAATTTTATGTTACTAAGTAAAATTCAGTTTTCTCATTACTTTAGTTTACTTTAGTTTAGAGCGACACCACGGAAACAGGCCCTTTGACCCACCGAGTTCGCGCCGTCCAACGATTCCCACACACTAGGTACAATTTACAATTTTACCAAAGTCAATTTACCTAGAAAACTGTATGTCTTTGGAGTGTGGAAGGAAACTGGTGCACCTGGAGAAAACCCATGCTGTCAAGGAGAGAACGTACAAATTCCACACAGACAGCAACCGTGGTCTGGATCGAACCCTTGTCTCTGGCATTGTAAGTCAGCTACTCTACCACAAGCGCCACTGTACCATCCAATTATTCTTGGGGTATAGAATTTAATTCACTGGACTTACTGTACTATGCTACCTCTTTTTGTTCCCTGAAGACTATTTCTTACTTGTGAATATAAAAACTCAAACCTGTGACTACGATCACATTTATTTTTCAGGCCTCAGAGCATGTGCTGATATGTGATAGAATGTGTGTTTTCTACCAGAATATAGAATATTACAAGTAATCTGTAAGATAGTTGCAAATATTATAGCACCACCAACAACAATAACCACCCCCTCACCTATCCACCTATCACTGGCCAGACTATGTCCTGTCCCAACCTCTCTTTTCCAGCTTTCTCCCCACTGTTACAATCAGTTTGAAGAAAGGTTCCATCGTGAAACATCAACTGTCCACTCTCTCCACAACTGCATGACCCTATCAATTCTTACATTATAACTGCACCTCATCTCCCATTTAAAGTACTTATTTTCCCCATTTATCCCCACTCTTTCCCCTTCAACCTATTTCCCTCCCTCTGGCTTTACATTACAATCCTCTTCTCTCCTTATCGAACACCATTTGTCACCTTTTCACCTCTAGCCTTTTCACTTATCTGCTCATCTTTGTCTTGTCAGGCTTTGTCTCGTCCCCACCTCTCTTTTCCAGCTGTCTCCCCACTGCTACAATTAGCCTGAAGAAGGGTTCTGTCCCAAAACATTACCTGTCCATCCCTCCACGAATGCTGCCTGACATGTTGAGTTCCTCCAGCACATTGTGTTTTTCTCAAGATTCCAACATATGCAGATCTTTGTGTCTCCTTAACTGTACCTGATGCTTGGACCCTCACATCCAAGAGCTCTAATGTCTTTATCTAGAATCTGTTTTTCTGAACACTTAAAAGCTTAATAGGGAGGTGAAGGCGATTTCCCAATTTCAGCCAACTAGCCCCTCTATTTTTATGTTTATGTTCATAAATTATAGAAGCAAAATTAGACCATTCGGCCCATCGAATCGGCTCTGCCATTCAATCATGGCTGATTTATCTTTTCCTCTCCACCCCAGTCACCTGCCTTCTCTCTGAATTCCACAGATTCATCGTCCTCTGATAAAAGAAATTCCTCCTCATCTCCTATCTAAAGGTATGTTCTTCTATCCTGACTCCATGCCCTCTGGTCCTCGACTCTCCCACTAGTGGAAACATCCTCTCCACATCCACTCTTTGCAGGTCTTTCACTATTCGGTAAGTGTCGCTATTTTATGCTGCCAAAAGGAGCTTAATTGTACATTTGTAGGTATTGCTGTTTGTGGTACCTTGCTGTGTGTAAATTTTAGACAATAGACAATAGATGCAGGAGTAGGCCATTCGGCCCTTCGAGCCAGCACTGCCATTCAATGTGATCATGGCTGATCATCCCCAATCAGTACCCCGTTCCTGCCTTCTCCCCATATCCCCTGACTCAATTAAGAGCCCTATCTAGTTCTCTCTTGAAACTGGTGAAACTGTATCAGTATTCAACTGCATTTTGCAATATAAATAACCGTTTGCCAAACATTTTACAACGTCTTGCAGATGTGATAAGATGCTTCATAAACACAAAATATTTCTTATCTCAAAGCAGTAACGCTTTTCTTAAACCACCAGACAGAAAGATTTCATGCAAAGACATCAAATTTGCAAAAGCATTTCACAGTGCGATTTCAATCAGCAAATCCAGATCATCTCCACAATTCCCAAATTAAAAAAATCATTTTTATTTATATTGACTCATTAGGTTTGCTAAAAGGTTTTATTTGATTTTTGATTATTGCATGATTTCATAGCAATCAGGCTGGCACCTTTTTTGAGGTTTTGGATAAATGTCATAAATATGTGCACATGTCCCTCTGTTGTTCTCAATAAATTGCTTGTGATTTTGGGTTGTTGTCTCTTGCAGTCTCAACAATGACATTCAGCATTAAACCCAATACTTCAAGTTTCTGAAAGATCTGCAACTGTTAGAAGTCACGATACAGTGCTATCGGACTTTGGTTAGGCCGCATTTGGCATATTGTGCGCAGTCCTGGTTGCCCCATTACAGGAAAGATGTATGAGATCTGGAGAGGGTGCAGAGGAGGTTGAACAGAATGCTGCCTGGATTATAGGATTTCAGGTACAGGGAGCAGTCGAATAGACTTGGATTGTTTTCCCTGAAACATCGGAGATTGAGGGGAGACTTGGTTCATGGATATTCAGAAAATGGAGGGATTCTGTGCCAGTAGATGAGAAATAATCTAGAAATTATGTTCAGCAGGGGCCTTGTGGGTTGAAAGGTCTGTTCTTGTGCTGTACTGTTCTATGTTCTATGTTTTATTGTGTGAGCCAGAGGCCCAGCTTTGGATAGGATTGTGTGGTGCATGCATGGCCCAGTAAACACACCAACACCACCACTTCCTTCGAAGGCAGGAGGTTTTGTATGACCCCAACGACTCGAACCATCTTCGACAGACATGGCGAAGAAAGCATCACAGTATGGTTTGGGAACAGCTCCTTTCAAGAAATCGCAGAGAATTATGTATGGAGCACAGAACATCACACAAACCAGCATCCTTTCCATTGACTCCATCTACACTTCACACTGCCAGGGCAAAGCCACCAGCATAATCAGGGATGAGTCACACCCTGGTCACCCCCTCTTCTCCCCACTCCTAGAGGTATAGAAGTGTGAAAACGCACACCTCCAGATTCAGGAACAGTTTAACCATATAACCATATAACCATATAACAATTACAGCACGAAAACAGGCCATCTCGGCCCTACAAGTCCGTGCCGAACACTTATTTTCCCCTAGTCCCATCTCCCTGCACTCAGACCATAACCCTCAGTTTCTCCCCACATGTTATCAGGCAACAGAACCATGCTGTCAACAACTGGAGTGTGGTCCTGAGGTACCATCTACCTCACTGGACACCCTTGGACTATCTTTAATCGGACTTAACTAGACTTTATCTTGCACTAAACGTTATTCCTTTCATCCTGTATCTGTGGACAGCTCGATTATAATCACATGTCTTTCTGCTGACTGGTTAGCATGCAGCAAAACCTTTGCACAGTACCTTCATACACATGACAATAAACTAAACTAAACATGGAGCAGGGTCAAGTGCTTACCTTAAAGCCATGAGCTCTCCAACACACTGCTCTCAGTCACCACGGAACAAAAGAGTTCAGCATCAGCTGTGTGATTATCTGACTGGTCATTCCTTTTAAAGATAAAGAGTTTTCCTCGGGATTCCTGTCCCTGCTTGCACTACATCTTCATCCCATATCAATGTCCCGCAAGACAGATAACTTTCCTCTCAGATAAATTAATTCCTCTACAATACAGGACAGCTGGCAAACGCACCATGGACATTCTAGTGACATAGTGGGTGGGAGCAAATACTAACCCAGAGATGCACTGTCATTCTTGACAGCAAGCCAAGTAACGTGAGGTGCATTTTAACCAACAAATGCAGAATATTGTTTAGATGGAGAGAGGTCATCGAATGCTGTCTTATAAAGAGATCTCACTGTCTTTAATTTAGATTTTAGAGAAATTGTCCCTAGTGTGTGGGTGTAGGGGTTTTGCGTTTCCTTTTACTCCACTTCGGGCCCAACTGCCCGAGTTATTCTCTCCCTTGTCGGAGGGTCAAACGGCCACCACTCCACTCGAGCGGTTTCCAAGAGAGAGAATACAACAAAAGGGATTCCCCTAGGTTCTAGACCTCGGAATAATGGTGGGCTATGATAAAAAGGTTGAATTGACCAGAGTGTGCGGTGGGCGGCGCGACTTTCGTCAGCAGCGGCCTCTGCAGTCCGTCTGCGTTTTTATTATTTTATGTCTTATGTTTTTATGTAGTTTTTGTTATTTTTGTTGGGGTATGTGTGTGGGGGTGGGGTGGTGGGGGGTGGGGTGGTGTGGGGGGGGGTGGGGGTAACTTTTAAATCTCTCCCTGCACGGGAGACCCGACCTTTTCTTTGTCGGGTCTCCGTTGTCGTTGGGGGCTGCAACGAGGAGCGGCCTCCAACAGGAAGACCGGGGGCTGTGGTGCCGACTACTCACCTCACCGTCGCGGAGCTGGCCGAGTCCAGAGCGGGTGGAGCTGTGGTGGACGCTGCTGCGACCTGACCCCCGGAGATTCGGTGGCTGCAACTGCGGGTTTGGCGGGCGGCTCCGGGAGCCCGCGGGTCCCTGGAGGGAGACCGCTTTTCAGGGCTTCCGCAACGGCGACTTCTCCCGCCCGAGTTGCAGGGTTGAAGAGCACCTGAGCGGGGCTTTACAGCACTGACCTTTTTTGGCCTTCCATCACAGCAATGTGATGGATGTTTATGTAAATTATGTTGTGTCTTGTGTCTATTTGTTTGTAATGTATGGCTGCATTACCTTCCAACACACCGACATTTCGTTTGGACCTCAAGGGGTCCAAATGACAATAAATTGAATTGTATTGTATTGTATTGTATTGTATTGTATTGTATGAGAGAAAACAGAAACCAAGATGGACTCAAAGCAAGTCTAAAATTTACAGGCTTTATTAAACAATGAGAAATCGAATCTCACCAACACTACATAATACGTGGCTAAACTTATGCTTTAAACTAAGACTATGGACGGAAAACTATCGGGCACGTCGTAAAACTTACTTTACACAATTTTACTTGCCTTTCTCTTTATTTCCTCAACCTCTATCCTATTTCGGGAATTTCACCAGGTCACCGGGATACTCACAGCCAGGTCGATGCAGGCCCACGAGCTGTCCAACAGAGCAGAAAGAGAGCGAGTTCTGGCTTGACTCCTGTTTTTATACCTGAGCTTCCTTTGAAACCCCCAGGTGGTCCTCTGGATAAAAGGGTTCTTTTGATGATTCCCAGTTTCGATCTGGCATGAACAATAGGCTTCCAATGATAAGGGGTTTGCTGATGTCATGATCCCTCAGCCTGATCGTTATCCCAACGCCTGGATGGGCTCCTATTGTCTCGATGGATGGGTCTTCCAAGATGGTGATTGTGCTTGTGCTGGCCTGTTTACCACCGTCTGCTGAGGCTTGGTTCCTTCCTTTGTGTATCCAAGATAATCTCGTTATCTCCGTCTCAGCCTTTCCTGCCCATACCATTCGCCTAGTTGTGTGATGCCCAAGTCCACAGGCCAGATAGGTTTGAAACTTGAAACTGATTCTTTCTTTGTGGAGTGGGGGTTTTTCCGTTGCAGCCAGCAAATCTGTCTTTTTAAAATATCCATGTCATTATCCGAGTTCTTCCATCATTTTGGAGGATTTGCCCCAATAACTTACATGGGGTAGTGCTAGTATATGGGGTAATCGCTGGTCGGCACGGGCTCAGTGGGTTGAAGGGTCTGTTTCCACGCTGTGTCTCCAAAGTCAAAAGTCAATCAAGCCACCCACTATGTACAGACACAGGATAAAGGTCTACTGTACATTTCTATGTTCTTCCCTTCGGTCCACTGTGTCCGCGTCGACCAGCGATCACCCCATACATTAACACTATCCTACACATTAGGGACAATTTACAATTTTTACCAAATCTTACAAACCTACAAATCTATATGTCTTTGATATGTTAGAGGAAACCTGGAGAATACCCATGCTGTCAAAGGGAGAATGTACAAACTCCTAACAGACAGCACCCATAGTCAGATGGAACCCGGGTCTCTGGCGCTGTGAGGCAGCATCTCTACCACTGTGCCACTATGACACCTGAAATATCCCCATGCATTAAGCACAGGTATTGCAAGTGATAAAGAAGGCATATAAAATGTTGGTTTTCTATTTCTATTTCAGGTGACAGAATTACATGGTGTTAGAGTTGCTGCCTCACAGCACCAGAGACCCTGGTTCGATCATGACTACGAGTGCTGTCTGTACGGAGTTTGCACGTTCTCCCCGTGATCGCATGGTTTCCCTCCAGGTGTTCCGGTTTCTTCCCACATTTAAAAGATGTACAAGTTGGTGGGATAATTTGCTTCTGTAAAATTGTCCCTAGTGTGTAGGATGCAATATTGTGTTAACATAAAAATAATGTACAGGTGATCGATATTTGGCATGCAGTCGGTGGGCTGAAGGGCTGTTTCCACACAACATTTCTTAACTAAACTAAACTAACATTTTCAGCATTAGCAGAAGAATTAGCTGAAGAAGAGTCAAATAAAGTCGTCAAATTTATTGCCATCCATGCACAAAATGTAGTATTGTTCTGGTAGTATGGTATTGTTGCAATGTTCTGGAATCGGTTTCTACCATTGAAAGTTGTGGGAAAATGTGTGCATTTGTATGTATATGTCCTATGCATGTGCATTGAAATGTGTGTGTGGGAATCCGTGTATTTGGGATCAGTCTGGGGACCCGAAACGTTGTCTATCCCTTCCCTCCACAGATGCTGCCGGACCTGCTGAGTTCCTCCTGCACTTTGTTTTTCGGCTTTGTGTTTGTGTTTGCGTGTTTGCGTGTGTGTGTGTGTGTGTGTGTGTGTGTGTGTGTGTGTGTGTGTGTGTGTGTGTGTGTGTGTGTGTGTGTGTGTGTGTGTGTGTGTGTGCACAATAGGCTTGTGTGTGCGTCTGTATGTGTATGTGTGTATATATATACTTACGTGAGTGTGCATTTGAGCCAACGTGAGCTGATTACCTGGTGAAGCGCGATGTCTGGCCCAGAGTGGGGATGCTGATAGGTGAAAGCTCCAGCACTATAGCTCAAGAGGCCTTGAAACCACTGCACAGTGGCACAGCGAACAGTTCATTTTCAGAGCAATTACAATTTGAACTTCACAGAACCCCTGCGGGAAGCCAGGAAAGTGTATTAAAAAACTTCATGGCAGGTGGATGCGTTTAGATAAATATGAATGAACTTTTCACCCATTAACCCTGCATCAAGAATTCACACGGATTGTTGGATTCTATGGGCAATATAGAAGTTGGGCTGTGGAATATAATCTCCAATTATTTGTCACCTGCGTTCAATAGGACCTTTGAGAAACCATTTACTTTAGTGTCAAAGGTGACTACTTGACAATGACTCCAGCACTTTGAAGTGAAATACATAAGCTTTTCTTTATCCTTGCTATTCTGAGTTCATTAAGGTGAGATGTGAAATTGTTGGAGAAACAACATTCTTTCCATCTTTACTTACTCTGTGTCAGCTAAAAAATAAATCCTGGGTGAAATGTAATAAAATTGGATGCTTGGTAAAGGTCATTGTATTTTCTATATTCAACCACCTTCCAAATTATTTTGTTGCACTGTTGTCCACTGGGTGACTATTACTTCCTGTAACCCCTGTTCAGCTATCTTGGATCACGAGAACAAAACTTACCCTTTTGCACCGAACTTCTGACCTAGTCGATGATATCAGCCTGTGCCCTCTTGACATTGGGTCAAGGCTATCAAAACTCAATTCATCTACATTTGACTTGGTCAATACGTAGATTTGCCAACCCAACCCTGCATTCAAGGGTCAAGAGTCAATTATCAAGTCCTATGTATGACAAAGGAACAATGCCATTGTAGCTTGCAGCAGGATAACAGGCCTGTAAACACAATGCACGCAGATAATATATCATAAACAAAAATTCAATAAATTAATAACCCCAATGCCTGTGTAAACAGAATCTGAAGTCTTTAGTGCAACCAAAGACAGTCCATACAAAGTCATAGTTGAGGTTAGTATTATTTTGCTTGAAAGATTCAGCCTGGAAACAGACTCTTTGGCTAGCTGAGTCCGTGCCGACCATCGATCACACATTTACACATTTACACTTTTTGGTCTCCAAATGTGAGGAAGGACATTATTGCCATAGAGGGAGTGCAGAGAAGGTTCACCAGACTGATTCCTGGGATGTCAGGACTGTCTTATGAAGAAAGACTGGATAGACTTGGTTTATACTCTCTAGAATTTAGGAGATTGAGAGGGGATCTTATAGAAACTTATAAAATTCTTAAGGGGTTGGACAGGCTAGATGCAGGAAGATTGCTCCCGATGTTGGGGAAGTCCAGGACCAGGGGTCACAGCTTAAGGATAAAGGGGAAATCCTTTAAAACCGAGATGAGAAGAACTTTTTTCACACAGAGAGTGGTGAATCTCTGGAACTCTCTGCCACAGAGGGTAGTCGAGGCCAGTTCATTGGCTATATTTAAGAGGGAGTTAGATGTGGCCCTTGTGGCTAAGGGGATCAGAGTGTATGGAGAGAAAGCAGGTACGGGATACTGAGTTGGATGATCAGCCATGATCATATTGAATGGTGGTGCAGGCTCGAAGGGCCGAATGGCCTACTCCTGCACCTAATTTCTATGTTTCTATGTTTCTACACTTCTTCTACTTTTTCATCCACCACAGGGGGTAGTTGAGTTTATTTTAGAGATACAGGACGGAAACAGGCCCTTCGGCCCACCGAGTCCACACCGACCAGTGATCCCCGCACATTAACACCATCCAACACACACTTGTGACAATTTTACATTTTATACCAAGCCAGTTAACCTACAAACCTGTATGTCTTGGGAGTGTGGGAAGATTTCGGAGAAAACCCACGCAGGTCATGGGGAGAATGTACAAATTCCATACAGGCAGCACCCATAGTCAGAATCGAACCCAGGTCTCTGGCGCTGCAAGGTAGTAGCTGTACCGCTACGCCACTGTGCCGCCGAAGTAAGTTTGCAGAGGTAAATTAGCCTACAAACCCGCACGTCTTTGGGACAAATCCGGAGCACGCAGAGGAAACTCATGCCATCACAGGGAGAATGTGCAAGCTCAACACAGACTGCACCCGAGCTTGGGATTGAACCTGGGTCTCTGGAACTGTGAGGCAGCAGCTCTACCGGCATTCAAGACCCTGATGGTTGTAGGGAAAAAACTGTTCTCCCTACTCCAGCATTAACCATGGGTCCTGTAGCAATGGGACATAGCAAACGCTTAGCAACATCTAAGGCCCAGAGGGTGCATTGTTGAGGCCTCCCCTTCAGAACAATGTGAGACGTTTGACACGAAGCAATGTTGGGGGACAAAGACATATTTCATGGACAAAGAATGTGAGAGTTAAAGTCATAGAGAGTCATACAATGTGGAAACAGGCCCATCAGCCCAACTTACCAATGCCAACTAACATGCCCCATCTACACTAGTCCCGCCTGCCTGTGCCTGATATCCCTCAGAACCTATCCTATATATGTACCTGTCCAAATATTTCTCAAACGTTGTGACAGTACCTGCCTCAACTACCTCCTCCGGCAGCTTGTTCCATACACCCACCACCCTATGTGTAAAAAAGTTGCCCTTCAGGTTCCTAATAAATATTCCCCCCTCACCTTGAATCTATGTCCTCTGGTTCTTGATTCCCCTAAGTTGGTCAGCATTTTAAATTGTATCTGATACACAGATTTAAAAAAACATTAAAGTAAGATAAAATATTAAAAATATATAACATATTAAATAGGTACTTAAAGGATAAATGATTAAGATATTAGAATAACGTATGAAATAAAGTCAAAGAACTGTCCAGCAGGGAAACAGGCCCTATGGGACAATTTGTCCATGTTGACCAAGATTCACCATTCAGACTAATCCCACCTGCTTGCGTTTAGGCCATGGTGTGTATCTATGGATCATATTGTGCATCCAATATCTAAAAATATACAAAAAACATGTAAAAAATACATATCATATTTAAAATTATGAGGCATAGCTAGGGTTGGCAGTCAAAACCTCCAGATGGCATAGCTTTAAGGTGAGAGGAATAAAGTTTAAAGATGTGTGGGACAAGTGTTTTTACACAGAGCATGGAGAGTGCCTAGAACATGTTGCCAGGGGCTGCGATGGAGGCAGATTCAGAGTGGCGTTTAGAAGACTTTTAGATATGCACATGGAATCGAGGGATAGTCTAGCTTAGTTTTCTTAGTTCAGTATTGTTTATTGTCACGTGTACTGAGGCATAGTGAAAAGCTTTTTTTGTTGCTATCCAGTCAGTGGAAAGACTGAACATGATAACAATCAAGCCATTCTCAGTGTACATATATAGGATAAAGGGAATAACAGCCATGATCATATTGAATGGCCTACTCCTGGCTCGAAGGGCCGAATGGCCTACTCCTGCATCTATTGTCTATTGTCTATAACATTTATTGCAAGATAAGGTCCAGTAAAGTCCAATTAAAGGGTCTCCAATGAGGTAGATGGTAAGTCAGCACCACTCTCTAGTTGGTGATACGATGGTTCAGTTGCCTGATAACAGCGCCCCTGGTGGCATCTGCCTTATAGTTGCTGCCTTATAGCACCAGAGACCCGAGTTTGATCCTGACTGCAGGTGCTGTCTGAACAGGTTTGTAGGTTTATTGGCTTCAGTAAGATGGCAAATTCTCCCTAGTGTGTAGGACAGTGCTAGTGTGCAGATTGATCACTGGTTAGCATGGATTCAGTAGGCCAAAAAGTCTATTTCCACTCAGTAGCTCTAAAATTTAAAGTCTAGTGGTGGATGTGGCGGCACTGCCTAACCAGTTGCGGCTCGCCTGCAGTCCATTTGTCTTTATTCATTTTTTTATTTTTTATTTGTCTAATTAGGGGTATGTCTGAACAGGTGTGTATATGTGGGGGTTGGGGGGGAGGGGGGGTTGGAGAATTAAAAAAAATCTCTTCCTTGAACGGGGACGCGACCTTTTCCTTGTCGTGTCACCGTTTCGATGGGGCCTAACATCGTGGAGCTGGCGGCCTCCAACTGGAATCAATCTGATGGCTCCAGTCGCAGAGCCTGTGGACTTACTATCACAGAACAGGCTGACTTCGAATGGCAGTGGTGGCGCTGTGGCTGCGACCCAACCGGAGCTTCTGAGGCTTCGGCCGCAGGCCCTGTGGACATTAACATCGGGAGCTCACAGGTCCCTGGTAGGTGACCGATTTTAGGGAGCTCCCGCAACGGAAACTTCACCCGCCCCGAATCGCGAGGTTTGAATCGGCCCGTCACAGAGCTTTTCATCGCCCCGCATGGCTTAATTGGCCACGGGACTTACCATCACCCACCGGGGGCTTTAACATCAAGAGCCTCGATCACCTCGATGCAGCAGTTTGACTGCCTGACTGCGGGAGAAGAACAGGGAAGAAATAAGACTTTTGCCTTCCATCACAGTGAGGAGGTGTTTGGAGATTCATTGTGATGGATGTTAATTGTGCATTTTGGGGGGGGGGGGGGGGGGGGGGGGGTTGCTGTTATTACTGCAGGGAATGAAATTCTGTTCAAACTTTTGTTTGTTTGAATTACAATAAAAGGCATTCTATTCAATTCTAACAGAGAGGAAGAAGCTCTTCTTGAGTCAGCTGGTGCATGCTTTCAAGCTTCTGTACCTTCTGCCAGGCAGGAGCATTAGCGAAGAGAGAATCAAGGGGGTCTTTGATTATGTTGGCTGCTTTTCTGTGGCAGCGTGAAGTGTAGCCAACAGTAAAACCAGTGGAACACATACAGTGGAAGGGATAGTACTTAAATAGCACATTAAAAGAGGTTTTACAGTCATCCGATCATGGTTCAGAGCTTAGCTCTTTAATATTGAGATCATGGAATACATTCTTCACACAGAACATGGTAAAAATGTGTCATTCATTATCACAGAAAAGCAAACAAGACTGAAGTGAATTAGAATGAGATCAGGGGACATTTTTGTTTGATTTGAGTACAGTGGATTACAGAACAAAAGTGGAAAGCAGGAATTAGGATACGGATCAACCAGGTATATAATGGGCAGAGGACATTTTTTACTTTTTAATCATTTCAACCGCTAAAATCAATGTTTATTTCTATTTCAATATTTACTGTTTGTATTTTCGGTAAACGATTTATCAATGGCAGTACCATTGAAGGTTTCATGTCATCACCTACCAAAATATTAAGCAAAATACATGGATCAATATTATAAATCTTACTGACTTTACATCATTGTGCCCACATGACAGTTATATTACATTAATGAAAACTTGAAAATCACAGACGTGACCTTCTTAGACTGTCTGTTCCAATTTAAAAATTTGATTGTCAGCCTATTAATTGATTTGGATTATCAATAGAAATACCGTTCACGCCACAATTAATTTTTAGTTTAGTTTAGACATACAGCACGGAAACAGGACCTTCGGCCCACCAGGTCTGTGCCGACCGCACACTAACTATATCCTACACATGCTGGGGACAAATTTCAATTATGCCAAGCCTATTAACCTACAACCCTGTACTTTTCAGAGTGTGGGAGGAAACCAGAGATCCGTAGAAAACCCACGCAGGTTAAGGGAGAACATACAAACTTTGTTTAGACAGCACCCATAGTCAGGGTCAAGTCCGGTTCTCTGGTGCTGTGAAGCAGCAATTCTACCGCTGCACCATCGCGCTGCTCAGTTGCCCTTCGGGTTCCTATTAAATCTTTTCTCCTTTAACCCATGCCCCCAAAGAGACTGAATCCAGCACCTTAGACCACTCGGCCACACTACCAACTCTGCATCATCATGAGTCTAATGGGACACATGTGAGTATGGAGGCTCAGCTTTCTAGATGCAATGATCTTGAGCAGTAAGTCCAATGCAATCCAAACCAGGATCAAACAAACATTAGATAAATCCCTTAGAAATGTCTGGATACTTTGTTCTATTCATTGGTTTATATTTGTATAAACTCCAATGAGAGCCGGATAAAGGAGGTTAAGAGTTCTTGTTGATGACTGTTGAGACTTTGAGTATATCAGTTACATTGTATTCTCAATTAAAAACAGCAAAAATCTATGAACTCATCAACCTCCAGTTTTCCGATCAATAGGGACTGCTTGTGTTGTCGATGCCACAATCATCACTCACTATATAATCAGCGGTGTATCTTCTGTCAAGAGCTGTGGAAAGGTACATTCATTTTTTGGAAACACAAGAAATTGCAGATGCTGGAATATTTAGCAAAATACAAAATGTTAAAGGAAAGGGTTAGGCAGCATCTGGGGAGGGATTGGGCGACAACATTTCAGGTTGGGAACCCACTTCAGACAACTTTCTACACTCATATATATATATATGGGACACAGGCGTCGCAGCTGTGACACCTCGGCAAGTTATAATCGGATAAAAAACGTTACATCCAGTTTCAGGAACAGCTTCTTCCCAACAAACATCAGGCTCTGGAACACTACATACACCAACTTAACTACATACTACAAACTGTTTTGGTTCCACTAGGGCTTTCAGAGTTAGTTAACTTTATTCTAGTTTAGAGATGCAGTGCTGGAAATAGGCCCTGCGGTCCACCAATTCTGCACCGACCAGTGATCCCGCACACTAGCACTATCCTACACATTATGGATAATTTATAATTTTTACCAAAGGCAAATTAAACCACAAACCTGTAGGTCCTTGGAGTGTGGGAAGAAACCGGAGCACCTGGAAAAAAAAAATGCGGTCACAGGGAGAGCGTACAATGTCTGTACAGAGAGCACCCATAATAGTAAGATTAAACGAGAACTTACCAGTTTGAAGTTTGATCTGTATTTTATGAGGAGTTACGATGAGGGATTACGTGAAGAGCCCGCTCAGCACGCATGCACGGCATACTTCAAAGCAGCGGTGTGGAATCACAGATAGACACAGTTATTGAAGTAAACATGGTAAAGAAAAGGAGACATCAGTTTAACATTTTGTGAGGGTGGGAGCGGAGGGCACGTAATCCCTCACCGTAACTCCTCATAAAATACAGATCAAACTTCAAACTGGTAAGTTCTCATTTAATCTTACTATTTTACTTCGGAGTCACGTGAGTGACTACGTGAAGACTTCAAAGCTCTGTGATTTCAAACCGTGTAACAGGTATTATTTCATGCACTGCCGAAGTCCTTGAGGGAGGAAGTGTGTTATCGTAATCAACCAATGAATCTATTTGTAGAAAAACACAATGGTATTTTTTGACAATAACAACAAAGAAATTAAATTGCTCCCCTGGGCTTAAATTAAATATTTGCAGTCTGTAAAATCTTTTCTGCAAATAAAACAGGTTTTGCCAACAGCTTATTATAAAATTTCTGAATGGTCTTTCCCCCGACCATCCTGCTGTAGCCAGGATGTGGTCTATAGGCACGTCCATTCTTTTAGCCGTTGACGTGGATGCTGTCCTGGTGGAATAAAATTTGTACATGTTAGTGTTTATCCCAGCAGCTTTTAGCACCTGCTTGAGCCATTTCGAAATGGTTTGGCTCGTCACCCGACCATAAGGTATTTTATGACTGACCCACAAGGCTTTTCATCTCCCTCGAATATTTTGGTTGTGTCTATGTAGCATAGTAGGTGGGTCATGGCACATAACCGTGGTTCTGGCGGGTAAGCCCAGAATTCCACGACTGGATTAGGTGTTCCTGGTCTGCTCTGTTTGATCAGTCCCTGGATAACGACAGAGATCTGGTCTGGAGCTGTGAGCATGCTGTCCAGTCACAATAGGTGTAGTGACTGGACCCTCTGTGCAGATACAAGTGCCATCGACATGAGTGTTTTGAGCATAGATTATTCCAGGTTGAGGGATCTGGCTGGTGGCTATCCCCTGAGGTATGTCAGGGCCACACTGACATCCCATATATGGGTGTACCTTGGTCTAGGGGGTTAGAGTTGTAAATGCCCTTCATTAGTTTGACCACCAGCGGGTGGAACCCCATGGCCTGTTGTGTTGGAGCTGGTTTTAAATAGACAGGCAGGGCACTTCTAGCTGTGTTGATGGCTCTGTAGCTGAGTCCTTCATCGTGGTGAAGGTTCGCCAGGAATTCCAGTACGTTGGTAACTGTAGCGGTTGAGTAGGTGGTCCCTGTGTCCAAGCAGTACTTCTCCCATTTTTTGATGCTGGACAAGTGCTGTTTTTAGTGGATGTTCGGAGGGATGCTGACATGGTGTCGACGGTTTGTTCTGATTATCCCAGCCCCAGAAGTGGTTTGTGCAGAATCTGCAACCCAGGAGTTTGATTTGTTCATGGCACGGGTGGCTTGTGCCCGACACTGGGTGTTAATAACTCTGGGTCACTGGGGAATACCATCGGAGTTTCAACAACCATGTCATGGAGTATTGGGAACCAGTAGGCCAGTCGGGTACTATCAAAATACCTGAAGCAGAGTCCATTTGTATTGTACGTAGTCCCCAACTGATGAGGCAGAAGGGAGGAAATGCATAGAAGAAGAATTTCCCCAATCCAGCGCGAACGCATCTACCGCTGCTGCCTCAGGGTCTGGTTCCCAAGCGACATACATAGGTACCTGGTGATTTAGCCTTGATGCAAATAAATCGATATCTGGCATGCCATATTATTTGATAACTTTTGCAAATTTTTGGTTGTTTAACATCCATTCGATGTTGTCATTAAATTTACGTGACCTAGTGCCTGCCACTGTATTTAGCTTACCTGGCAGGTAAGTTGCTGATAGCCAAATATGTCTTTCGACACACCATTGCCAAATTGTGTTGACCAACTTGTCGCATGATACCGATTTTATGCCGCCTACATGGTTAATGTAGGCTTCCACCGTAGTATTATCTATTTGTAACCGTACATGCAAGTGATGCATATTTGATGCATATGCTTTTAAACCATAAAAGTCACCCAACATCTGTAGATAATTAATGCCCAGTGTAAGTGGTAACGATGACTCTGGGTTAGTCCATCTACTACTTGTGCTGGATATAGAGTTAGTTGCTCCCCAGCCTTGAGCACTGGCATCTGTTTGGATAACTAACGTAGGGTTAGTGATGATTATAGGGCTGAAACTATGCCAAACGTTTTTTGCCCACCACTGTAGTTCTGATATTGCTTCAGTGGGTATCTTTATGACACGATCATAATGACCTGTGTGTCGTTTTGGTGCCTGTACCTTTGCTCTTTGTAAGTTTTGACAGTGCAAAGGTCCGAATCATTAAATTGTTGCATGATTGTGCCAATTCAACTGTTTTGTCTCTTGGCAATGTTACAGTCACGTAGACTGAATTAATTGTGAAGCCCAAGTAGTCCATGATTGTGGATGGCTTCAACTTAGATTTATCTGGATGTAAGACAATCCCAGGGTTTCGAATAACTGTTTGGTAGCTGATACAGCTAACATAGTCAATTCCATGGTCTTGCCTATTATTTAAGATATCATCAAGATATGCCATGACAATATGTTTTTGTCTTCTGAATATTGTCAGTGCTGGTTTTGGTATCTTGGTGAATAATCTATGGCTGGTGTGAATCCATTGGGTAATGCTTTAAACTGCCATAGCTGCCCCATCCAGGTAAATTTCAGGTATCTGCGATGATCCTTGTGAATGGTACTAAATAGTAAACATCTTTAAGATCAATGCATGCCATGAGGTATCCTTTGGAAATTAGTTGTTTGGCAGTAATAACCATTTCCATTTTGAAATGTATATACTTAACAAACATATTTAGTGAAGTTAAGTCAATGATGATGCGACATACACCATCTTTTTTGGGTTTAGTGAATATATTTGATACGAATTCCAAGAGTTCATGTTTTCCCATGATACCCTTTGTAATTAGTCTCACCAGTTCAGCTTTTCCCTCTCGTTTCTCTAACGGAGAGGGAAAATACCCTCTGGGGTGAATGTTGGTGGCAAATTTTTCTAGTATGAATTGTATTTTATATCCACTAATGCCATTGAGTATATACTGATCACTCGTGATAGACTCCTGTGCTTCTTAAAACAGGTGTAATCTCCCCCCTGTTAGTATTAAACCCCTATTTTCTATATGCTGGTAGGAACCAGACCCACCTACCTCCATGGTTATGGGTTTTGTTCTGTTTCCTGCCGGTCCAACGAGTCTTGCACGTCGTTTGACGTGGCGGTGATGTTGGGGGGTGGCGCGTTTTCCATGGGGTCCGCTATGGGCCCTGGTCTAAGGAAGACTTCCGGGGATAGAATGCGGACCCCGAGCTTTACACCAGTCCCATATGGTAGACGTCGACTGATGGACGCGATGGGGTGCTGCTGCTTAGGAATTATTGTTTTTGGTTTGCTCGTCCCGGGGCCTGCCCTCATGAGACCGAAAGTTTTTTAAAGCCTCTTCCATATCCTTCATATGCTTTGTGAGGTTTTTGCCAAAGAGCAGTGGGTCTGGCTCAGTGGCTGGGGTATGCACAACCTCGCAAATTTAGGATTTTATGGCAGGTTTTGTGATTTGTTTACGAAGGTTGTGGCCATCTCCATATTTGTCCACGGAACGAGCAAACGATGTGATGGCTGACGTCAGGAGCCTGAGGATCTGCTGCAGTTTTCTAAAGCCTTATTGACCACCTCTCCTGTAGGGCCCTGTTGGAGAGGTGGTTAATGCTGGCCACTGGTTTGGCCTTTAACGGCCTCCTGCACGTGGGGTTGCCACGTAGCGGTCCACCACACCTAGCAGTTCTTCCTGTTCCTGCACCCCTTGCATACTCCCGAGATCTTCAGCCATCAGCCCAGTCCTGGTCACCAAAGCTACCCTCGGGTAAGGAGGAAGCAATGGACAGTGCAGAAGGCACTGTGGAGGGAGTGCCTGAACTCCCCCAGCGAGAGCGCCCCTCACGAAGAGCGTCTCGCTGGAGCTCCTGCTCCAGGAGCCGCTACACTCGGCTCAGCTCAGCCGGCTGTCTATCCCCCGGGCGGGTGGAGAGACGTCCCCGTCCGACAAGTCGGAAGCCACCGGCCGGACGCCTCTTCCATGGCTTTACTTCCAGCCCGCTGCTCAGGCGCTTGCGGGTCGGACTCAGACGCGGTATTGGGGAATAGCAGAGCGCCCGGTAAGCGGTCCTACCGCCTTGTTGCTGCCCCCCCCAGATGGAACGCTCATCCGTGGAGTCGAGCGGGGAACAGGTCTTTACAGGCGGCTGTCTTTCCCCCCGTGCGGGTGGTGAGACGTCCCCGTCCGACAAGTTGAAGCCACCGGTCGGACGCCACTTCCGTGGCGTTACTTCCAGCGCGGTGTCGGGGAATAGCGGAGAGCCGGGTAAGCGGTCCTACCGCCTTGTTGCTGCCCCCCCCCCCCCCAGATGGAACGCTCCTCCGTGGAGTCGAGCAGGGGGACAGGTTTGTTCTAGAGCCTTTCTTCTCTGCCTGAAAGCAGAAGGCTCCCTGTGAAAGAAAAACCCGACCTCAGAGCTTACCTGACGGTCCGTTCTTTCACCCAGTAGCGGGAGCGCCTGACTCCCGATGCTCCGCTGTTGCACTGCTGAACGTAATGCCGCGCATGCGTGCTGAGCGGGCTCTTCACGTAGTCACTCACGTGACTCCGAAGTAAAATCAGGATCAAACCTGGGTCTCTGGCGCTGTAAGCAGCAATTCTACCACTGCATCACCATGCTGCCCCTATTGATTATCTGCTGACTATTTAGCAAAGTCCCAAAGTTATCCTAGGCATCCTGGAGGAAGATCTGTCCATCCAACACCCCCCCCCCCCCCCCCACCCCGGGCCCCCGCCCCCCGCATTCCCCACAGCAGCCATTTCCTAACTTCTTTTCCCATGGAGAAATAGCATTAAATAGAAAACAGATTAATTATTTGTTTCCCACATGATAAAGAGTTCCGTATTGCAGTTGTTTTAAGCAAATCAGCCTCTTGTGGGTTGAAATCTCGGAAGAACTATTATTTTATTTTAATTAGATTAATTCATGACGTCCGGAGAGCTTCAGAGAAAACATTCCATGTTTGTTTTACATTTCTTTTAATTATGCATATCTGAGATGTTCAGATTGTTTATTGGAGTGGAACCTATTGATAATGAATTTCCATTACCTGTGTCCAAATTAAATTACAAACTAAGAATATGTGATAAAGAGCCAATTGGAAGGGATTTAAATGCTGCAAGTCAAATAACAAAATTACTCACCGTGACAAATACCTGAAATGGTGGCAATGAAATGTAAATATTTATTTTAATCAAGAACCATATTCCTGATTCAGCAAAATGTTGGATCTTTATTATTAGTTCTTATTATAATCTGTTTGAGCTGTGAGAAGTAAGGAACACAGACATCAATGAGGGAATTCACCATTACCTATATGTCCAGCTGAGGGGTAAGTGGCTGATGTTCAGACCTAGAATTAGATCACCCACTGAGTTTCTCCAGCATTTTTTGTCTACCTGCTTATTTAGGAGATCAGATATTATTAGACCTTGCCACAGTTTCCATCACAAGACCTTAATGGCTGTACAATATTTCTTTAGCGGATATTGCATTGACAGATAGAAGCATAGAGTCATGTAGGATGGAAAAAAGCCCTTTGGCCCTACTCATTCATGCCAACCATGATACCCCATCTAAGCTAGTCCCATTTGCCCATGTTTGGTCCACATCCCTCCAAACCTTTCCTATCCATGTACCTGTCCAATTGCTATTTAAATGATGTTATAATGCCTCAAACATCCTCTCTGGCAGCTTGCTCCATATACCCACCACCCTCTGAGTGAAAAGATAGCCCCTCAGGTTCGTATTAAATCTTGCTCCCTCTCACTTTAAATCCTCTTTTTGATTCCCCTACCGTGGCTGAAAGACTCTGTGCATTCATCCTATCCATTCCCCTCATGATTTTATACACATATAAGATATATCTCCTACATCACAACAGGAAGCATGATTTCCTACCGACCTAGTCATGTCCCACCTACCAGCTCCGCTTATCACCAATTACTTAAGATAGGCACAAAATGCTGGATTAATTCAGCGAGTCAGGTGACATCTCTGGAGAAAATGGATGTGATGTTTCAGGTTGGGCCCCTTCTTCTTGTTGAAGATCCTAATGTTTTGGATGGAGTGTTAAATTGCCCCAGCTGACATAAGAAAAAACTTCAGCCAACAGCAAAGTGCTGGAGGAACTCATTAGTTCAGGCAGCATCTATGGAAGTAAATTGTTGGATGATGTTTCAAGTTGGGACCTGGATTCAAACTGAATGGGATGACATTTTGGGTCGAGATTGCACCAACTTTCACTCAGATTGAAGAAGGGTTTCAAACTGAAATATTGTCTATCCATTTCCCTCCATTGATGCTGCCTGACACATTGAGTTTCTCCAGCACATTATTTTTCGCTCAAGATTCCACAATCTGTAATTTCTTGTCTCCATAAGAAAACAAAATTGCCACCACTTCTTCAAAGATGATCAGATATCTCATGGCGAAATAGAGCATGGATGTGGGCCCTTCAGCCCACTTGAGTCCACAATGACCATTGACCACCCATTTACACTTACCCTTCAGTGCCTTGAGAGGAATAGATCGGGAAGACAGTCAGAGTCTCTTGCTCAGAGTAAGGAAATCAATGAATTAACGGGTCCTTTTCAGAATGGCAGCAGTGACTAGTGGGGTGCAGCAAGGCTCGGTGCTGGGACCCCAGTTATTTACAATATATATTAACGATTTAGACTAGGGAAATAAATGTGACATTTCCAAGTTTGCGAATGACACAAAGTTGGGTGGCAGTGTGAGCTGCGATGAGAATGCTATGAGGCTGCAGGGTGACTTGGATAGGTTGGGTGAGTTGGCATATGCATGGTAGATGCAGTATAATGTGGATAAATGTGAGGTTATCCACTTTGGTGGCAAGAACAGGAAGGCAGATTATTATCTGAATGGTGTCAGATTTGGAAAAGTGTAGGTGCAACGGGACCTGGGTGTGCTTGTACTTCAGTCACTGCAAGTAAACATGCAGGTACAGCTGGCAGTGAGGAAAACTAATGGCATATTGGCCTTCATTGTGAGAGGATTTGAGTTTAGGAGCAAGGGGGTCCTACTTGGCAGTTTGGCAAAAGAATAAATCAGGGAAGGTAGTGCATCCGTGGATAACAAGGGAAATCAGGGATAGTATCAAATCAGGGATAGTATCAAAGCGAAGGATGATGCGTACAAATTAGCCAGAAAAAGCAGCATACCGGAGGACTGGGAGAAATTCAGAGACCAGCAGAGGAGGACAAAGGGCTTAATTAGGAAAGGAAAAATAGATTATGAAAGAAAACTGGCAGGGAACATAAAAACTGACTGCAAAAGTGTTTATAGATATGTGAAAAGAAAGAGATTAGTTAAAACAAATGTAGGTCCCTTGCAGTCAGAAACAGGTGAGTTGATCATGGGGAACAAGGATATGGCGGACCAATTGAATAACTACTTTGGTTCCGTCTTCACTAAGGAAGACATAAATAATCTGCCGGAAATAGCAGGGGACCGCGGGTCAAAGGAGTTGGAGGAATTGAGTGAAATCCAGGTTAGCCGGGAAGTGGTGTTGGGTAAATTAAATGGATTAAAGGCCGATAAATCCCCAGGGCCAGATAGGCTGCATCCCAGAGTACTTAAGGAAGTAGCTCCAGAAATAGTGGATGCATTAGTAATAATCTTTCAAAACTCTTTAGATTCTGGAGTAGTTCCTGAGGATTGGCGGGTAGCAAACGTAACCCCACATTTTAAGAAGGGAGGGAGAGAGAAAACGGGGAATTACAGACCAGTTAGTCTAACATCGGTAGTGGGGAAACTGCTAGAGTCAGTTATTAAAGATGGGATAGCAGCACATTTGGAAAGTGGTGAAATCATTGGACAAAGTCAGCATGGATTTACAAAAGGTAAATCATGTCTGACGAATCTTATAGAATTTTTCGTGGATGTAACTAGTAGCGTGGATAGGGGAGAACCAGTGGATGTGGTGTATCTGGACTTTCAGAAGGCTTTCGACAAGGTCCCACATAAGAGATTAGTTTACAAACTTAAAGCACACGGCATTGGGGGTTCAGTATTGATGTGGATAGAGAACTGGCTGGCAAACAGGAAGCAAAGAGTAGGAGTAAACGGGTCCTTTTCACAATGGCAGGCAGTGACTAGTGGGGTACCGCAAGGCTTAGTGCTGGGACCCCAGCTATTTACAATATATATTAATGATCTGGATGAGGGAATTGAAGGCAATATCTCCAAGTTTGCGGATGACACTAAGCTGGGGGGCAGTGTTAGCTGTGAGGAGGATGCTAGGAGACTGCAAGGTGACTTGGATAGGCTGGGTGAGTGGGCAAATGTTTGGCAGATGCAGTATAATGTGGATAAATGTGAGGTTATCCATTTTGGTGGCAAAAACAGGAAAGCAGACTATTATCTAAATGGTGGCCGACTAGGAAAAGGGGAGATGCAGCGAGACCTGGGTGTCATGGTACACCAGTCATTGAAAGTGGGCATGCAGGTGCAGCAGGCAGTGAAGAAAGCGAATGGTATGTTAGCTTTCATAGCAAAAGGGTTTGAGTATAGGAGCTGGGAGGTTCTACTGCAGTTGTACAGGGTCTTGGTGAGACCACACCTGGAGTATTGCGTACAGTTTTGGTCTCCAAATCTGAGGAAGGACATTATTGCCATAGAGGGAGTGCAGAGAAGGTTCACCAGACTGATTCCTGGGATGTCAGGACTGTCTTATGAAGAAAGACTGGATAGACTTGGTTTATACTCTCTAGAATTTAGGAGATTGAGAGGGGATCTTATAGAAACTTACAAAATTCTTAAGGGGTTGGACAGGCTAGATGCAGGAAGATTGCTCCCGATGTTGGGGAAGTCCAGGACAAGGGGTCACAGCTTAAGGATAAGGGGGAATCCTTTAAAACCGAGATGAGAAGAACTTTTTTCACACAGAGAGTGGTGAATCTCTGGAACTCCCTGCCACAGAGGGTAGTCGAGGCCAGTTCTTTGGCTATATTTAAGAGGGAGTTAGATGTGGCCCTTGTGGCTAAGGGGATCAGAGGGTATGGAGAGAAGGCAGGTACGGGATACTGAGTTGGATGATCAGCCATGCTCATATTGAATGGCGGTGCAGGCTCGAAGGGCCGAATGGCCTACTCCTGCACCTAATTTCTATGTTTCTATGTTTCTATGTTTACTGCAGTTGTACAGGGCCCTGGTGAGACCGCACTTGGAGTATTGTGTGCAATTTTGGTTTCCTAATATGAGGAAGGACATTAGTGCTATTGAGGGAGTACAGTGTAGGTTCACCAGGTTAATTCCTGGGATGGCGGGACTGACATACGTATGATGAAAGAATGGGTCGACTGCATTTATACTTCACACTGCCTCGGGGAAGCAGCCAATGTAATTCACTGGAGGTTTTCAAGAGAAAGTTAGATTTAGATCTTTTGGCTAACGGAATCAAGGGATATGCAGAAAAAGCAGGAACGGGGTACAGGTTTTGGATGTTCAGCCATGATCATATTGAATGGCAGTGCTGGCTCAAAGGGCTGAATGGCCTAATCATGCACCTATTTTCTATGTTCTATGTTTCTATGTATCTCTGAAGTTTAAAATCTAAAGACAACTTTTACTTCAGTCAAATGAATTTAATGAAACTTGTTTCTCATATTCTTTTAATTTGCACATAATCAAACACAGATCAAACTAGAAATAATTCCAAGCAGAAAGGAACTGCAGATGCTGGTTTATACTGAAGATACACACAAAATGCTGCAGTAACTCAGCAGGTCAGGCAGCATTTGACCCTTAGGGTCCCAACCCGAAATGCCACTATTCCTTTTTCTCCAGAGATGCTGCCTGACGCGCTTTCGAGCTTTGGTATCTTCTGCCCGATAGGAGCATGGAGAAGAAGGAATAACCAGGGTGGGGAAAGTCCTTGATTGGTCCTGGTCTTTTCTTGCTGCTGCACTTCATCCATCCCTTCTCCCTACATTCAGTCAGAGGAAGGGTGCTGATACAAAACGTCACCTATGCTATTTCTCCGGAGATGCTGCCTGACCAATTGAGTTACTGCAGTATTTTGTGTTGATCCTTGATTACGTTGGCTGCTTTCCCGAGGCAGTGTGAAGTGTAAATAGAATCAACATTGGCAGTCTGATCTTTGTGATTGACTGGGCTACATCCACAACTCTCTCTGATTTCTTGTGGCCTTGGGCAGAGCTATTCCCAAAACAAGTCTCCTGATATTGACAAATACTCCACCATGCTTGCTGAAGTCAAGAACCTGTACATTCCCCTCCAAAATGTGTATCTGTCTGAACTGGATATGTTGCTTGCCCTTCATTATCTCTGGGTCAAAGTCCCAAAACCTCCTCCTCAATAGTATTGTGGTAGTACCATTTCCAAAATAAAGAAGGTGGCTTAATCCCACATCATCAAGAGAATTTAGAAGTAGGCATTAACAGCTGATAATGGCAACAATGTACAGAATAAGCTGAAAAGAGTGCATAGAATTTTACGAGGATGTTGACAGGACTTGAGGCCCTGAGCTACAGGGAGAGGTTGTGCAGGCTAGAACTTTATTCCTTGGAGCACAGGAGGATGAGAGGTGATCTTATAGAAGTGCAAAAATCACGAGGGGAATAGACAGGGTGAATGCAGTATTTTACCCAGAGGGAATCAAGAATCAGAGGACATAGGTTTAAGAGGGGAAAGATTAAATAGGAACCTGAGGGGCAGGTTTTTCACACTGAGGGTGATGAATATATGGAAAGAGCTGCCAGAGGAAGTAGATGAGGCAGGTATTATAACAACATTTAAATGACATTCAGGCAGGTACATGGATAGGAAAGAGGGCAAATACAGGCAGGTGGGACGAGTGTTGATAGGGCATCTTTGTCACCATGGGTTAGTCACCAAAGGGCCTGTTTCCATGCTCTGACTCTACAATTCTATACAGATTTTAGTTTAGTTTAGAGATTCAGCGCGAAAACAGGCCCTTTGGTCCATCGAGTCCGCGCCGACCATCGATCACCCCGTGCACTAGCACTATCCTGCACACCTGGGACAATTTACAATTTTTACCGAAGCCAATTAACCTACAAACCTGTAAGTCTATGGAGTGTGGAGGAAACCGGAGCAACCGGGGAAAACCTACATGTTAAGGGGAGAAGGTACAAACTCTGTACAGACAGCACCTATAGTCAGGATCGAACCCGGGTCTCTGGCGCTGCAAGGCAGCAACTCTACCGCTGTACCACCGTGCCGCCTCGACTGTTTCAGGTTGGGACCCTTCTTCAGACTGAGTGGAAGTGGGAGCACTCTCAACCAAAAATGTTGTCCCACTCAATTTGAAGGTTGGGAAAATGTACAAAAACTATTCTCATTCTCTGTTCAAAAGTCTTACGCACAGTGAGGAAGGAAATCTTTGCAGAAGTCGAGAGACAAAGGCGTTCATCATCTCAGGAAGATTTAAAAAGGTTTACAACCACTAAGCACTTATAAAAATGAAATCACTGATGCAATTTAGGTAAAAGCATCAAGATTTCACAAGTAACAATGTGATTATGAGCGAATGATTCCTTTGTATCGATGTTGAATAAAGGATGACTATTGATCTGGAAACGTGAGATAACTGTGGGCGGCACAATGGTGCAGCTGGTGGAGCCCAAGACCTGATCTTTGAAGCTATATGCAATCCCGATCTTGGATGCTGTTTGCGATCTCCCTGTGACTGCATGAGATTCCTCCAGGAGCTCTGATTGCGTCCCACATCACAATGATGTATCACTGGCCTTTGTAAATTAATCTTGGTGTTTAAATTAGTGATATTGATGAGATTGTGGGGAGAAGAAAAGATGGGATTAATAAATCCCTAGAGTCATAGAGTCATAGAGCTCTCCAGCCCAATTTGCTCCATCTAAACCAGTCCCACCTGCCTGCATTTGGTCCATATCCCTCTAAACCTATCCTATTCATGCACCAGTCTAAATATTTCTTAAATGTCATGACAGTACCTGCTTCAACTACCTCCTCCTGCAACTCCTTCCATGTAACCACCACCCTTTGTATAAAAAGGTTACTCTTCAGGTTCCTATTAAATCTTTCCCCCCCTCACCTTAATCCTACGTCCACTGGATTCTTGGAAACATAGAAACATAGAAAAATAGGTGCAGGAGTCGGCCATTCAGCCCTTCGAGCCAGCACCACCATTCAATATGATCATGGCAGATCATTTATGTAAAATCAGTACCGCGTTCCTGTTTTTTCCCCAAATCCCTTGATTCCTTTTGCCCTAAGAGCTAAATCTAACTCTCTTTTGAAAACATCAGTGAATTGACCTCCACTGCCTTCTGGGGCAGAGAATTCCACAGATTCACAACTCTCGAGGTGAAGAAGTTTTTGCTCATCTCAGTCCAAGATGGCCTCCCCTCATTCTTAAACCGTGACCCCTGGCTCTGGACTCCCCCAACATCGGGAACATTTTTGCTGCATCTAGCTTGTCCAATCCTTTGAGAATTTTATATGTTTCTATAAGATGTTCTTGCGTACTTCTAAATTCCAGTGAATACAAGCCCGGTCGACCCATTCTTTCATCATATGTCAGTCCCGCCATCCCGGGATTAACCTGGTGAACCTACGCTGCTCTCCCTCAATAGCAATAATGTCCTTCCTCAAATTAGGAGAACAAAATTGCACACAATACTCCAGGTGCGGTCTCACCTGGGCCCTGTACAACTGCAGTCGGACCTCCTTGCTCCTAAACTCAAATCCTCTTGCAATGAAGGCCAACATGCCATTAGCTTTCTTCACTGCCTGCTGTACCTGCATGCTTACTTTCAGTGACCGATGTACAAGGACACCCAGGTCTCATTGAACCGCTCTGTCCCCATATCTGACACCATTCAGATATTAATCTGCCTTCCTGTTCTTGCCACCAAAGTGGATAACCTCACATTTATCCACATGATACTGCATCTGCGATGCATCTGCCCACTCACCCAACCTGTCCAAGTCACCCTGCAGCCTCATATCATCTGCCTCACAGCACACTCTGCCACAGTGTGGAAACAGGCCCTTCGGCTGACCAAATTTGCGCCGACCAACGAAAACCTACACACTAAAAACAATTTACATTTTGCAGAAGCCAATTAACCTACAAACCTATACTTTGGGGTGTGGGAGGAAACCGGTGCACCCAGAGAAAACCCATGCGCTCACAGGGAGAACGTACAAACTCCGTATAGACAGCACCCGTAGTCAGAATCAAACCTGGGTCTCTGGGACTGTAAGGTAGCAGCTCTATCGCTGTGCCACTGTGTCACCCTTGTCTGCTTATCTGAGCAGATTGAGTTAGGTGGGCCTCTGTCCATTGGGGATGAGAAGAATAGGAGATGGTCCTCTTGTCATCTTCATGATTCATGGAGGGATTGACAGAGTAGATTTTGAGACATTGTTTCCTCTGGATAAGGAAACCAGAATTAAGGACTATATTCTCAGGAGAAGGGACAGATCACATTGGAATGATTTAATGGGGTACAGTAATGCAGCTAGCAAATCTGCACCTCACACCATTAGTCAACAAGGTTCAAATGTGAACTTGTATGCAGTTTGCACATCCTCCCTTTGTCTGAATGGGTTTCTTCCAGATGATCTGTTTTCCTCCCATATCCCAAGGTTGTTCAGGTTGGTAGATTAATTGGGCACAGCAAATTGCCCAGAGCCTGTAGGCGAGGGATAGAATCTGGTAGCAGTTGGTCAGTATGCAGAGGGAATAGTATACAGGGGAAATTAATGGGTGAATGTCATTGCTGCCAATGACTCAATGGACTGAATGGCCTCGTTTAATGATATTGGAAGCATGGAAATATTTTCATGGTTCTATTATGATGCAAAGTTGAACTACATGTACACGCAGCAAGAAATGTAAGCTGTAAATGAATTGAAAAAAAAAGATTCTTCAATTCCAGGACTTTAAATGGCATGGAAACAGGCCTTTAAGTCCAACTCATTTGCCTACCCTGGGAAAAAGATTTTGTGCATTTCAATCTACCTATTGCCCTCATGACTATATACACCTTTACAAGATCACCCCTCCACCTCCTATGCTATGAGGAATAAAGACCTAGACTGCACAAAATCTCTTTGTATCTTGAATCCTGACAAGATCCTCGTAAATCTTTTTAGTTTAGTTTAGTATAGAGATACAGCACGGAAACAGGCCCTTCGACCCACCGGGTCCGCGCCGACTTGTGATCCCTGCACGCTAACACTATCCTACACCCACTAAGGACAATTTTTACATTTACCAAGCTAATTAACCTACAAACCAGTACGTCTTTGGAATGTGGGAGGAAACCAAAGAACTTGGAGAAAGCCCACGCAGGTCACGAGGAGAACGTGCAAACTACGTACAGACAGCACCCATAGTCGGGATCGAACCCGGGTCTCCGGCGCTGCATTCACTGTAAGGCAGCAACTCTACCGCTGCACCACCATGTCCATCCTTGCACCCTCTTCTCTGTACCCTTCCCAGCATAATGGCATCTTTCCTATAGCAGGGTGATCATTATACATCTCTGTAGAGTCTATTATACTATTGATGCACATACATCAAGCAAGATCAAGATTAAGATTTAAGATATTTTTGGACTTCAAGAAGTTCAAGGGAGGTGGAGGATGAATAGGAAAGTGATGCTGACATTAGATCCTTTGTGAAAAAATGTGAAAAGGCAAAAGGGAGCATTTGGCCTTTCAGATTTTATATCCGATGTCCCTTTCTCCAGAGTACACCAACACCTCTACTTCCTTAGAAAGCTTAGGATGTTTTGCATGTCCCTAACAACACTCGCCAATTTCTACAGATGCACTGTAGATAGCAATTTATCAGGACGCATCACAGCATGGTTTGGGAACAGCTCCATCCAAGACCACTATAAATTGCAGACCATCACATAATCCAACCTCCCTTCCATTAATTCCATCTCCACTTCACCATGCTTCAGCAAGGCCACCAGCATAATCAAGGACGAATCTCACACCGTCTCACTCTTCTCCCCTCTCCCATTAGGCAAGAGGTACAGAAGTGTGTAAATGCATACCTACAGATTCAGGGACAGATTCTTCCCAATTGTTATCAGGCATCTGAACCATCTAATCACCAACTAGAAAGTGGTTCTGACCTACCATCTATCTCATTGGAGACCCTCAGAGTATCTTGAATCGGACTTTACTGGACTATATCATGCACCATTTGTTATTGCCTGTATCTGTACACAGTGGACGACTCAATTGTAATCATGTATAGTCTTTCCGCTGAATGGATAGCACGGACCAACAATGAAAAATCACTGTACCTCAGTACACATGAGAATAAACCCAACAAACCTGATGTGGAGAGGATGTTTCCACTAGCGGGAGAGTTAAGAACCAGAGGGCACAGTCTCAGAATATAAGAACGTACCTATAGAAAGGAGATGAACGAGAATTTCTTTAGTCAGAGGGAGATGAATCTGTGGAATTTATTGCCACAGAAAGCCGTGGAGCCAAGTCAATTGATATTTTTAAGTCAGAGATTGACAAATTCTTGATTAGACAGGGTGTCAGGGGTTATGGGGAGAAGGCATGAGAATGGGGTTGAGAGGGAAAGATAAATCAGCCATGATTGAATGGCGTAGTAGTCTTGATGGGCCGAATGCCCTAATTCTGTTCCTTAAACTTATGAACATGAAATAAACTAAACTAAAGTTGACATGTAACTGGGAATTATGTTGGGGTACACTAATTTGATGTACCGTGTGAGTGTTCAACATTTCACTTTCATCCCACTAATGTTCCTCCTTACTGACATTCTCTGGTACCTCATTTCTTCCTTTGCAAACATGTTCAACAATACAGTACAAATATTAATTACAGTAATTGAGGAATGTTTTGTTTGTATTGCGGTAATATGACAGATCAGAACAAAAGTAACCACTGATAATAGTGCTATCTGGAAAATAGTACTTAATGAATAAGGAGGTCTTGAATTATCTTGTCCTGATAAATAACTTTTCTTAAAGATAAGTAGAACAGAATCTGCAAATATGAATAGAATGTGTTTACATCTGCTTGAACAAAAATTATACAGTTAAACAAGAGCTGTACTCATTATATCTGCCTGGCATTATATTGAATTCTGATTATTTATGGGGATGCAATTGTCATGATGGTAATTCTGCCTTTAACGTACAAGCTTCCAGCTTTTTTTTAGTTTGGTTTAGATTAGTTTATTGTCACGTGTACCGAGGTACAGTGAAAACCTTTTATTGCATACTAGCCAGTCAGCAGAAAGACAATACATGATTAAGATCGAGCCATCCACGGGGTACAAATACATGAGAAAGGGAATAACGTGACTAACGTTTAGTGCAAGATGAAGCAAGTAAAGTCCAATCAAAGATAGCCCGAGAGTCTCCAAAGAGGTAAACAGTACTTCAGGAATGCTCTCTAGTTGTTGGTCGGATGGTGTACCGAAGTACTGTGAAAAGCTTTTTTGTTGCATGCTCTCCAGTCAGGAGAAACACCATACATGATTACAATCAAGCTGTACACAGCGTACAGATTGAGGATACATGGAATAATGTTTAGTGCAAGATAAATTCCAATAAAGTCTGATTAAGGACATCCAATAGTTTCCAATGAGGTAGATGGTAGGTCAGGATCGCTCACTTGTTGGTGATATGATGGTTCAGTTGCTGATAACAGCTGGGAAGAAACTGTCCCTGAATCTCTAGGTGTGCGTTTTCACACTTCTATACCTTTGCCTGATGGGAGGGGGGTGAAGAGGGAGTGGCCAGGGTGTGACTCGTCCTTGATTATGCTGGTGGCCTTGCCGGGGCAGCATGAGGTGTAAATGGAGTCAATGGAATGGTTGGTTTGTGTGATGGTCTGGGCTATGTCCACAATTATCTGCAATTTCTTGCGGGCTTGTATGGAGCTGTTCCCAAACCATGCTGTGATGCATCCAGATAAAAGGTTCTTAACAATGTTCTCTATGTCAGCCGCCATCTCTCAAGGATAGGCTGCTTATAACTACTCATTAAATTACTTGATGCACATGGATCTAATAAGCACTTTAAAGTGCAGTTTAAATTAGCACTGGTGATGAATCACAACACTAAAGTTTCAGTGGGTCAGTGATAACAATGTACAGTTTACGCATTTATGCCCAAAACAGTCTCTGCCCACTTAGAGTCTTTCTACTTTGTACACTTTATGAGTCTTTAAGCAAGAATAGAGGGTAACCAATTAACTGATCATGCTGGGATTTGCCAACAGTTCTGATTGGTTTGAGCTCACTCATTTGAACGGCGATCAGTCCTGGGGCTTTGTGCAGTGTGGAAGCCCAGTGGCAGAGGGGTTGGAATTAAACTCAGTTTAAATTAAATTAAATTGCATTAAATTAAGCTCCCACCAGAACCAGCCTTGCTGTAACTAACACTCAGATACTCCAGCAGGTCAGATATGGTATTGGATCCCTGAACCCAGGGGCCTAGGCAGGCGCGGCACAGTGGCACAGCAGTAGAGTTGCTGCCTTACAGCACCAGAGACCTGGGTTTGATCCTGAATATGGTGCTGTCTGTACGGAGTTTGTACGTTTTCCACGTGACCGCATGGGTTTTCTCTGGTTGCTCCGGTTTCCTCCCACACTCCAAAGATGTACAGGTTTGTAGGTTAATTGGCTTTGGCAAAATTGTAAAATCGTGCCTAGCGCATAGGGTGATGCTCGTGTACTGAGTGATTGCTGGTCAGCACAGAATCACTGGGCCGAAGGGCTTGTTTCTGCGCTCCATCTCTAAACTAAAATCTATACTAAATCTCTCTGGGAACAATGGGCATATTGGCCTCCAAATTCACAGACAGTGGATGGCACAGAGAAAGCTAGTAAAGCCATTGCCTCACAGCTCCAGAAACCCAGGGTCGATCCTGACTACGGGTGCTGTCTGTATGGAGTGTGCATCTTCTCTCAGTGACCACGTGGGTTTTCTCCAGGTGCTCCGAATTCCTCCCACACCCCAAAGGCATGTGGGTTGTTTGGATAATTGGCCTTTTATTCCTAGTTTTTGTTTTAGTTTACCTTTAGAGATACAGCAAGGAAACAGGCCCTTCAGGCCACCACGTCCACGCCAACCAGTGATCACCCGTACACCAACTCTATCCGACACACTAGGCACAATTTACAGAAGCCAATTAACCTACAAATCTGTACGTCTTTGGAGTGTGGGAGGAAATCAGAGCCGGGAGAAAAACCCATGCAGTCACGGGGAGAACCGGCAAACTCCGAAGACAGCACCCGTAGTCAGGTCAAACTCAGGGTCCCTGGCACTGTAAGGCAGCAACTCAACCGCTGCACCACTGTGCCACTCACTTTAGCTGAGTTGTAGAATCTGGGGGAGTTAATGACAATGTGAAGAGAATAATATATTGGATTAGATAATTGGTCCTGGCAGATACAATGATGGTCTGTGTGGACACGGTGGCTTGAAGGACCCGTTTCCATGCTGTCTCTATGACTCTAAGACAAAGTACTGCAAGGTAATCTATTTTGGTTGCTTTTAACTTTTCCAATTATTTTGAAATGTATGTGTTATTTAACCTTTCTGTTTTTTAATCAATTTAGTTCAAATTTAATTACCTATAAATTTTCATGAATGTCAAAGATGTTCAAATCTTGGTCAAATTATTGACAGCTGGTTAAGGGCTGTCCCAGCTTAGCCCACTGTCAGATTCCTCCAGTTTGGTCCTCCTTTGGTCCTTGCACAAGGACTCGAAGAGCTGATGGGCCGCGACGAAGTAAGACCCGGCAGGTTGCCCATGGCTGCGTGCGGTGGCAAAGAAGGGTCCAGAGGACCGTGGCCTGGTGGGGGGAAGCTCGGTAGCCGCCGAGCACAGCCCTGAAGTCAGGAGGAAGGAGAATTGGGAACCACTGACGAACCACTAATGGACATGAAGAGTGGGTCGGTTGGAGAGGGACCAGGATATTGCCTCCAGCGCCTTCAAGGTCAGCTGCAGGAGGTGCCCCCGGGACACAGAGGTAGTTGGGCAGGGAGAGGGACGTCGGTTCATGGTCCGAGCCAGTCGAGGGCAATGGAGGAGGCCCTGCAGCCTCTTGGGGCTTACTTGGATCGAGAGCCAGGTCCAGTACATCGAGCACGTGGATCGGACTTTGGACTTTGTGTAAGTTATGCCAAGATATGACATCTCATGCATTTGTGAGCTATGCACAAATAATTTCACTCTGCAGTGCATGCATGACAGTCAAGAACCATTGAACCATTGAACTTCTTCTTCCAGCCTACACAATTTCAAGTAAGACAACAGACATTGAATCCAGGAACATTGAACAGTACAGAAGAGGAACAGGCCCTTCGGCCCACAATATTTCTACCAAACAGGACGCCAAGACCAACTTTTATCTGCCTGCAGATAATCCATATCCCTCCATTCCCTGCATATCTACATGACCATCCAAAAGTATCTTGAATAGCACAATTGTATCTTCCTCCACCACCACCCCTGGCAGCATATTCCAATGGCGCTAAGACATGGCATCTCTTGCATGCGGGCTCAGTGGACTATATCTGTGTACTTGCTAATTGGGGATGTGCTTGGGTATGGCGATACTGGACTTTTTGTAAGAAAAGAATATCCCAGCACTCACCACTGTATGGTTAAAAAAAATTTGCCAAACACCTCACAGCCAAAGATCAAAGGTCACACCCAAAGATCAACAATCAATGATCAGACCCAAAGTAAAAGATAACAAAAACTTGTTTAGCTTTCTTCAGCCTTGTTCCCATCCCATTTGGTATTGGCATTGCCTTCTTATTGTCATTGTGTATTAAGATATAGTGAGAAAAGACATCCAGTCCAAAATGTCACCTAGAGTCATGGGGTCATAGAGTCATAGAGTCTTACAGCATGGAAACAGGCCCTTTGGCCTAACTTGTCCTCACCGGCTAACATGCCCCATCTACATTATTCCGGGATTGTTTCGTAATCCCTGCCTCATCTACCCCCTCTGGCAGCTCCTTGTCCTCTGTCCTCTGGTCCTCAATTCCCCTTCTCTGGGCAAGAGACTTTGTGCGTCACCTATTCATATTCCGCAGAGATGCTGCAGTTCCTTGTGACTCTGGTGAAAATGCTTGTTTTGTGTGCTATCCAGTCAGATCATATCATACATGAATACATCAGATAGTGCAGAGAAATGGAAACAGTGTGCCTGAATATAGTGTAACAGCCACAGAGAAAGTGCAGATAAAAAAGTGCATGGATCATAATGAGGTAGATTAGAAGATCGAGAAATTAATCCCAAGCATATATGATGTCTGTTTAGTAGTCTGATGTCAGCAGGGAAGAAGCTGTTCTTGGTATGTGCTTTCAAGCTTTATTATCTTCCACTCAATGGGAGAAGTGAAGAGGAATGAGCAGACCTTGATTATATTGGCTGCTTTCTTGAGGCAGCATGGAGTGTAGATGGACTGGACGTTGGGGTGGCAGGTTTGCTTATGGATAGACACAAAGTGCTGGATTAACTCAGCAGTTCAGGCAGCATCTTTGGAGAAAAAGGATAGGTGACGTTTCGGGTCGAGACCCTTCTTCAGACAGATAGTTGATGTCCTGACATGAAATGTCACCGCTGAGTTACTCCGGCTTTTTGTATCTATCTTTGGTATAAACTGGCATCTACAGTTATTTGTTTCTACAAGCTGGTTCGCTGATGGACTGCACTGTGTCTGCAACTCTGCAGTTTCTCAGCCCATACTTCAATAATGAATAACCTATGATAGTTGCTTTGTAAATCTAGATTAGAGGTTGTTTCCACCTCACCCGAACTGACAGGAAATGAAGGGATGTTGGTGCTTGATGTCCTGCCTGACTCTCACCTGTCTAAAACCCGTGGACAGCAGTGAACCTGAAAGATGATGCTTTGTGATCTTCCCTTCACTCTTCTCACCGAGATGAGCTAAGAGCCTTTTCCATTTAATGTCGGTGCTTCTCGAATGAAAGGAAGAATTTCTACAGCATTATCCATGACAACATATCTCAAAGAACTTTACACCCAGTGCAATACTTTTTGAAGTGTCGTCAGTGTAGTAATGTAAGAAATCACGTGTTCTCACACACAACATGATAATGATCAAATAATCTGCAGTGATGTTAAACATTCTATCCTTGACTAAGAGATAGACTGGCTTCCAAATGACTGGTAGGGCTGATCTTGTCCATCTTTCTACATCAAGTAGAACATAGAACAAAGAACAGCATAGACACATAGCGTTGGAGTAACTCAGCGGGTCAGGCAACATCTCTGGAGAATAATGATAGGTGATCATCAGTCTGAAGAAGGGTCCCAACCTGAAACATCACCTATCCATGTTCTCCAGAAATCTACTCAGCATCTATTTTCTGTGTCTATTTTTGTATTTTTGGACCGAATGCCGCTCAACAGAAAAGTTCAATAACGGACATGACGTTGCCGGGGGGCAGGACTTGTCAGCGATTGGTCCAGAACCCCGCGTCCATCACATCACTGTGAAGGCATGAACATTGGCCCAAACCTCCGCTCCACCCGACCCGCAGCCCGCATCCCAAGCGACGCACACCATCGGCCGTTTTCAACTTGTTGATTGGGTTCAGATTCCCCAGTCACCTATGGCTTGTGTGGGAAAATGAACCCCACGCTCCTGTCTCCCCCTTCTCTCTCCCCTCTTCTCTCTCCCCATCTCTCTCTCTCTCCTTTCTCTCTCTCCCTTCTCTCTCCCCTCTTCACTCTCTCCTCCTCTCTCTCTACTCTTCTCTCTCTCCTCCTCTCTTTTCCCCTCCTCTCTCTCCCTTCTCTCTCCCTCCATTATCTCTCTCCCCCTTCTCTCTCTCCTCTCTCCTCATCTCTCTCCACTCTTCTCTATCTCCTCTCTCCTCCTCTCTCCTCCCTTCCTCTCTCCCTCCCTTCTCCCTCGCCCCTTCTCTCCCCACCCCCCTCCTCTCTCTCCCTTCTCTCTCTCCCCTTCTCTCCAACCTCCACACCAGGTTGATCCCACCCCCCCCCCCCCCCTCCGACCGCGGTCAGTGACTGTGGGATGCTCCCGCGGGTGGAGACGGAGGAGAGAGAGAAGGGGGAGAGAAGGGGAGAGAGAAAATGTAGAGGGGGGGGGAGGGGGAGAGAGAGGATGAGAGAGAAGAAGAGTAAAAAGAGTGGAGAGAGAGGAGGAGAGAGAGAAGAGGGGGGAGAGAAGGGAGAGAGAGAAGGGAGAGAGAAAGGGAGAGAGAGAGAGAAGGGAGAGCGAGGGGGAGAGAGAAGAGAGGAGAAGGGGGTGAGCGAAGGGGGAGAGAAAGAAGGGGGAGGGAGGGAGTGAGAAGAGAGAGGGGGGAGAGAGGAGGGGAAGAGAGAGGAGAAGAGAGAGAAGATTGGAGAGAAAAGAGTGGAGAGAGAAGAGGGGAGAAAGAAGAGGGGAGAGAAGGGAGAGAGAGAGGGGAGAGAAGAGGGGAGAGAAGGGAGAGAGAAGTGGGGGAGGAGGAGGGGAGGAGGGAGGGGAGAGAGAGAGGGGGAGAGAGAGAAGGGATGGGGGGGAGTGGGGGAGAGAGAGAAGAAGGGAGAGAGAAGGAGGAGACGGGAGCGTGGGGTTCATTTTCCCACACATGCCATAGGTGACTGGGCGATCTGAACCCAAGCACCAAGTTGAAAGCGACCGAAGGTGTGCATTCCTCGGGACAGCCCCCACTCCCACGGCCACCCTCCGCGGGCTGCGGGTCGGGTGGAGCGGAGGTTTGGAACAATGTTCATGCCTTCACAGTGATGTGATGGACGCGGGGGTCTGGATCAATCGCACACAAGTCCCGGCCCCCAGCAACGTCAAGTTATTGAACTTTTCTGCTGCGCGGCAGTCGGTCCTTTGGCTTGTAGTCGACGCTGCCTTTTGTGTAGGTGGCGTTTTGACTGAGCGGCCATTCTTTTAGGTGACGCAACTTTTCAGTTCCTTGGGATTAAGGCGTCCCGCCCTATCGGTTAGTTTGCATTTAGGCGTCCCATCCTTTCGGTTAGTAGGCGTTTCGTCTTCGGACTGTTTCGGCTTATTGGCGTTTTGGCCTTGTTTCCATTCCGTTCTTTGGCTTCGACTTCTTTGCTTCGGCTTCTTGTCTGTCGGCGCCACGTCCGGGTACCTCGCAAAATATTTGCTAAACTTCCATATTTGCAGGTTAGGAGCCAACAACTTGTCCTGGGCCAGCCATGGCCAAGAAAGCACACCAACAACCCTAGAAGGCTTAGGGAAGTTCGGCATGTCACCAACAACTCTCACCAGCTTCTATAGATGAACTGTAGAAAACATTTTATCAGGATTCATCACAGCATGGTTTGGGAACTGCTCCATCCAAGACCACAAGATATTGCAGAAAATTAAGGACGCAGCCCAGACCATCACACAAACCAACCTTCCTTCCATTGACTCCACCTGCACCTCATGCTCCCTCGGCAAGACCACCAGCATAATCAAGGGTGAGTCTCACTCCAGTCACTCCCTCTTCTCCCTTCTCCCATCAGGCATGAGGTACAGAAGTGTGAAAACATACACCTCCAGATTCAGGGACAGTTTCTTCCCACCTGTTATCTGGCAACTGAACCATCCTATCACCAACTAGAGCAGTGGTTCTTAACCTTTTTGCATACGTACATGAACAACATACTGTATGTGGTATGTACCTATGTTAGGTTCCTAAAAATGGGCTCAACAAATGAATGTTGTTTATGACCCCTTCATGTTCCCCGGTAAAGCCCCAAATGCCCCCCCCCCCATGGGGGTCCTGACCCCCAGGGTAAGAACCACTGAACTAGAGAGAGGTGCTGACCTATCATCTACCTCATTGGAAACCATGTTGAATTGGATTTTACTCGACTTTAACATGCCCTAAACATTATTCCCTACATCCTCTATCTGTACAGCTTGGTTGTAATCATGTAAGTGCTTCTGCTGACTGGAGAGCAGGCGACAAAGAAGCTTTTCACTGTAACTTGGTATACGTGACAATAAACTAAACTAAACTAAACTAATATGATGGTTGAAGTAAAGATAATTGACCACATCATCATTAAGCCCAACTTCTCCATTCAGGGAATTTGTGAAAGGGGTTGAAATGTAGACTTGAGATAGCGCAGCATGGTGGCACAGTGGTAAAGTTGCTGTACCAGAGACCTAGGTTTGATCCTGGCTACGGGTGTTGTATGTACGGAATTTGTACGTTCACCTCATGATCACCGTGGGTTTTCCCCCGGTGCTCCCATTTCCTCCTACACTACTAAGACCTACAGGTTTGTAAGCTAATTGGCTTGGTAAATTGTAAATTATCCCTAGTGTGCAGGGATCACTGGTCGGCGCAGACTTGGTGGGCCGAAGGGCCTGTTTCTGCACTATCTCTAAACTAAAATAGACTTGAGCTAGAGAATTATGTGGAATCTCATTGCATGCTGAAGCAAAAGTCAAGCTTATATTTTTATGGTAGACAAAAATGCTGGAGAAACTCAGCGGGTGAGGCAGCATCTATGGAGCGAATGAAATAGGCAACGTTTTGGGTTGAAACCCTTCTTTATGATCTTTTGATTATGTGTGGGCTGACCTACTGGGTAAAACAGCAGGATAGGAATAACACCATAATCCAATACTTTTCTAACCCTTACACCCCCTCCCTCAACCCAAAGGCTCATATTCTTCCTCAATTTGCATCCCTTTTGTCCAACAATAATGTCTGCTGCAGCCAAACACTTTCATCTTTACTCTGCATTGTACAATGCGCAATATAAATACTTAAACTAATTAGAAGACAATGTTCCTTCTTTGTTCAGCGATCAGCTCATTTATTTTATACAATTGGGATTAATTACTGGCTGCATTAGACCATGTTGTACAGCAGTGGCACAGAGGAGTCTATGTTTGTTTACCAAATCCAGTGAGCCAGGAGTAACAGCAAATTGACATTTGAGCTAACAGAAACTCAATCAAAGAAGTCAACATAAGAGCCTCCACCACCTCCCTCTCTTTTCCCAAACAAAAGTACAAAATATAACCATCAAGGAGTCTGAATTGCACTTTGTTCCAGCACCCTGTGTCTATTTTTGTGAACCAACATCTGCAGTTCCTTGTGATTCCATAGAACAGCACAGCACAGGAACAGGCCCTTTGGCCCACAATGCCCGTTCCAAACATAATGCCAAGATAAACATCTCATCTGCCTGCATGTGATCCATCTATCTCCATTCCCTGCATAGTGGTGCCGAACATAATGCCAAGATAAACTAATCTCATCTTTAGATTTTCGTCTTTTGAGAAACAAGGCATTCAGCCCAACAAGTCCACGTCGACCACCGATCACCCCATACACTAACACTATCCTACACACTAGAGACAATTTAAAATTTGCAATAAACCTACAGACCTGTACGTCTTTGGAATGCGGGACAAAACCGGAGCACCCGCAGAAATCACACACAGCCGCGGGGAGAAAGTACAAACTCGGTACATCAAGACTACAGCAACCCCATCTTCAACAACCGACCAGGGTCTCTGGCACTGAAAGGCAGCAACTCTACCGCAGAGCTAACTGTGCTTGTGGCAGGCATTCATAGCTGTCCTTTGTGGCGGCTGCTAGACTGAGTAGATCGTTTGCTCACATGTAGTGAATGCCCACCAGTGCTCAATCAACCACAGACTTGTTCTGCCCTGTTGGGTCTATGACGGCCCCCTGCAGAGCAATCCACATAGTCTATTCCCCCCTATTCCTTCCCTAGAGGCCCTCATACTATTTTTCATCAAGTGCCCATGCAATTTCCTTTGAAAGTCACTAAAAAAGTGATTTCCCTCATCCTTAAAGGCAAACAGGACTCTCGCTACTCACTATCTGAAACAGGCTTCCTCGCATATTCTCAACATCGTTTGCTGTCTAGTTTAAACGTAGTCCCTTTGAAGCACCTTCTAATAGAGTCATAGAGTATTACAGCATGAAAACAGTCCTTTTGGCCCAACTTGCTCATGCCGACAAACATGCCCTATCTACACTAGTCCACCCTGTCTGCTTTTGGCCCATATCCCTCTAAACCTGTCCTATCCATGTACCTCTCTAAAATGTTTCTTAAAAATTGTGATTGTACCTGCCTCAACTACCTCTTCTGGCAGCTTGTTCCATGAACTCACTGACATTTGTGTAAAGAAGTTACCCCTCAAGTTCCTATTAAATCTTTCCCCCCTTCCATGTCCCATACCTCATTACAAAACACTGGGACATACTTCTCTGTAGGAAGGTGTTCACCAAATTGCTGCCTTTGTTGAGGGAGGATGACGAAAGTTAAAGTTTTAAAATACTGGAAAGGAACATGTTAAACCAAGCATTTATTCGTAATCTCTTAGCAGGCAGTCACAATCTTCTTTGAACAGAAGTAAGGCATCGACAAGGGTGTTGTAGTGGAATACAATAATTCATTCTGCATTGAAGGCTTGATTTTGGTTGAATACTTGAAAAATGTGCCTATGATGACCTCGACAATAAAACTGGAGAACATTAAGTACTAAGGGATAATTTCCCTGCAGGATTGGCAATGTATTTTCCTCTAACTGCAGTGTAATATTCTGGATTTGATTGCTGGAATAGGCTGCTCTTGAATTCAGTTCAAAACACAGTAACTCAGCAGATCAGACAGCATCAGTGGTGGGAATGGATGGACAATGTTTTTGGACAAGAATCTTGGATTCTGTTTCTGGACCCTCAAAGTATTGAGATTATATTGTTGTAAATCCCTTAGTGTAAATTCTGTTGTCTGAAATTTAGTTTGATTTCATGAAACAGCATGGAAACAGGCCCTTTGGCCCATCTATTCCACGCTGGCCATCAATCACCTGTTTACTCCAGTGCTATTTAAATCCACTTCCAACCCTTAGGGGCAATTTACACAGGCCAATTAACCTACAAACCCGCATGTCTTTGGGATGTGGGAGGAAACCGGAGCACCTGGTGGCAAACCACGTGGTTACAGAGAGAGCGTATACACTCCGTACAGACAGCGCCCAGAGTCAGGATCGAAACCGGGTCTTTGGCGCTGAAAGGCAGCAACTCTATCACTGTGTCACCCATCTATCCTTTGACCAACAATCTACCTATCAAAACCCCCCATGCCTGTAATCACCTATTACCTGCCACACTTTGTACTGCCCCTTCTCTTTTCCTCATTTCTCCCCTCTACAAACAGTTTGAAGAAGGGTTTCCGACCAAAACATTGCCCATCCATGTTTTCCAGGGATGCTGCCTGATCCAGTGTGTTACCACAACACTTTTTGTCCTTTATTGTACAGCAGCATCTGCAGTTCCTTGTTTCGACATTTCCACAGTTTCAGCACCTTAACAGCACTCTGAATGAGAATAGCAGGAGTAAAATGGCAACGGAGGCAGTTTGTTCATTCATGTTACTGGTGTGCTGTTTAATTGAACATATCGGACATAAAGTGGTTATCATAATTCTAGAGGAAAAAAAAACATTGGCCAAAATCCAATAGCTTTGAATCAGCAGGAGTGTTAATCAAGTAAAAATAGATTTTGAACTTTTGTGAAGTTGACAGAAGTAATGACGGCATTTATTATTCTCCATTTCAGCTTCATTCTATTTAACCAAAGCACTGCGGAGATTGCAGATCATCTCTGATCAGATTGTTCTCCAATTACAATCAATCATCCCCATATTAGGCCATGCAAATAACTTTTCTCAGAATACATTCTGAGGATGTACACATTGATGATAAGAATCACATTGATTGCCCATTCCTAATTGTGTTGAGAAGCCAAAAGATATTTGGAGCCGACACAAAATTATAGCGAGAGAGCTTTATCAATTTAGTCCGGTTTAATTATGTATAATTTATGTTGTTGTGTATTGTCTGAGTCCAAGTGTTTGTGATGCCGGTGCAAACATGATTTTCATGGCACCTGTACATCTCCGTACTTGTGCATTTGACAATTAACTTGACTTGAATTGAAGCAGCAGTAGTGTTGCTGCCTTAACGCGCCAGAGACCCGAATTTGATCCTTACTACGGGTGCTGTCTGTATGGAGTTTGTACGTTCCCCCCGTGACCTGCGTGGGTTTTCTCCTGGATCTCCGATTTCCTCCTACACTCCAAGGATGTACAGGTTTGTAGACTAATTGGCTCGGTAAAATTGTGAATTGTCCCTAGTGTGTGTAGGATAGTGTTAGTGTGCGGGGATCGCTGGTCGGCGAGGATTCAGTGGGCCAGAGGGCCTGTTTCTGCCTTGTATCTCTAAACTAAACTAAATCATGAAGTCCTCTATTTCCTTATAGATGGCTGCATCTTGAGTGCTTGTCCACTTAACTGGGAAGTGAGGCTCTCCATTTTGAGCAAGTCTAAGCACCAGGCTGAAGAAAGGTCCCAACCTGAAACGTCACCTATCCATGTTCTCCAGTGATACTGGCTGACCCCCTGAGTTACTCCACCACTTTGTGTCTTTTTTTTTGTAAATCAGCATCTCCAGTTCCTTGTTTTGAGCCTTCTTACTCTTAGTCCTGCTCTCAATTCCCCTGACTCTGCTTCATAGAACACATGTTCGAGGTTATCTTGGCTACTAAAGACAGACACAAAGTGCTGGAATAACTCAGCGGGACAGGCAGCACCTCTGGATAGAAAGAATGGGTGGCATTTTCGGGTCGAGACCCTTCTTCAAAGAAGCTCCCAGTCCCGCTGAGTTACTCCAGCATTTTACGTCTATCTTTGATGTAAACCAGCATCTGCAGTTCCTTCCTACATATCTTGGGTGCTATTTCTCCATGTTAGCTGCTGTCACCGCCCCTCCCCCTCCCCCTACCCCCCACCTACTATTTTCAGTCTGAATAAAGGATCCTGACCCAAAACATCACCTATCCTTTGGCTCCAGAGATGCTGCCTGACCCACTGAGTTACTCCAGCACTTTGTATTGATCTTCGGTATAAACCAGCATCTGCAGTTCTTTGTTTCTACATCCCAATGCAAAATGTTGCCTATCCATGATAGATGCTGTCTGACCTGCTGAGTTACTCCAGCACTTTGTGATTTATTGAAAGATTCCAGCATCTGCAGTGCCTTGTATCTCTATGAGCTTATTATTGTTTGATAGGAGAGTGTACCATGCCTCAGGTTGTGTATTGAAATGCCATCCTCCCTATATTCGGAGAGAGTGACTTGCAGTGTACGATCGTTTGAGGTGAATATGGTTCTGTTCCACCTTTCGGGGTGGTGTTTGCACATTGGCCATCATCAGTCAGACTATTAAGTATAGAACTTGGAAGGTCAAGTTGAAGTTATATAAGACATTGGTGAGGCCGCATTTATCGTATTGTGTTCAGTTCTGAGCACCATGTTACAGGAAAGATGTTGTTAAGTTGCAAAGGGTGCAGAGAAGACTTACGAGGATATTGCCAGGACTCAAGGGTCTGAGCTATAGGTAGACGTTGAGCAAGCTGGGAATATATTCCCTGGAATGCAGGAGGATGAGGGATGATCTTATAGAGGTGTATAAAATCATGAGAAGAATAGATTGTGTAGATGCACATAGTGGTGGCATCGAGAATCAGAGGGCATAGGTTTAAGGTGAGATGGGGAAAGATTTTATGGGAATCTGTGGGGTTACATTTTTACACAAAGGGTGGTGGGTGCATGGAACAAACTGCTGGAGGAGGTAGTTGAGGCAGGTACTATTGCAATGTTTATAGATAGATGGATAGGACAGTTTAGAGGGATATAGGGCAAAAGTAGGCAGGTAGTGTAGATGGGACAATTTTGGTAGCCCTTGTAGTCTACTCCCCTTCCTCAGCCCTCGGGCTGTCCCCTCCCATCCCTCAGCCCTCGGGCTTTCCTTCTCCTTCTTCCTTTCTTCACCCCGCACCCCTTCCCCCCCCCCCCCCCCCCACCCCCCATCAGTCTGAAGAAAGGTTTTGGCCCGAAATGTTGCCTATTTCCTTCGCTCCATAGATGCTGCTGGACCCGCTGAGTTTCTCCAGCATTTTTGTGTACCTGTAGATGGGACATGTTGGTCGGTGTGGGCAAGTTGGGCCGAAGGGCCTGTTTCCACACTGTATAACACTGACTCAAAGAAGGAATGGTGCAAGTGATTCTTTTGACCACAATTGTGATGACACTGATGCAGCAACTTTGCATGTGGCAGTAATCAACTAGAGTTGCTTGCAGAGAATCTGTGATCAGGGAAATGAGGGTTAAAGTGACTTCTCAGAGACACCACTCCCTCCTTGAAATTATGACATAAAATTACTCATCAAATTTAATATTTCTTGGTAATGACAGCCTTAGAAAAACTTGGAAAATCTTGGAAATACACGGTTTGAAGAATATTGAAGAAACAAAGATTAATGCACATAAGGACACAAAATACTGGAGTAACTCAGTAGATCAAGCTGCATCGCTGCAGAACATGGATAGGTGACTTTACTTCAAACTGTACTTTAGCTTTTGGAGATACACTGTGGAAACAGGCCCTTTGGCCCACCAAGTCCACGCCGACCAGCAATCACCAGTATATTCGCACTTTTCTACACATTGGGAACAATTTACAGAAGTTTAGTTTTGTTTACTTCATTGTCACCTGTAGTGAGGTACAGTGAAAAGCTTTTTTTGCATGCTAAACAGTCAGCGGAAAGACAGTACATGATTACAATTGAGCCATCCACAGCGTACAGATATTTGATAAAAGGGAATAACATTTAGTGCAAGATAAAGTCCAGTAAAGTCTGATTAAAGTTAGTCCGAGGGACTTCAGTGAGGTAGATAGTAGCTCAGAACTGTTCTTTAGTTGTTGGTACAGAAGCCAATTAACTTACAAACCTGTACATCATTGCTGTGGGAGTAAACTGGAGCACCCGAGGAAAACCCACGCGGTCAGAGGGAGAACATACAAACTCTGTACAGGCAGCATCCATAGTCTGGATCGAACCCGAGTCTCTGGCGCTGTAAGGCAACAACTCTACTGTTGCACCACTGTGCCACCCTCTGTGACACTGTGCTGCCTTTGGGTCAAGACCCTTCTTCAAACCAATGGTAGGTAGTGGGATGAAAGGTGGAAAAGAGGAAAGGCAGGCCAAAGCGTGGCAAGTAATAGGTCGACACATTCGACAGGGGGTGGGGGTTCACAGGCAGATAGTTGGAACAGAGGCCAGTGGTACGAACAGAAGGTATGAGACAGGGTTGAGGAATTATGGATTGTGAAGCCAAAGTTCTCCCTTCTATGTCCAGGAAAATATTGTTCTCCTGAAGTCTCTGCCAGAATGGATGCTTCATTGGCAAAACTGATTCTATTTATTGCTTCGAGAACATTAACCCTGAGTAGGCAGCTCTGACCATAATGACAACTCCAGCATACAAACTCAGTACAGACAGCACCCGTAGTCAGGATCGAACCTGGGTTTCCTGCGTTGTAATGAAACAAATCTACCGTTGAGCCACTTTGTTACACTAGCACTTTGTGTCTTTTTTTGAAAACCAGCATCTGCAGTTCCTTGTGTTCAAAAGGGAACTGCAGATGCTGGAATATCGAAGGTACACAAAATTGCTGGGGAAACTCAGCGGGTGCAGCAGCATCTATGGAGCGAAGGAAATAGGCGACGTTTCGGGCCGAAACCCTTCTTCAGTCTGCAGTTCCTTGTTCTAATGAGATTGTTCAGTAACAGGTAATGCTTTTTGAACTCCAATTTAGTTTAATTTAGAGATACAGCGCGGAAATAGGCCCTTGGGCCCATCCAAATCCGTGCCAACCAGCGATCTCCGTACATGAGCACGATCCGACACATGTTGGGGACAATTTACAATTTTTACCAAATTAATCTAAAAACCTGCATGTCTTTGGAATGTGGGAGGGAACCGGAGCACCCAGGGAAAACCTACACGGTCACGGGGAGAACGGACTTCTCTGTGCAGACACCACTTTTAGACAGGATCGAACCCGGGTCTCTGGCTCTGTAAGGCAGCAACTCTACCGCTGCGTCATTGTGCTGCCCTCGAATTGTTGTCACTACAAGGAGAAATGGAAGTTGCACGTACAAGATAACACCATTGCGTGCATAGTTGACACAAAGAAACGTTCAGTCAGTCCAGCACAGAAACCGACTGGAATTGCACAACCCATTTACAGGGCAAGTGCAATTTTGTGTACAATTGTTGCTAATAAAAGAGATTTTCTTCAGGCAAAATCAAAACAGCATCTTGTAATGTGGATTTATTTCAAACCTATGCGATCCAATTTTGAGGATAAAGTACTTTAATTACAAATCCATTAATGATCCATTTTTCCTGTATTTGCTGCAATGTGCGCATACACAATATATCACAATAGCATAAATAATGCATCCACTTAGCTTTAATGTTTTTGTGTGTATGTATGTATTATTATCCTTATTGAGAAATAAGTAATATATATCATAAAGCATTGCACTCCTCTCAAATTGACCATTGTAAAGTTATGTTTCAGATTAATTTCACTATTTCCTGGGCGCAATAGAAGCAAAGAGGAGAATGATCTCTCAGGACAGATATAAATACCGATCTAATTGAAGCCTCATTTATCCTTAAAGAATAAAACATCTTTATCTGGTGTTCCGCTACGCCTCAAGCAGATTGAACTGCCTCTCATTCTTTCACTTCTCTGCATAGGAAGTATTTCACTTCACACATTATTAGATTTCCATTATGAAGACCCTAATGTCAGGGCAGAACAAGCTTACTTTTTCTGGCCCATTTCATTGCAATGTATCACAGCTTAACTCAGGTTTTTATCTAATGGACTAAAGCATGGTATTAACTCCACAGAAGACGTCGAGACACTTCAGACGGCTGTATTAATGTGAGTCCTCAAGATCATTTTATATTACAATGAAGGAATTGTTAGTGTGAAAATGGAGAGTTGTCACCTCACCATTCCTTCCCCACTAAAAATACTTTCACATTTATCATTCGCTGAAGCAATTTACTTCAACGTATCATTGTTTGGTTAGTTTACTATGTGGCGTATTTTATTTTATAGTTTATGCCGGGAAGATGATAATTTATTAGTCATTTGAAGCACCGTGATGTAATTCATAACACATTAAAATGAAAAGCAGGAATAATGCTTTGTGTGTAGGGATCACTGTCTAGTATTGGAACAGAGGTTTGCTTTTCATTCAAAACTGCAGTGCCAGCCATTCACAATCAAACAAATAGCATATTGAGACCAATCCGAGATATCATACCTGTTTCATTCTTAGCCCTTAAGAACAAGCATTTTCTTTTTTATTTACCTTTTATTCGTTCATGTAATGGCAGGGCCAGCATTTATTCTCTCATTGCCCTTGAGAAGGCGGGTGGTGATAAAGTGCCATCTTGAACTGATGCAGTCTCCATGGTGAAGATACTCCCACGGTGCCATATAAAGATTTCCAGGACTTTAACCCACTGACAATGATATATTTTCAAATCAGGCTGACTCGTGGCCTGCAGTGGTAGCAGTGGCTCATGTGATCAACTTCTACCCTTGTCCATCCATCTTACATACTTGGTGAGGTGTTGTTAAAGAGGTCTCCATAAATTGTCGCAGAGTACTTTGTTGATGGTGCTTAGCGCAGAGATAGGGAATGGACCAATCTCACCCAGCTGCTCCCTCATCTGCCCTAGCCCATCAGGCAAGAGATACAGAAGTTTGAAAACGCACACCTCCAGATTCAGGGACAGTTTCTTCCCAGCTGTTATCAGGCAACTGAACCATCCTATCACCAACCAGAGAGTGGTCCTGACCTTCCATCTATCTCATTGGAGACCCTCAAACTATCTTTAATTGGACTTTACTGGACTTTATCTTGCACTAAATGTTATACCCTTTATCCTGTATTTGTACACTGTGGATGGCTTGATTGTAATCATGTATAGTTTTTCCCTTGACTGGATAGCATGCAACATAAAAAAGATTTTTACTGTACCTCGGAACATGTGATAATAATAAATGAAACTGAACTAAGGCAGTTTGTAGATTGTCGTTTAGTTGGAGTTTCCAATATTGATAGTTAATATCACTGACGTACAAAGTATCTGTGCTTGATCCTGGCATCGGGTACAGGTTGTTAGGTGTTTATACATTCTCTCCATGATAATATGAGTTTGCTCCAATTTCCTATCATGCTCCAAAGACATGGGTTTTTGGCCACTGTAAGTAGCCCCCAGTGTAAATTGGGTAAGTATAGGTCCACCACCGATTTTCCGCCAACTGGTGGTCCGGCCGGCACCCCATTTAATCAGGCCAGAAATTATGGGAGCGTGCTTGAAATCACTTCCAGAAGCCCCCCCCCCCCCCCCCCCCCCCCAATATGTGGCATCTCGGCCGGATGATCTCGACCTCATTGAGACTTCCACAGCCGATCAATGGGCCGAGTTTGCCCCTTGCGGCCGGATCTGGAGCCGGCAGATCCGTTCCTATAGATTACTTCCACAGCCGACTTTGCAGACCAGCATCTCAGCTCCACGGCTACCAAGGTGAACCGTTCCAGTACCGTTGGACTCCTCTCGGAGGCCGTGGCCTCGGTTGGTCTGGCAAAGCGGACAATCGAGAAGGCCTCTGGTGCCAAGGACGCCGGAAAATCGTTGGTGGATCTGTATCTGAAGAATCAAAGTGGAGATGTGAAAGTGATTTTTAAATGGCCACAGGGAAATAAGGAAAGTGAGAATGGAACTAGTAGAACAATCTACTGGAAACTGTCATGAACCCAATTGGCTGAAGAGCCTCCTTCTATGCTATAATATATAAGGTTGGTCTAGAAACATACAGTCCCGATCAGGTGGAGAGGAAGTCAGATTTTTTTGCCCTGAAGCAATACGCAAAATGCTGGAGTAACTCAGCGGGTCAGGCAGCATCTCTAAAGAAAAAGGATGGATGACGTTTTGGATCGGGACGCTTCTTCAGCCTGAAAGTAGAAAACCAGATGGTGTTTTTTGCCGACAACTTATAACATACCTTACTGAAACTATTTTAATGAGTTTCAAGTGAATTTCCTAGTCGTGGCAGAACTTTTAACTTATATGCTGGTTAAGCAGACAAATCCTTGTAATATTAATCCAATAACATCAGCGTTTCAGTATCATGCACTCTTCTGATTCTGCAGTCATGAGAGGCCAACAAATTGCCTTATCTAAAGAGCATAATAATTTACAATATCCTCATGGTTTCATTATTTTCATCATTAATGTTATCATGTTTTTCTAAATGTATTTAATCAAGTTAATTTAAATTTCCCATCTCTCTTGGTGAGGATTTGAACTCCTTTCTCTGGATCATTAGCATAGATCTCTGTGATTTTTTAGTTGGGAACATAACCATTACACTGTCATACCCTTGAGTAAATTCCAAGCTCAGATTTGCAAAGGGGAAATGAAAGGAAAGGCAGATGAGAAAAATATGCAATTAGATGCTTATTTGCATACAATTTGTGTACAAAATCATGAGAGGAATAGATCGGGTAGATGCACAGAGTCTATGGCCCAGAGTAGGGGAGTTGAGAACCAGAGGACATAGGTTTAAGGTGAGGGGGGAAAGATTTAATTGGATTCTGAGGAGTAACTTTTTCACACAAAGAGTAGTTGGCATATGGAACGAGCTGCCGGAGGAGGTAGATGAGTTAGGTGCTATTGCAACATTTAAGAAACATTTAGACAGGGACATGGATAGGACAGGTTTGGAAGGATATGGGCCAAATGCAGGCAGGTGGGACTAGTATAGACGGGACATGTTGGCCAGTGAGGGAAATTTGGACCAAAGGGCCGGTTTGACTGATCATGTCTGACGAATCTTATAGAATTTTTCGAGGATGTAACTAGTAGCGTGGATAGGGGAGAACCAGTGGATGTGGTGTATCTGGACTTCCAGAAGGCTTTCGACAAAGTCCCACATAAGAGATTAGTATATAAACTTAAAGCACATGGCATTGGGGGTTCAGTATTGATGTGGATAGAGAACTGGCTGACAAACAGGAAGCAAAGAGTAGGAGTAAACGGGTCCTTTTCACAATGGCGGGCAGTGACTAGTGGGGTACCGCAAGGCTCAGTGCTGGGACCCCAGCTATTTACAATATATATTAATGATCTGGATGAGGGAATTGAAGGCAATATCTCCAAGTTTGCGGATGACACTAAGCTGGGGGGCAGTGTTAGCTGTGAGGAGGATGCTAGGAGACTGCAAGGTGACTTGGGTAGGCTGGGTGGGTGGGCAAATGTTTGGCAGATGCAGTATAATGTGGATAAATGTGAGGTTATCCATTTTTGTGGCAAAACAGGAAAGCAGACTGTTATCTAAATGGTGGCCGATTAGGAAAAGGGGAGATGCAGCGAGACCTGGGTGTCATGGTACACCAGTCATTGAAAGTAGGCATGCAGGTGCAGCAGGCAGTGAAGAAAGCGAATGGTATGTTAGCTTTCATAGCAAAAGGATTTGAGTAAAGGAGCAGGGAGGTTCTACTGCAGTTGTACAGGGTCTTGGTGAGACCACACCTGGAGTATTGCGTACAGTTTTGGTCTCCAAATCTGAGGAAGGACATTATTGCCATAGAGGGAGTGCAGAGAAGGTTCACCAGACTGATTCCTGCGATGTCAGGACTGTCTTCTGAAGAAAGACTAGATAGACTTGGTTTATACTTTCTAGAATTTAGGAGATTGAGAGGGGATCTTATAGAAACTTACAAAATTCTTAAGGGGTTGGACAAGCTAGATGCAGGAAGATTGTTCCCAATGTTGGGGAAGTCCAGGACAAGGGGTCACAGCTTAAGGATAAGGGGGAAATCCTTTAAAACCGAGATGAGAAAAACTGTTTTCACACAGAGAGTGGTGAATCTCTGGAACTCTCTGCCACAGAGGGTAGTTGAGGCCAGTTCATTGGCTATATTTAAGAGGGAGTTAGATGTGGCCCTTGTGGCTAAGGGGATCAGAGGGTATGGAGAGAAGGCAGGTACGGGATACTGAGTTGGATGATCAGCCATGATCATATTGAATGGCGGTGCAGGCTAGAAGGGCCGAATGGCCTACTCCTGCACCTAATTTCTATGTTTCTATGTCTCCACGCTGTATGACTATGACTCTGTGAGATACTGTGAGTGGGAACAGTAGATCTGTGATAATGATTCATCACATGGTCTTTCACATCCATATCGAGTCATAGAGTTATTCTGCATGGAAAAAAGTTTTTTACCCCAACTCGCCCATGCCAAGCAGGATGCCCCAGCTAAATGGGTCCAGCTTAGATGGGGAATCTTAGTTTGCATAGACAAGTTGGGCTGAACTGCTTGTTTTCATGCTGAATAACTCTATGGCTCCTTTGGGATGTGAAAAAACACGGTGCAATACGATAGAACTTTATTTATCCCAGGATGGAAGTTGGTCTGCCAACTGTCATAAAACACACCATGAAACATGGAATTAAAGTGATGAGTGGAAAGTCCAGGATTGGGGATGTGCAAAGGTTGGGGGGGTGTGGAGAAGGGGAATTGGGGGGTGCGGGGGAGAAGGGAAAACCCACATGGTCACAGGGTGAATGCACAAACTCCATACAGACTGCACCCATAAACAGGATCAAACCTGCGTTGTAAGGCAGCAACTCTACCACTGCACCACCATGTCAGGCTGGTCTGCTATCTCTATGCATGCCATTTAGAACCATGTAAACCTTAGATGGTGCATTCTGGTTGGCATGGCTGTGCTGGGCTGAAAGGTCAACGATCCATGGACAGGCCACACAGACTAAACCAGCATCTAATTGGAGAGGAGATGGACACCACCAGACTCATCCACAACTGTAGAGCTACTGCACTGAGGTAAAACAATTGAAAGTTCTGTAAATAAGCTCTTCTCAAGCTTTCCCCTCAGTCTAGTTCAGTCAGAAACCACTGAGTCAAGCACTGGAACAACTAATCTTTATTTTTGGATTGCACAACAAATTACCCTATACAATACTTTAACCACCACGGGTTTGATTCTTGTATCTGCCTTGTGCAAGCAGAAACACTCCAAAAGGTCAGGCAGTCCCAAGCACTCTTTCAGAATATCGACAAAGGACCACGTGGGGGCTGCCTTTTATAGGTCCGCGATCCTTGAGGGGCCGAACTACATAGGGGTATCAAGTATCAAGTATCCTTTATTGTCATTCAGACTTTTCAGTCTGAATGAAATTTCGTGCCTTGCAGTCATAACATAGAATAAAATAACGAAACACACAATAAACACAGATTTAACATCCACCACAGTGAGTCCACCAAGCCCTCCTCACTGTGATGGAAGGCAAAAATCTTAAAGTCTTAGTCCTTGTCTCTTCCCACATTGTTCTCCCTCTGCGTTGAGGCGATCCAGGCTTCCGATGTTGTGACCCCGCCGGGTGATGGTAAGTAAATCCCGCGGCTGAATCCAAGCTCCGCGAAAGGGCCGGTTCAAACTCCGCGGCCCGGGGCGGTCGAAGTTGCCGAAGCTGCCACCCTCCAGTCAAGCAGATGAAGCTGTTGTTGCAGGAGCTCCAGAAACAGGTCACCAACCTGGGATCTGCGAGGTCCTGACGTTGTCGTCCACTGGGCCCGCGGCCAAACCTCCGAGGCTCCGAAGTCGTGTCGCTGCCACCACAATGCCGCCACAGCCCCGAAGTTGGCCAGCCTCATGTTGGTAAGTCCTTGCTGGCTCTGCCTCCGGAGCCTCGAGGTCGGTCCCAGTTGGAAGCCGCCAGCTCCGTCATTAGGCCTCAGAGCACACGGTGACGGGTGATACGACAAGAAAAGGTTGCGTTCCCCCAAAGGAAGAGACTAAAACAAGTTTCTCCCACCCCCCCCCCCCCCCCCCCACACATATACAACTAAAATAAACTGAAAATAAACTGTGACTACAGGACAAAAGAAAACAAAAAAAGAATAGACAAACGGACTGCAGGCGAGCCGCAGCTGCTAGGGCAGCGCCACCACTTCCAGAGGTAGTCTCTTTACAATCCAATCAAACATATTAATTACATCAGTACATTATTGACAGTTCCCCAAACCAATAACAGAGTCTCCCATACATTGTTTCAGGAGAAACTTCTGGAAGAAGCTAACTTAACTTGAATAATGCAACATTTACCCTGGAATTCAAACAAACCTGCCAGGGCTTAACACTTTGGCCAATCAACAAACAGCAGGGTAACTGTCCAGCAACATTATTTATAATATTTACAATGTTGTTTGCAGTAATGCAATCAACTTCATGCATTTTACACTTCCTTGGAGGTCCTCTGCAGAAATCTCATCATTCTGTCAATTGAAGATATACTCATACATTTCTTATCTGCAACATTAACCTGGGCCCTAAACCTACTGGCACCATGCAGTAGCTTGTCTTATATCTGAAGAATACATCTGACTTGACCAAAATGGCATAACAATACTTTACTAAATTTTGGTGCTATTCCTGCTCTGTTTAAGCCAAGATTTACAGTTTCACCTTGTACTTTAGAAAATGAAGCCTAATCACTCAATTGTATCCACCTATCACTGACCAGGCTTTGCCCTGCCCCATCTAACTTTTCCAGCTTTCTCCCCCCGAAACCCCCCCTCCCCTCCACGAGGATCAGTCTGAAGAAGGGTCTCGACCTGACCCGACTGTTTTTTTTCACATAAGATAGCTCTATGCTTCTCCCAGTCGCCAAACATTTTAACTCCCACAAAAGGGAGTGGTTTTGCAGATAGAGAAGGTGGATGTGGCCAGGTGGGCTTAGGAATGGGTGAAGGAATTTAATACAGAGAAGTGTGGCGTGTTGTATTTTGAGACGTCTGACAAGGGCAGGACCTACACAATGAATGGTAGGCCTCTAGGGAGTGTTGTCGAGCAGAACGATCTAGGAGTGCAGGTGCATGGTTCCTTGAAGGTCGTGTTGCAGGTAGAAAAGCTGGTCAAAAAGGCTTTCGGCTCATTGGCCTTCATCGGTCAGAGTATTGAGTATAAGACGTTGGTGAGACCTCACTCAGAGTATTGTGTTCAGTTCTGGGCACCGTATTTGGGAACTATATTGTCAAGCTTGAAAGGGTTCAGAGAAGATTTACAAGGATGTTGCCAGGACTGGAGGGTCTGAGCTGTAGGGAGAGATTGAGTAGGCTGGAACTCTATTCCTTGGAGTGCAGGAGGATGAGGGGTGATCTTATAGAGGTGTATAAAATCATGAGAGGAATAGATCAGTTAGATGCACAGAATCTCTTGCCCAGAGTAGGGGAATCGAGGGCCAGAAGACATAGATTCAAGGTGAAGTATAAAAGATTTAATAGGAATCTGAGGGGTAACTATTTCACACAAAGGGTAGCATGGAACAAGCTGCCAGAGGAGGTAGTTGAGGCTGGGACTATCCCAACTTTTAAGAAACAGTTAGACAGGTACATGGATAGGACAAGTTTGGAGGGATATGGACCAAGCGCAGGCAGGTGGAACTAATGTAGATGGGACATGTTGGCCGGTGTGGGCGAGTTGGGCCAAATGGCCTGTTTCCACACTGTATCACTCGATGACTCTATGATTTTAACTCCTCTTCCCATTCCCATACTGACCTTTCTGTCCTAGGCCTCCTCCACAGTCAGAGTAAGGGCCTACTCAAATTGGAGGAACAGTACCTCATATTTTGCTTCGGTAGCTTACAACCCAGCTGTATCAATTTTGATTTCTCTAATTTCAAGTTATCTAATTTCAATTTCATTCCCCCTCTCTTCGGCCCTCCCCCACCCCAGTCTGCCTGCTGGTTCTACTGTTCTCATCCATACATCCCTTCATTATCACCTCTTCCATAGCCAACAATGGACCATTGTGGCTCCACCTCTCATTGGTCATCAGTGTAGGCTCTGATTTGTCCTGTACCTCTAGTATCCCTCTCCCCTGACTCTCAGTCTAAAGAAGGGTCTTGACCTGAATTGTCACCTATTCCCTTTATCCAGAGACTGCCTGACCCGCTGAGTTACTCCAGCTTGTTGTGGCTATATTCGATGTAAACCACCATCTGCAGTTCCATCCTTCACATAAAGGTAGGTTATCTGGTCCTTATGATATTGTGATCAGTATGGCTTTGCATAGCTGAATCTTCCATGTTGCAAGAGTGACTGTACTTGAGTCTGCATTGAGTATGAAGCACTTTGAGGAAACGTAAGGCCCTGAAATATGCATGAGACGTACAAGTCTTTCTTCTGCCAATGTTTTATTCTTTACTGCTATGGGCATTCGGTTTGCCCATAGGGAAATCCATTTCATTACTAAATTCACGATTCACACAGAGGGAGAATTTCAGACGTCTTTGCTGCTCTGTCTGGAGAATTCACCTCAAGGCCTTGGGTTTCCTCAAAGTGCATCACACCAAATGCTGGATAGCACGGGAAACTATAATCCGACAATGCTGGGTTTCCCCAGGTGAGACTCCAAAACAGAGGCATAACTATCTTCCCAAGGGAACGTAAGAGATCCCGTGGCACTATTGCAATGAAGAGCAGGGAAGTTGTCCCTGGTGATCTGATGAGAATTTATTCTGCAACCAAAACAATGCAGCAGAATAGTTTCAAGGCACACATTATAAAGGTTGGCACAATGAGCTGGTGTAACTCAGCGGGTCTGGCAGCATTTCTGGAGAAAAAGAATGTGTGACGTTTTGGGTTGAGACCATTCTTCAGACTGAAAGTAGAGGGGAGGCAACTGGAGGTAGGACCAACACTAGCAGGAAACTAGCATGAACCCAATGGGCTGAAGGGCCTCCTTCTTTGCTATAGTATATAATGAAAGTTGATTGTCCTTTGCTGAAAATTGGTCTCCCTGCGAGGGAGAGGAGAGGGAGAGAGGGGGGAGGAAAAGACTGGGAAATGGTGCAAGGTAGAGGCGGAGAGTGCGAGAGATGGGAGAGAAAGGAGAGACAGGCATTGGGAGAGAAGGGGGGAGGGGAGAAAGGGGAGGACGGAAGAAGAGGAAGACGGAGGGAGGGAGGGAGGGAGGGAGGGAGGGAGAGAGGGAGGGAGGGAGGGAGGGAGGGAGGGAGGGAGGGAGGGAGGGAGGGAGAGAAGTAGAGAGAGTTAAAGCCTTGTTCTTAATTCTTCCAGGTAGCCAGATAAGGAAACATTTAGATTAACAGAAACTACAGTGTGCTGCAAGCTCTTCATAACTCTTTGATTCACTTCCTTCTTGGCACACGTGAGCAAGATCTCTTCATGTTAAAGGGGTAACATAAAATATTGTCAATTATGCTTGTTAGCAATTCATCATAATACTTCTCCACTTTCTGATGTCTAATTCCAACAAGTGGCAAAAGGAGAGATAAGAGGCAGCCACCCCTTGCCCCTCCTATACCCCGTTACAACCTCTCTTGGCCGCTGTCTCCTTCAAGGTCACCAACGGGAGAGATTTACTCAGATGACCTGTCACGGTGACTCACAAAGGAGCTCATGAGGCAAACAGGGGCGACCAGGCATGATCCAGCGACAGGTGCCTTCAGCTGAAGGAGCTCAAGGCCACATCTCAAGAGTAACAAGACCATGCATGCGGCAATGGGGATAGAGCTCCAAGAACATAGAACAGATGTTGACACAGTTGGAGGAATCAGTACAAAATGCCCTTGTGGTGAGAAGGCAGAAAATGGAGATGGCACTAAAACTGTGGATCCAAACACAGGAGGCATCTTCTATAAGAGTGGCATGATTTTTTTCCGAGAATCAGCAAGCCTCTATTTCTTCATCTTGACGCAGTTACTAGTCACCTCATCCTATTTATTTCTCTCCCAGATGGAGGGTATTCTGAGTGATGAAACATGCTTCATTCCAAATGCTTGGATGCCTGGTACATCACAAAGTTTAGGTCTAGGTTTATTATTGTCACGTCCACCGAGCCTCAGTGAAAAGCTTTGTTCCCTCAATGGAAAATGAGGAACAGTGTATTTAAACTTCAGATACAGACATTTAAAATAATGCCATTGCCAAAAAAGGTTTGGCATATTTTAAAAAGTAATTTTCGTTTCAGGTTTGAGTTTATGTTTATTATTGTCATGTGTGCAGAGGTACAGTGAAGAGCTTTCTTTTGCATGCTATCTAATCAGGTCAGATTATACTATACTATACTACACTATACTACACTATACTACTATACTGTACTGTACTGTACTATACTATATTGCACTGCATGATACTATACTATACTGCACTATACTGTACTATACTATGCTGTACTATACTATCCTATAATGTACTATACTATACAATACTGTACTGTATTGTGCTACACAATAGCATACCATACTGTATAGTACTATACTATACTATAATAATATCAAATCATACTAGATAGAGCCAAGGGAAAGATAGAGAGTGGGGAATATAGTTCCCAGCATTGTAGCATATGTAAAACACACCTTCAGCATTACAATGGTGCACTTTACGAATGTAATGGCTGTAAGGATGCCCTTATAATGTATGTGCCAGGAAAGTGAAATAAAATGATGACTGATGGCTGCCCTGAAACACAGGAACCATTGGCAGCTGGTAAGAACACAAGCATTTGCTCGCATGCTATGTGGCTTTGTGCCAGTTGTCAGCTGGATCGCCAATGGGTGGTATCCAGCCCTGCTGTAGAAAGCCATGGGGTGAGGGGAAGCTGCAAGTAAGAAAAACAGACTTGCATTCATGTACCACCTTCCACAACATATTTTAAAGTCAGCGTTGTAATATTGCAGTGGACTATAGGAAATGTTGCTGCCAATTCATGCACGGTTAGAATGTAATAATGATCAAATTATTTGTTTGTCGGGTATTATTCACCATTATTCTCCATAGGGCTGAATGGTGGCCGATTAGGAAAAGGGGAGATGCAACGAGACCTGGGTGTCATGGTACACCAGTCATTGAAAGTAGGCATGCAGGTGCAGCAGGCAGTGAAGAAAGCGAATGGTATGTTAGCATTCATAGCAAAAGGATTTGTGTATAGGAGCAGGGAGATTCTACTGCAGTTGTACAGGGTCCTGGTGAGACCACCAAACTGATTCCTGGGATGTCAGGACTTTCATATGAAGAAAGACTGGATAGACTCGGCTTGTACTCGTTAGAATTTAGAAGATTGAGGGGGGATCTTATAGAAACTTACAAAATTCTTAAGGGGTTGGACAGGCTAGATGCAGGAGGATTGTTCCCGATGTTGGGGAAGTCCAGAACAAGGGGTCACAGTTTAAGGATAAGGGGGAAATCTTTTAGGACCGAGATGAGAAAAACATTTTTCACACAGAGAGTGGTGAATCTCTGGAATTCTCTGCCACAGAAGGTAGTTGAGGCCAGTTCATTAGCTATATTTAAGAGAGAGTTAGATGTGGCCCTTGTGGCTAAAGGGATCAGGGGGTATGGAGAGAAGGCAGGTACAGGATACTGAGTTGGATGATCAGCCATGATCATATTGAATGGCGGTGCAGGCTCGAAGGGCTGAATGGCCTACTCCTGCACCTAATTTCTATGTTTCTATGTTTTCTATGTGTAATTGGAAGCCAGCATTTATTGTCCACTTGTGGGTGGCATGGTGGCGCAGCGGTAGAGTTGCTGCCTCACAGCGCCAAAGACCCAGGTTCAATTCTGACGACAGGTGCTGTCCGTACTGAGTTTGTACGCTCTTTCTGTGTCTGCGTGGGTTTTCTCCGAATATTCTGGTTTCCTCCCACATTCCAAAGACGTACAGGTTTGTCGGTTAATTGGCTCCTGTAAATTGTCCCTAATGTATAGGATGGTGTTAGTGTACGGGGATCGCAATTTAGCGCGGAGCCAAAGGGCCTGTTTCCACGCTGTATCTCTAAACTAATCTAGTTAAACCAAGGCCATTCTGGGTCATAGGTGTTACCCAAAGTCACATTAAGCTCAGAAAAGTAAAGAATTATAGGCTTCCTTCCTTTTAAAGGTGACAGAGGGGCCCAAGTGACAGGGGCCACTGCATCAGTTTAGGGATACAGCATGGAAACAGGTTCTTCAACCCACCGAGTCTGCACCGACCAGCGATCCCCACACATTAACACTATCCTACACACACTAGGGACAATTTACGCAATACACCAAGCTAATTCATCTACATAACTGCACGTCTTTGGCGTGTGGGAGGAAACCGAAAATTTCGGAGGAAACCCACACAGATCCGGGGGAGAACGTACAAAATCCATAAAGACAGCACTCATAGTCGGGATCGAACCCGGGTCTCCGGCACTGCAAGCGCTGTAAGGCAGCAACCCTACCGCTGCACCACCGTGCCGCCCTCCTAGTCTTTTTCCATTATCTCTGGTCTTTGGTGCAGCAGTAGGGTTGCTGCCTTACAGCGCTTGCAGCGCCGGAGACCCGGGTTCGCTGTGAGACACCAACTCTACCGCCGCGCCACCATGCCACCCACAAGTGGACAATAAATGCTGGCTTCCAATTACACATAGAAAACATAGAAACATAGAAATTAGGTGCAGGAGTAGGCCATTCAGCCCTTCGAGCCTGCACTGCCATTCAACATGATCATGGCTGATCATCCAACTCAGTATCCCGTACCTGCCTTCTCTCCATACCCCCTGATCCCTTTAGCCACAAGGGCCACAACTCCCTCCTCCTCGGATCTTCAGTCTTCGGGGCCGAGCTCGGCAGCTTCCGAGCTTCTTCCCCCACCAGCTGCAGTCCACTGGGTCCGTTGCCCATGCAGGCAGCGGCCCACTGGGTGTTTCTTCATGGCGACAAGCCAGACCTGCCGCCGCACGTGGTCGTGGAGGGCTTCCCGCTTTCCCCTCACAGACCGCGGTCCACCGGGTCGCTCGGGCAGGTACCAGCTCTGCGGCGCATCCCGGGAATCTTCCCCCTCTGTACAACATGATCGCCTGACCCCCACTTCCATTTGTTCCTTTGCTAATATCATTCATTTGTTCTTGGTACCTTTTCATCTCTCTCGTTTCTCTTTCCCCTGACTCTCAGTCTGAAGAAGGGTCAAGCCCCGAAATGTCCCATATTCCTTCTCCCTAGAGATGCTGCCTGACCAGCTGAGTTACCCCAGCACTTTGTATCTGCCACTTTCGGCCACCTCCTCTCTGCTATGAAACGGTCCCATTCATTGGGATTTCAGGCCAGCCCCTTCCGCCTCATAATCGTGAAGCTGAGGTGATTCCACACCTCATTTAGTGGTCCTTACTTGTCTTGTTTTATTCAAGATCGGCACGCAGCAAGAGTTGATCCCATGTGGGGCATCATTTACTCGTAATTACTCTGCGCACTTCATCATTTCCAAGATACTGATTGGACAAAGAACTCCCGCTGAGGAGCAATTGGTATCACCCCGAGAGAGGAAATTATACTTCTGCTGCGAAAGGAAAACTCGTCATGAATTTGCACCAAATTTGCATCAATTCATGCAAAGATTGAGCAGTGGCTTATTTCTCACAGGGTGCATATGACCACATTATGTTGAGCTATCTACATTAGGGAACCTACGGTGATTGCAGGTGTCAAAGCTACATGTTTGCATTTATAATTCCGCACCAGGTTCAGAGAGAAATTACCTGCTGTAAAATAATGTGTATAAGTCGAGAATCTTGAGACGCAAGGAACTGCAGATGCTGCTTGACAAAATAGACATAGTATTGGAGTAACTCAATGGGCCAGGCAGCATCCCAGGAGGACATGGATAGATTCAGGGGTGACCACTAGTGGGAGGGTGTCACAGAACCCTCAATAATAACTCTGTCCTGGGAGCGGAGTTGTATTGGAGGGGAGGATGCTCCTCAAACGGCAGAGCATCCTGGACAATACAGCTCACCCCTTCCATGCCACACTGGGCAACCTGAGGAGGACCTTCAGCAACAGACTGGTTCCACCAAGATGCAGGACAGAACACCACAGGAGATCCATTTTCCCTGTGGTTATCAAACAGTACAACTCCTCCCCCTTCTGTCATGGGGTAGACTTACTCCCCTCTCCTGCCCCCCCCACCCCCCTTCCGCCCCCCACCCCCCGCCCACCATCCCTAATCTTTGCACATCCCCAATCCTTTCCACTCATCACTTTAATTTCATGTTTCATGTATTTTGTGTTTTTATGACTGTAGGCAGGTCAATTTCCCTTCTGAGATAAGTAAAGTTGTATCGTATCATATCGTATTGTATCGTGAAATGTAAAGATTGGAGGTATTATGGGCTAATACAGTTGCCAGCGTTACACTGAGGAAGAATGATGCAAAAAAAATTGGGGAGTAGGCTGCTTCTTCCCACTGCATGGAAAGCACCAATTAAACTCCAAATGTTTGGGCATGAAATAAGAATTTTACTTCCCTTGGCTATGGAGCCTCTTGCAGTTATATATTTGGCCTTTTTGGAGTGTAGCTTCTTAAATGAGCTGTTGAGGGGACTTCATGAGAAGCCATGAACAAATAAGATATCTTGCAGGATTTAAAAAAATTGTTAACTATAAAAATTATGTTGTAGGGTGGCACGGTCGTGCAGCACTAGAGTTGCCACCTTATAGCACTAGAGACCTCAGTCCGATCCTGACTACGGGTGCTGTCTGTATGGAGTTTGTATGTTCTCCCTCTGACCACGTTGGTTTTCTCTAGGCGCTCCGGTATCTTCCCACATTCTAAAGACGTAAAGGTTTGTGTGTTAATTGGCTTCGATGAAATTATAAACTGTCCCTAGTGTTAGTGTATGGGGCGACCACTTGTCAGCGCCAACATGATGGGGCAAAGGGCCGGTTTCCGTGCTGTAATTCTAAATTAAACTGAAAAAAATGGTATTCTTTTGTCTGGAAGTGTATATTGACATTGTTCTGAGTTATTGACATTGTTTTCAAGAGCTTAATAACTCCTTTGAAGCAAGTCTCCCATTAGCAGTAGCTTTTGACCATTGATTATAATTGAAAGTTGTGCAGTGCATATATATTTCACATTTTATAACTATGAAAGATATCCAAAGCCGAGCACACTGACATTAACCTGAGGCTGAGTTACAGGCAGAGTGGAAGAACCTCAATAAAGAAGATGTTTATTCTACTGTTTGATTTTGCATGTTTATGGTAAAAAATGTCCAATGGAGTCATAATTACGGTGTAATAAATACCGCTGGCACATTCAGCTCTCGACAGAAATCATTTTCCCAGACACTCCGATACGGTACTTGATGTAATCATACATCATTACAGTGTGACAGAGTGACATTCAGCTTTTGATTCATCTCTCCCTCTCTTGTATGTACAATATTGCCAATTCCTATCAAATAAATATGCCATTTGCAATAGCATTTTGCTTATTTATTAATAAATATTTCTCAATGCACTTTTCCATTAATTTTAACAGTAGCTTTTGGGTTAGATGTTATTGCCATGATTTGCTTCATTTCTATATACTGTGCATCTGATACAGTGCTTTATAGTGCATGTAAGTGGTCACCTCATTTCTGCCTTCCAACATGTCCAAGACATTTTTTCCAGGGTGGAAATGTCAAAGACTGGAGGGCGTAGCACGAAGGAGAGAGGGTCATAATTTAAAGGAGATGTGTGGGATAAGTATTTTACACAGAGAGTGGTGGGTGCCTCGGCAAAGCCACCAGCATAATCAAGGATGATTCTCACCCTGGTCACACCCTCTTCTCCCCTCTCCCATCAGGCAAGAGGTACAGAAGTTTGAAAACACACAGCTCCAGATTCAGGGACAGTTTCTTCCCAGCTGTTATCAGGCAACAGAATGGTCCTCTCATCAGCTGGAGTACAGTGCCGACCTCCCCACCTTTACTTATAACCACCTATCACTTACCAGACTCTATCCTGCCTTTCCTCTCTTCCAACTTTCTCCCCTCCTACTACAATCAGTCTGAAGAAAGGTCCCAACCAGGTACATCACATATTCATGTTCTCCAGAGTTGCTGCCTGACCCGCTGAGTTACTCCAGCAGTTTGTGTCTTTTATTTAAAATATTACCTGGTTTGATTGAATAGGATGCAAAACAAATCTTATAATTGTACCTCGGTATACATGACAACATTCAACCTAAACCTAAACTTAAATAATATTCAGCTTTCCTATTTTTCCTTTGAAATTCAATAACCTCACATATCCCTGATACCCATATTTTTGCCCACTTGCTTACACTTCTTTGCAATAATCTTTGTTACTTTGCAGACTGCTGTGGCTTCATGATAAATTGCCTTCCTATCTGTCATTTTATCTTCAGCAATTTGACTAAAACTTGCACGGTCAGCTAGAGCATGCTTAAGTGCATAGCCACAACAACATATCATCAAATACCGGCAGCATAATCTATTGAAGTAACATACAATGTTTTGCATTATGAAGAGGAAATAGAGACTTGCATTTCTTTTGTGTCTTTCACAACTAAGAGCTTCCCAACATGCTTTATTGCAAATGTACATCGGAAATAAGATATATGAGCCTGAGAACTGTAACGTCCAGGTGTAGGAGCAGCTTCTTCCCTATAACCATCAGGCTATTAAGCACTTCAACCTCCAAATAAGCTCCACATAAATAAATAAGCAAACAAAAACAAACGACAATAGTGCAAAGACTAAACAAATGCCCCCAAGTCTACGTAGTTTGGAGCTTATTTGGAGGTTGTAGTGTTTAATAGCCTGATGGTTATAGGGAAGATGCTACTGTCTATATCTATCTATATATATATATATGTATATACACACACACACACACACACACACACACACACACACACACACACACACACACACACATAAATACACATTCACACACTCGCACAACACACACACATATGTGTATATATATATATATATATATATATATATATATATATATATATATAGATATATATAGATATATGTATATGTATATATATGATTTCATAGTTCTGTTTTGGGACAAATTACAGTAAAACATTCTCGACTCTTGAAGTATTTTGGAAATGTATTGACTAGTGCAGGAATTGATGTGGCCAATTTGTGCAAAACTGCATATATTAATTACCACAATAGTTGTACATTATCTTGGCACCATAATAAATAACCGTGAATATATATTAAAGTAATGAGATGAATGGGGTTTTCAAATGGTTTGTATACTCCCCAAAGAAGAAATCACTAACATTATTGCTTTAATTAGTGAAATAATTGATATAAGTAGTATTAAAGTAGCAGGAGACACCATTGGTGAACACCATGCAGCAATTATATGGCATAAGCTTACATAGGCATCTCTGTACAGCTCACCTTGTTTGCAATGCATCCCACAAGCTTATTCTCAGGGTTCTATCACGCAGTACTTTTCTTCCTATTTGGTTCGGAAATACAGAAGGGAAACAGGCCCTTCGGCCCATTGAGTCTACACCATGCAGCAATCACCCATTCACACTAGTTCAATGTTATCCCGCTTTCTTATCCACTCCCTACACACTCAGGGTAATTTACAGAGGGGTAATTAACCTACAAAACCCATATGCCTTTGGGATGTGGGAGGAAAACGGGAGCACCCGGAGGAAACCCACGCGGCCACAGGGAGAACTTACACACTCCACACAGACAACAGCAGAGGTCAGGATCAAAACTGGGTCCCGGGCAATTCCTCCTGCTGTGCCGTTGCGCCGCCCTGCCCCGATAATGTATCTTGAAGCTTAAAAACATGAATAATTCTGTTGATACACAACAAACCTCATCATATTGGAGTATAATCCTTTGGTTTAGGTTTAGGTTTATTGATGTCATGCGGACAGAGGTACAGTGAAAAATCTAAGGAAGGAACCTAAACTGAAATGTCACCTAGCCATTTCCTCCGGAGATGCTGCCTGACAGCATTTTGTGTCTATCAAGCATGAAAAGCTTTTGTTTGCATTCTATACAATCTAATCAGATGATACTGTACTTGAATACAATCAAGCCAAACATAAGTACAATACCTAGAATGAAAAGAATGATGCCAGAGTGCAGAATACAGTTTCTCAGCATTGTATAGGAATGTTACAAAATTTTGATCCGTATTTTCATACTAAATATCTGACTAAAAACTATGTACTGTGGACGTTTTTAATCAGTTATTTAGTATGAAAATATTGGTCATGGATAGACAATAACACAAAATATAGATAATTTAGATGGTCTTATGACATAATTGTGCAAAAAAGAAATGAATTTGATTATCTTGAGAGTTGATGTTTGTGGATTAAGACAGAGATCGGAATGTGGCCGCTGCCATGATTTTGCACACAGGCAGAACATGGCCAATATCGGGGCCTATATAACATATTTTGTATCATCAAATTAAAATGAAATTACACCAAAAACTAGATAAGATGTTAAATAAACGGCTGACAGAACATACCTTTTGCTTTGTCCTGAACATGCGATCCGTGATTTTGAAGGCGTTTTAATCTGATGATTCAATAGTTTTAACCAGCGATTCAAAAGTTAAACAACGTTTAAAAAAAAAACGCGAAAGGGATCACAGAACAAAATTTCCTCATAAGCTTGGTTTACGAGGAAATCTCCCTGACAACTAATTAAAACCTTCATTTTACTAACCCCACCCCCACAGCCTCTCGAGTCGCACACACAGGCAGTGAGCAGATCAAGAGCGCCACTGATGGCAGGAATTTGTAACAACGCTACATTGTAGCGTAACAGTTCCAGAGAAAATGTCCAATGTCCACAATGAGGTTGGTTGGAAGATCAGAACTGTACCCAAGCTTCTGAAAGGACTGCTGCGAAGCCGCACAACTGAGGAGGGAGAAGTTATCCACTTTGCATTTATGCACAATGTCTCTCAGCAAGCCCAGTTACTAACCAATGAGATTGGAAGTGTAGGCTTTTACCAGAGTGACAGTATATCAACCAGGTTCAATCCAGCTTCTAGTCCCTTCACCACCCTTTCTTAAGGCCATAAGGTCATGTGATAGGAACAGAATTAGGCCATTCGGCCATTGTTTAATGTTCTTTTATTTTTACACTTTGTTGAAGACTTTATTCCTTTCAAAAGTACCCATTAATTATTTCTATTGATATTTAGGACTGAAGACTAGTTGGTTTAGATGTTTTTCATTAAATATAATTGCAATAAGGAGGTATTCCATTTGCAAAGCTAAAGCAATAAATAGCTCTGACAATGATAAATAATAACTGTGAATAGGAAACAAAAAAAATTAATGGGATTTTAAAACAAATGGTCAGTTTATTCATTTGGACGTGTTATAGCTCCAAATAAACAGAGTTCTCCACTGTTATTGGTTTAGTGTTTAATTTTGTTTTGGAGCACAATGTGATTGATGCTGTAAGATTTACTTCCATTACCTCATATAAGTCTTATGTGAGAACCAAAAAAACAAAATAACATTCACAGTCACAAGATGCAGACAAAGGGGAATAGTTTAATGATTTACATAGAACATAAAATTTACATCGAGCATAGACCATTTTGTTGTTCAAACAAATAATGAAAGGTCCGGATAGAGTGGATGCAGGAGGTCTTTTCACTAGTGGGAGAGTCTAGGATCAGAGGGTACAGCCTCAGAATAAAAGGACATACCTTTGGAAAAGAGATGAGGAGGAATTTATTTAGTTCAGAGGGTGGTGAATCTATGGAATTCATTGCCACAGACGGCTGTGTAGGCAAAGTCAATGGATATTTTAAGGTGGAGATTGACAGATACTTGATTAGTACCGGTGTCAAGGGTCATGCGGTGATGTCAGGAGAATGTGTTGAGAGGGATGAGCTATGCCCTCTAGTCTTTGTAATTTCCAAGCTAGGATAAAAGGTTTTGACTGTCTACCCTGTCTATGCCTCTCACAATTTTGTATACTTCTGTCAGTTCTCCCCTCAGCCTCCACCAAATCTGTCTAACCACCCCTTATTAGCTAACAACCTCTCTGCAATTGATCCTTTCTGTAAAGAGGTGATGAGAACCACACACAATACCCCAAATGGGGGCTAACCAAGTTCCTATAATGCTGCAACATGATGACCTGACTCTCAAATCTATCCTCATCCTCCTGCGCTCCAAGGATCAAAGTCCTAGCCTGCCAAACATCTTTCTGTAGCCCAGATACTTAAGTCCTGGCAACATAGATTTTTGGAATATATATGATGACTTTAAGAGTCCAATTACAAAGAGAGTTCATCAAAAAGTATTCCTCTTGATATCCGAAGATTAAAAGTGGTTTGACAATGATTACAAGGTATATTCATTAAATCAAAATCTTCTCAGTTAACAGGTCTAGGACTTGGAAAAGCATCTTTAATATAAGTCGCTTGAATTAGTCTCTAAGAATGGTTTTGGTCACTCGAAATTGTGTTTTTGAAAAGCAGTCAGTATTCCTTTTGTTACTTTAACAATGCTATTAAAATGAATATATTATTGCTAAGTAAATAATTTAACAATAACAATTGTCAAGCACCTCAAATGCCCAGGAATAAAGAAGATTGCAAAAGGTGGTGAACGCTTCTTTGTCCATTGCGGGTAATGACTCCCCACCAAATTAACCTGAAGGAGGCGCTGCCTCGAAAAGGCAGCCAGCATCATCAGGAACCCATGTAAATAGCTTGTTCTAAGCTCCCCCCAGTCTAGTTTCAATACTGAATCAAGCACTTGAGCAACCAAACTTAATTTTGGATAACACAACACAAATTCCCCAATACAATACCCAACCACCAGGGGTTTGATCCTTGTAGCTGCTTGGCCAAGCCCTTCCCGCCTCGTGCAAGCAGGGACATTCCACAAGGTCCCAAGCGTTCTTCCAGAAGATAGACATCGGACCTCGTGGGAGCTACCTTTTATAGGCCCCGAAACCTTGAGGGGCCAAATCACATGGAGGTGGTCTCTGTACAGTCCAATAACACATATCGATTACAAGAGTACATGATTGACAGTACCCTAACCCAATAACATAGAAACTAATACATTGTATTCAAAAGGAGCTTATAGAAAGAAGCTAACATTGATGAATAATGCAACATGTGCCTTGGGATTCAGCCAACCCAGATACAGCTTAACATTTCAACCAATCAACAACTATCCAAATAAGGCTTCACAACATTATTTACACTATGTATATCTGGTTTGCATTGACCCAATCAGTTCCATGCATTTTACACCTTATTGTAAGACTTCTGCAAATGTCACATTCTTTCTCTGCAACTCTTATCTAGGCCACAGACAAACTGGCACCATTCAGCAGCTTGTCTCAGTTTGCAAAGGCACATTTAACTTGACCAAAATGGCCTAGCAGCGCACAAGCCCTTACTCAATTTTAATACCATGGCTGCTCCAATTTAGCCAGGATTAACATTCCTTCCTTTTATTATAAATGATAAACCGTCATTTATGATAATCTAATAATCAGATAATCAGATATACATGGGTGACTATTGCATTATCAATCTATTAACAACAACAAGATGATGATGTCTCTTCCCAGAATCTCATCAAGCTTCCCGGGTTTTCGTGGGCGTAGCTTCACAATTTCCGTCTGATGAATCTTCACCTCACAAGTTTCCGTGGGCACGAATCCCCTCCATCCATGTTGTTGATCCTTCCATACTCTATCTATAGTTGAACCTATAATTCCTAAGAAAACATGGGACAAAGCAAGTTACCGTTCATGCACTAATGCTTTTCCATATATTACTATTCTGTCAGCCACAAGCCCTTTTTCTATATACTATCGCTATTCTATTCCATAATATAATCTTCCCTATCCTAGGATGAACACTAATCAGTCCTCTCCATATTCACACAATGTTCTTCAATGTATATCTGATGATGGTTTCTCATATAAATTTCAGCTGGGTTCAGTCCAGATTTCCCTACAGGCATAATTCTTATTCAAAGCAAACCATGAGGAATGTTTCAATCCAACCAACTTCACTCAGCCTTCAATTAATATTTTGAGTTTTGGGGTCCGTCTCTCCCTTTTCATTCCACAGCTTGTGGTCGATAACACAATTCAATCCATTTCCTGTGGAATTCCCAGCTGTTCAAATGTAATCAATTAATTTCCATACGTTGTCAATTTTATTATAAAGCCAATTAAGAATGCCGAATCTAGGGACAATTTCTTTACACCTTGATAATAGGAGCCGCTTTACTATCAAGGGTTAGACAAATTTAGATCCTCCGGTCAAAAACATCAACTCTGACACGTACCCATTCCCTATTATTTCTTCTAATTCAATAAGACTTCTCCTCCAGTTACTCTTTCTTAGGCAGTTAACTTTGGTTTCGCGAAGGGGAGTTCTGCTATTCACATTTCTTACTATTTCAATGCCAACTCTCATGTTCCCTGAATATTCCTCCATTTTACCAGATCTTCCCAAGTTCCATCCTTCCCTGATGTTCTTTAACATTTCTTCCCATTTTTGGCTGCCTGTCTGGGGATGAGACAATAAAAATACCAAGTTAATAAACAGATTTTAAATACTCCTAAGCCAGATCTCATAAGTCAGTTCCAAATCTCAAACCTTAAAGTCCTTCCAATTCATTACCATACAATTTAGGGATCAAATTCAGAATTTTGTCAATTTATTTCTAATGACTAGAATTTAGGTGCAAAGTAGGCGTTCCCTAACCACAGAGGAGTATTCATTTTCAAATTACTAAATTCAATTTTTCAAATCGGAGCTTGCCCCAATAGTCTTCAGAGGTTGTCTGTATTTTTAGAAAGTGTTGGAGTTGTTTCTTTCTTTTCCCTTCACTGGTGTCAAGGCACTAGGGTAGGTATCTTCTTCTTCCTCCTCGATGTTAGTTCCAAAGGAGTAGGAATACCGTGGAGCAGCCTTCTTTATTTGTTGGCCTTCCCAGATGGTATGTTAAATATTCAGGACTGTATCACTTCTTCTTTGTTGTTGGTCTTTGTCTCTAGGGAGATACCTGGATGGAGATAACAGCTACACATCCTACCTGAGCTGTGTCTTCTGCCCGTTCTTAAGGGTCCACACACTCTGTTACCTCACTCTCCAGATAGTGGTATGTTGTAGGTGACACTGTCCTGGAGGCACAACAACTTTGTAACAAGTTATTACAATGGCTCCTATCCCTACTCCTTACCTCCTGCGCAAATAATTCATTTCTTCTTTCCCTAGTGCCAGTTTAGTTCCCTTCAGTTCTTATCTTTTTTGTAACCAGCTACTTTGTCTCTATTTTCGTATTGCTTCATCTTGGTGAAGTTTCTCAATCCCAACCAGCTTCTTTGTAACTCTCTTCCTGGGATTTGAAAGGGGCGGTGTACTTTCTTGCTCTGATAATTTATTATTATTTTCATTGGGCCATCTTAATGTCATGGGAATACCTTCAGATTTCATCTTTTAGGCTTTGAGGCTTACTTTGTCCACACTCTGAACTAGTTGGCAGATCAGGGCTACCGGAATGGATTTGGCTACCAGAATGCTTGGTTCCCTGCCCCCTGATCCTCTGGCCAGTGTTCTCTCATTGGCTAATCAGGAGGGATCCATGCCATAAATTCTTCCTCGTCCTTCGATGTCACTTCCAGTTTTTGTGTTATTTTTACTGGTCTTTGGAAGGATTTAGTTGTTGTCGAACCAGGTTGCACCCGAGCAGGGACGTCTGTAGCCCATTGATAGTCTGCAGTATCTACTAGAGAATTGATAGTCCTACTAGAGAATTGCCTACGGAGAATTCGCTCCAATTCCATAATATCGGGAATCTGCTCTGATCTTATCATTTTATTGATATCAGGATCAAGAGAAGTAACTAATACACTGCTTTTGAAAGGATCTTCAAGAAACAAGCTAACATAGATGAATAATGCAACATGTGCCTTGGGATTCAGACAACCCAGACAACCCAGACAAAGCTTAACATTTCAACCAATCAACAACTATCCAAATAAGGCTTCACAACATTATTTACACTATGTATATCTGGTTTGCATTGACCCAATCAGTTCCATGCATTTTACACCTTATTGTAAGACTTCAGCAGATGTCCCATTGTCTCTCTGCAACTCTTATCTAGGCCACAGACAAACTGGCACCATTTAGCAGCTTGTCTCAGTTCTGCAAAGGCACATTTAACTTGACTAAAATGGCCTAGCAGCACACAACCCCTTACTCAATTTTAATACAATGGCTGCTCCAATTTAGCTAGGATTAACACCCACACCACACTGGCCACACTGTCATTTAACCACTGCCATCAGAAGGAAATACAGGTGCCTGAAAACTAACGTCCTGGTTCAGGAGAAGTGTCTTCACTACAACCATCAGGCTATTAAATATGACAACCTCCAAATTAGGCTCCGAACTGCACAGACTTAGAGCCATTGTAGTTGTCTTGCATAACTCCTGTTTGTTTATTTGACTCTCTTGCCACACACACATCTACATAACTAAAAGTCTCATCTTGACCACTTCCTGTCTGCACCTTATATTGATTTTAGAAAAAGCGCTACCATATATCGCTATGGTTTTTGGCCATCTTTCTCAAAGACCTCCTCTGCTGAGGCAGCCCCAAGGATTTTTCCGATTGATGAAAATTAAAAAGTTATGAATGTTTAAAAAATCTTGAATTCAGCTGATTGGTGCTCTTGCCTGTCAATCACCAAGATGAAGGTAACGCCCCTTCAGTGGGGCCAGGAGTATAAAGCCCAAATGGTATGAAATTGCATTTGAATTTGGTGGCCTGCACTCTGCTTGAAATGGTATGAAATTGCATTTGAATTTGGTGGCCTGGACTCTCCTTGAAATGGTATGAAATTGCATTTGAATTTGGTGGCCTGCACTCTGCTTGAAATGGTATGAAATTGCATTTGAATTTGGTGGCCTGGACTCTCCTTGAAATGGTATGAAATTGCATTTGAATTTGGTGGCCTGCACTCTACTTGAAATGGTATGAAATGAATTTGGTGGCCTGCACTCTGCTTGAAAGGGTATGAAATGAATTTGGTGGTCTGCACTATTCTTGAAATGGTATTTCAAGGAATAGCCGTGAGTGAACTGCCAGGGCATCAGCCGTGAGTCAATGAACTGCCAGCCCACCAGCCTTGAGTCAACTGCCAGCCCATCAGCCATGAGTGAGTGAACTGCCAGTCCACCAGCAGTGAGTGAGTGAACTGCCAGTCCACCAGCCGTGAGTGAGTGAACTGCCAGACCACCAGCCGTGAGTGAGTGAGTGAACTGCCAGCCCACCATCCGTGAGTGAATGAATGAACTGCCAGCCCACCTTTGGCCTACCTGAAACCACTAATTTTGGCACAAACGGCCCCTATTAGCCTAGAAACCAGTCCCTTTTGCCTCAAATGCCTGTATTAGCTTAGGCGAAGCATTTTGGCCCAAAGGGTCCGTGCCAGGCCAGAAAAAGTCCAGAGTCCTATGCACACTAGGGCAATTTTTGTTTTAAACATTTAAAAAAAAAACATTTTATACCAAGCCAATTAACCTACGTCTTTAGAGTGTGGGCGGAAACCGAAGATCTCAGAGCAAACCCACGCAGGTCACGGGGAGAATTTGCAAACTCCGTACAGGCAGTACCCATAGACAGGATCGAACCTGGGTGTCTGGTGCTGTAAGGCAGTAGCTCTACTGTGTACGCAGCCCGGTCCATCCTGTAATCCACCCTCCCAACCCATCATATCCATCTACACTGCACGCTGCCTCAGGAAATCAGACAACAAAATCAAAATCAGTGTGATCATTCCATCTTCTACCCTCTCCCATTGGAAAGAATATATAAAAGCTTGAAAGCACATACATCAGATTCAAGAACAGCTTCTTCCCGCTGCTAACAGACTACGGAAGAGACCTTTCATAGGCCAAGGATGTATTCCCCATCTCCCAGTCTACCTTGCTTGCATTTTTTTACATCTGTACTTTCTCTGCAGCTGTAACACTATATTCTTCACTCTGTGTCCCTTCTCTTTTTGCATTTCATGAAGTACTCATGTATGGTTTGATTTGTCTGATTTGCATAGCATGCAAAACAATGTTTCTCGTTTTATCTAGACACATGTGACAATAATAAACTGATACAATATCAATAGGGGTGGCACGGTGGCAACTCAGCAACCTTAATTAAAAGCCACAACAGCAGCGATGGTGTCTTTTATCTACTAAATCACCCCAAGGCTTTTCGCAGGAGTTTAATCAGACAAAATGTCACTGTGGCCCTCTTAAGGAGATAATAATATAGAATCATAGAAATTCACAGCAGACACAGGGACCATTTTGCTTGAAAGACTGTGAATATACTCCCACAATGCTGATGGATATGGTATTCCAAAGTTTGACTTTATGAAGGATAATGTTTTAGTTTTAGTTTTGAGATATAGTGTGTAAACAGGCCCTTCAGCCCACCAAGTCCACGCCGCCCAGCGATCACCCATACACTAGTCTATCCTACATACTCGGGACAATTTTACAGAAGCCAATTAAGCTACAAGGCTGCATATCTTTGGAATGTGGGAGGAAACCGGAGCACCAGGAGAAAACCCACATGGTCACAGCGATAACATACAAACTCTGCATAGACAACAGCTGTAGTTGGGATCAGACCAGGCTATAAAGCAGCAACTCCATTGTTGTGCCACTATGCCGTCCAATGCGCCATATTCCAGTGATATATTTCCAATGCTTTGAAGACATTAAAGATATGGTAAAATAGAATAGGCAAGGGATGACAAATATTAAACAGCAAACAAAGAACAGGGAGAAATTTGTTCAAGGTTTTGTTTATTATTGTCACATACTGAGGTACAGCGAAAAAGCTTCATTTTGCATGGTATCCAATCAAATCAGATAATACCAGACATGAATCCAATCAAGCCAAACTCAAGTACAATAGGTAGATCAAATGTATGCGATGCCATTATTAAAGAGAAACATAACTGAAGCAGTTTGTTGATAATTTTTTGAGATGTTTTTTATTTTGTTTTATATTTGAGGAAGGACGTGCTGGCATTGGAGAGGATCGAAGGGACTTTTACGAGAATGTTCCCAGAGAACATTTGATTAATGTATGAGGAGTATTTGAAGGGTCTGGGCCTATAGTCGCTGGAGTTTAGAAGGATGAGGGGGAACCTCAGTGAACCCTGCCGGATAATGAAAGATCTGGATAGAGTGAATACAGAGAGGGCTTTTCCACTAATGGGAGAGCCTAGAACCAGAGGGCACAGCTTTAAAATAAAAGGATGTACCTTTAGATTGGAAATGAAGAGGGTGGTGAATCTGCGGAATTCCTTGCCTCAAATGGCTGTGGAAGTGAAGACATTGGGTATTTTTAAAGCAGAGATTGATCGGTTCTTAACGAGCAAGGGCATCGAAGGTTACATGGAGAAGGCATGAGAATGGAACTGAGAAGGAATAATAGATCAGCCATGATTGAATGGTGGCGTAGACTCAATGGTCAAATGGTCTAATTTTGCTGCAGGTTTTTTCAGTTTGTGTATTATTAGTACTGCTTCAAATGAGCTTCAACGTAAGTGAGTGTAAAGCATACAATAATGTTCATTATAGAAAGATTATCCATAGACTCATAAGCAATCTACGTATTAATATGGGAGAAATTGCTGGTTTAAATCAGTCTGAAGTAAAATCAGTTTGAGTCTGAAGAAGGGTCCCGACCCAAAATGTCACCCATTCTTTTTCTCCAGAGATGGTGCCTGACCCAAAGAGTTACTCCAGTGCTTTGTGTCTATCTTCGATATAAACCAGCATCTACAGTTCCTTTCTACCCACTGGTTTAAATCAGAACTTGTGTAGCTCAAAAGAGTCTGTCACAAATAGTAGTAATCTTGAAAGCTCTCTGACAGATATTAATAATTCATTGCATGTTACCTTGGTTATGATATTAGCCCATTTGTCTTAAGTATATATTCAAACAAAAGCACACAAGTTCTAGGGACATGTTGTAAAGTATTTGTCCCCAGTGTTGACTAGAATAATGTCTATTCACTCTTTAGATGTGACTGAGGATTCCTATTTCATTTTCTGTGAATAGCTTTTACTTTATCATTATACGGTATGATGGGTGTGAGTGAGTGGAGTGGATTCATCAGTAACAAGCCATTAAATCAATATCACCAAGTTGGTAATGAGATAGCAAGAGTGAGGTGTTCTGATCTTCGGTTAAATTAATATATTTATCAAATACTCAAGTTCATCAAACCATCTTTTATTTTCATTGAACATTTTGGTAACTGAACAAAATCCTTCTCCTTTAGGAAGGAGATGAGGAGGAATTTCTTTAGTCTGGGGTGAATCTGTGGAATTCTTTGCCACAGCAGGCTGTGGAGGCCAAGTCAATGGATATTTTTAAGGCAGAGATACTGGCGATAGATTGTTGATTAGTATGGGTGTCAGGGGTTATGGGGAGAAGGCAGGAGAATGGGGTTAGGAGGGGGAGATAGATCAGCCATGATTGAATGGCGGAGTAGACTAGATGGGCCGAATGGTCTAATTCTGTTCCTATCACATGACCTTATCATTCTAAAAGATTAACTTCCTGCAAACAAAATTCAATACACAATAATGTTTTTACAGTAAATACAAATAAGAATAGCGGAATATGGATCACTTAGCTTGGAATTATGTTCAGTATAGATATTGTGACATTATGGACCAAAGGGCCTGTTCCTGCGCAGTACAGTATCAAACTGTACCAGATCCAATGATAGACAAAAAATGCTAGAGTAACTCAGCGGGTCAGGTAGCATCTCCAGAGAACAAGGATAGGTGATGTTTCAGGTCGGAATCCTTCTTCAGACGTTTGGGGTCGGGAGTAGAGATGCTACCTCAGGCTTGTCGGATGGTGGGCCCCACCTGCAGCCACGAGTGGTTTCTCAGAGTGCTCCAGTTTCCTCCCACTCTCCAAAGACGTACAGATTGTAGGTTAATCGATTTTGGTAACATTATCAATTTTCCTTAGTGCGTAAGAGAGTGCTAGTGTATGGGGTCATTGTTGGTCGGCGCAGACTCGGTGGACCGAAGGGCCTATATCCACGCTGTATTTCTAAGGCCCAAAGTCTAAAGTGCTATATTGATTTCTAACCATTACCCCGCTACGTTTCTCCCTGTACTCGCTGAAGTTTAGAAGAATGAGGGGCGATATCATTGAAACCAACCAATTAAATGGGGAATGTTAGAGTCCAGTAACCAGATAGGACAGCCTCAGAACAATAGGGGTTGTTAGAATTTGCCTGAAATTGGAGAATTCTATATTCACACCATAGGTAGACACAATGTGCTGGTCAGCTGGTTAGGCGGCATCTCTGGAGAAAATGGATACATGACTTTTCAGCTCCGGACCCTTCTTCAGACTAATTGTAGTGGGGAGGAACTGCAAGTATGACAAGACCAGGACAAATCAGAGCCGGCAACCGATAACATCAGGCAGGGTGGTTCTGTGATAGGCCGATTCTTTACAAACTCTGGAACTGATTACCTGACTTATTAAAAGGGGTGGGGGAGGGGAGGGGAGTGTTTGTCGAAGTTACTTAAAACTTAGAGAATTCAACATTGTAAGCTACCCAAGAGAAATATAAGGTGCTTTTTCCTCCAATTTGCATGTGGTCTTATTCTGGCTATAGAGGAGGCCCGGGACAGAAAGGTCAGTATGGGAATATGAAGAAGAGTTCAAATGGATGGCAACCGGAATATCCAGCAGGCCTTGATGGACTGAGCACAAGTGTTCAGGAAAACGGTTGCCGAGTCCACGCTTGGTCTCGCCAATGGACAGGAGCCCATATCGGGAAAATTGGATGCGGTAAATAAGGTTAGAGGAGGTGCACGTGAACCTTTGTCTCACCTGGTAGGACTGTTGAAGTCCCCAGATGGAGTGGAGGAAGGAGGTGTAAGGGCAGGTGTTGCATCTCCTGTGGTTACAGGGGAAAGTACCTGGAGATGGGATGGTTTGGATGGGAAGGGTTGAGTGGACCAGGGAGTGCAGAGGGAGTGGTACATACCATTCAGCCTTACCTTCTGCGCCGTCAAGGTCAGCTGCGGGAGGCTCCGGGGCAGAAAGGCTGAAGGTGGACAGGTGAGGAAAGGGATGATGGTTCGTTGGACAAACTGGATGGTGGTGACGGCTGGAGGCCCAGCAGCAGCCTGGGGCTTGCCTGGATCGGGCGCCACTCCAGGAGACTAAGTACGCAAACCAGACCGTAGAATTTCACTGTACCCAGACAGTCACGGGGAGAATTTACAAACTCCGTACAGACAGCACTCATGGTCAGGATCGAATGGGGGTCTCCAGCGCTGTAAGGCGGCAACTCTCCCGCTGCGCCACCGCACCTAAGTTATCTTTATCGTCTACTGGATAGTTCTAGCTGTGAAACGCTTAAAGTGATTGAAGTCCTTCCATCTAAAATCATTTTTCTCCTGGGTTAGCACCATTAGTTTTAGCCTGTGACAAGTGGCAACATTCTGCGAATCATTTCTCAAATCAATTTGTTACAGCTTGACTGTACGGGGCTGGGTCAGCAGTCACTGCAGTTCAATATGTGACTTGTAACAGGCAAGTCATCATTTTGTGTCCCAGAGCTACCCATCACTTTAACTCCGCTTTGTGGCTGAGTGAATGTCCTTAGCATCTGGATGAGCCTGTGAGGTGAAATACCATGATAAATCTTTTCTTCCCCCAAACCCTCCCCCCCCCCCACATTTTCTTAAAGTAGTTTGGTGTTTAGTTCTGCAGTGTTGCAGTGGGGAGCAGATAATGTGCTGATGTTAAGGCTTAATGTTAGAATCCGATGGGCTTGATGTCAAGCACAAAGATGTTACTTCGACTAAAAATAATTAGATGAGAAGAGACAATTCTCAGATTGGCTCATACTTTGAACTAATGTGGGTCTATTGCGCTGAAATATATTCCCAGCTGGGTCTGTCTCAGAAATCTAGAGTCTTCATCTGACATATTTTTATTCCCTTCTTCACAGAATAAATTTTCATAGCCATCACCAGACTATGTGGTGTTCTAGATTAGATTAGATATAATTTATTGCCACACAGCCATGCTGGTGGAAATTTGGGTTGTCTGCAGCGATACAATAATAAAGAACACACAACCACAATAAAACTGTAACACATACATCCACCACAGCATTCATCACTGTGGTGGAAGGCACAAAATTTGGCCAGTCCTCCTCCATTTCCCCCCCGTGGTCAGGACCAGAGTCCAGAGTCAGTCCAGGATCGGCTCTTCCTCACAGGAGACCGCGGCTTTAAGTTGTTGTAGGCCGCAGACCGGCGGTCAAGATTTAAGTCCCCGCCGCAGCCAGAAGCACCGTAGACTGCAGGGCCGGCGGTCGAAGGTCCTCTCCAGGGGTGATGGTAAGTCCATGCCGGACCCGCGGTAGAAGTCGGCCGCGGGCCGGCAGTGATGGCTTCTTCTTCCCCTGGGTCCCCAACGTGAGATCCCGGGCTGTAGACGCTGCACCAGCTGGAGCTCTGCAGACCGCGACTTCAAGCTGCGACTTCAGGCTGCCGGCTGCCCCGGGCCAGCGAAACGGAGCGCTCCCCTCCAGCGAGCCCCAGCGAGGGCTCACCCGCTCCACGCCGAGAGTCCACGCTGCGCCCGCTGCTGAAGCCCCGGGCGCGTCTCCGGGAAAGGCCGCGTCGATCCTTGATGTTAGGCCACGGGGGAGGCGACCTGGAAAAACTCGCCTCTCCGTGGAGGAGGCGACCGAAGCGGTTCCCCCTTACCCCCCCACACCACCCCCCACACAAAACACACAAAGAAACATTAAATACAGACTTTAAAACATACTAAAAAAAAATTAAAAAGTTGAAAAACTGACGAGCTGCATGACATGGCTGCTGCCAGAGCAGCGCCCCTTACAATTCTTAATGTAGAAACAAGGATCAGTTGTTGCTGGTTTACCATGGAAAGACACAAAGTGCTTGAGTAACAGTGGGTCAGACAGCATCACTGGAGCACATGAATAGATGACAGTTCGGGTCAGGACCTTCCTTCTGACTCACGTTTCAGGTTGGGCTTGAACATGCAAATTAGTACAGATTCAATCCCAAGTATGAAGACGGATCCTGATCTGAAACATCATCTATCCATGTTCTCCGGGGATTCTGCCAGACTCACTGAGTTACTCCAGAATTTTGTGTCTTTTATGTGGTGTTCCACATATCTACCATCTGTCCGTCCATCCATCTTAAAGGAAAATGTATAATTCAGCATAAGAGCAAAATATTATTTTCAAATGCCTGCATGGGGCTCCAACTAAAAGGCCAATAATCTCCACCAAGTAAGCAGTGCTCCATTACATACACAACCCTGCCTTAATCTCTCCTTCAGTCCTACAATTATGAAGAGGTCTCGACACAAAACATCGCCTTTCCAGGTCCTCCAGAGATGCTGCCTGACCCGATGAGTTACTCCAGCATTTGATGACATCCATTGACTCCATCTGCACTACATCTTCAAAATCAGAGATGAGTGTTATCTAACTCCCTCTTCTCCCCTCTCCCATCAGGCAAGAGGCACAGAATGATAGGATGAAGTGAAAACACACTTCATCCTATCATGTATCACTCTGAATTACTCCACCATTTTATATACTGTAGGTTCCAATAAAATCTTAGGCCATAATGAAGGCAAGGCTGCTAACTGAACAAGAATTTTCAGGTGTACTCCATCACGGACTTGCCATACTCTAATCCACGTGACCCATTCATCTCCTGTTTTGTTACACAAAATTTCTTCTCGTCAAATGAAAATAAAGCAGCACCATTACTGCAGCAAATCCTACAGCCCATCACTGATCTCTATTGGTTTTCTTGGCAAGAGAAAATTGCACATTTTGAGGTGTGCAGATGTACAAAATAAAAGGAAATAATAGTTTACCTATTCTTATATCCTTTGAGGGAAGGGATTTGAATTCAGAGTTAACCAAGGCTTTTGATTTGACTCTTTTACAGATATTCTCTCATTATAGTATGATAAACAAATATATATTTTGCTGTGATTGCAATGATACAAGGCAGTGCAATCAGAAATCATCACCTGCAGTGGATTCCTGCTACTATCATTTTCAATCTTTCCAGCAAAATAAACAAGGGTAATTGAGAGAAGGCTAAAGTGCTTCTGACTATTACAGTCTTCATCAGGAAAACATTCAAGACAAACCATTTTGCTATGAAAGCACTCAAAAAACTCCAAATGACTTGTGTATCTCTCCCTCAGTCTCGTGCTATGTTGCAAATTTGCAGCTGCCTTTATTTTTTAGCTTTCCACTCATTTGGGGAGAGTTGCATATCTTTGGATTTGATAAAATTGAGAAGGGTTAGGAACAGGTGGCCATATGATAGACACAAAATGCTGGAGTAACTCAGCGGAACAGGCAGCATCTCTGGAGATAAAGAATAGGTGTTTGAGACCCTTCTTCAGACTCTAATGGGAGACCCTTCTTATGTGCACTGTGAGAGAAGGGCTGCGGTCGGGCCTAGTGTTTGGCAGGGTAATCATTTAGGGACGTTCAAGGTAAGAGGGTAATGAAAGGAACATGCAAGTGGAGAAATACATATTGTGGTATCACACTTAGAGTCATACAGCGTAGAAACAGGCCCCTACGGCCAAACTTGCCCACACCAGCCAACATGTCCCATCTACACCAGTCCCAACTATTTGCATTTGGCCCATGTCCCTCTAAAACTGTCCTATCTGTCTAATTGTTTTTTCAACGTAGCAAAAGTCGCTGCCTGAACTATCTCCTCTGGCACCTCGTTCCATCTGGTTCTCGATTCCTCTACTCTGGGCAAGAGACTCTCTACGTCTACCCGATCTATTCCTCTCATGATTTTATACACTCTATAAGATCACCCCTCGTGCTCCTGATCTCCAAGGAATAGAATCCCAGCCTGCTCAACCTCTCCCTATAGCCCAGACCCTCAGGTCCTGGCAACATCCTCATGAATCTCTTTGCACCCTTAACAACTTGACACATCATTCCTATAACATGGTGCCCAGAACTGAACACAATACTCTAAATGTGGCCTCACCAATGTAGTTCAGTTAAGAATCCTTCAATAAGTAGCCAGCATTGACTGCAGATAAGTACTGTGTTATTGAATCAATCAGCATTGCAGTTGAAGAGTTGGAACTGGTGTCAAAGATCCAAAGCTGTGAAGGGGAAGATAATCGCCTGTTGTATTGAGAGACTATTTCTGGGGAGTACATAGACCTGGAGAATTGGGTTTTGATACTGGGTTGACTGGAAAAAAACCCTGTTTCTGTCCTGTGTGCCCTCTATTGCCAGAGTGAGCAAACCATGCAAACTGAAGAACGCCACCTCATATTTTGCTTGGGTAGCTTACAATACAACAGTATGAACATTGAATGCTGGGGAAACAATTAGACGGATAGGACAATTTTAGAGGGATATGGGCCAAATGCAAGTAGTCGAGACTGGTGTAGATGGGACATGTTGGTTGGTGTGGGCAAGTTTGGCCGAAGGGGCCTGTTTCTACGCAGTATGACTCTATGACTAAGTGTGATACCACAATATGTATTCCTCCACTTTGCAATTGTAGGTAACCTCGAACAACCCCCCCCCCCCACCCCCAACATTTTTTCCCGCATACCTACCTGGACATTCACCTATTTCTCACCTCCACCCACATTATTTCCTCTAGCTTCACAATTTACAACTCTTCAATCCTTTTATCTCACACCTTCTGTTTTAATCTCTGGCCTTTGTCCAACCCTCTGCCTATCAAAACCTCTCCTTGCCTGTATCCACCTATTACATGCCCTGCTTGGCCTCTTCTCTCCCGGCTTTCTTCCTCCCACCCCCCTTCCCACACCTACAATCAGTCTGAAGAAGGGTCACGACCCAAAACATCACCTAACCATATTCTCAAGAAATGTTGCTGTGGGAATTGTGGGAAGAACTGTTCTTCCATTTTGTCGTCCAGGTCTATATACTCCCCATAGAGAGCACTTCATGTATCATAGTTCAAAGAGCAGAATTAAGCTATTCAGCCCATCACGTCTGCTCCACCATTCAATCGAGGCTGATCTATCTTTCGCTCTCAACTCCATCTCCTGCCTTTGTCCCATAACCCATGACATACTTACTAATCACAAATCTGTCAATCTCTGCCTTACAAATATCCTAGACTTTGCCTCCACAGACTTCTGTGGCAATGAATTTCACAGATTCACAACCCTCTGACTAAAGTAATTCCTTCTCATCTTTCTAAAGGTATGTCCTTTTATTCTGGGGTTCTGGCCTCTGGTCCCAGACTCTTCCACTAATGGAAACATCCTCTCCACATTCACTCTATCCAGGCCTTTCACTATTCCATTAATTTCATTGAGGTTCCTCTGCCCATTTTGTGGGAATCGAACTTTACTCCAGTGATTATACCCCTCAGAGCTAGACTAAACATACCTGTTGCCAGTGGCCCCTAGTGTAAAAAACAAGTCTGTTAAACACAAGGAAGAGCTTGTGAACTCAAATCTACACCTAAACACCTTAATTTTTCTACATAGATAAAGAAGCCTATTTTTTCCACCTTAAGTGGAAAGTTGCTGAATGCTGGATCATTATAGTTAAACCTATAAATAAGTGTGTCCGTGACCAACCTTGCTTATATACTGTCAAAAATGATATAAAAATACTGCATGCTTTGAATCTGCAGAATAGTCTCTTGCTTGACTCAGGTCTCGCACAAATTATTCCGAAATTGCCGGACCCGCTGAGTTCCTCCAGCACTTTATGTCCTGTTGCTCATCAACTTCTGAACATCCGTGCAACCATCTACAATTGGCTGAGTGTGCTACAGTCACTCGTTGTAGATAATTAACATGAAGGCAACAATGTCCATTCCATCATCACACAACATTAATATGTAGGAGGCGCAGGAAAGAACTACAAATGCTCGTTTAAATTGAAGATAGACACAAAATGTTGGAGCAACTCAGCGGGACCGGCAGCATCTCTCGAGAGAAGGAATGGTGACGTTTTAGGTCAAGACTCTCTGCAGACTGATCGACGTTTCAGGTTGAGACCCTTATTCAGACTCATCTGATCTGATTCTTCAGTGTGAAGAAGGGTCTCGACCTGAAACGTCACCCATTAATATGTAAGCGATGCCCATGCAACTATAACACAGCACGGGTTTGGGGGGGGGTTACCAATCAGTGTCTTAGATGTAGACGGGAATGATTGCCAGCTTTGGACAGAACTAAATGAATGAAGGAATACCTGTCTTAGACAGATATGGTTGTTACTAATTAACTGCATTTCTTTGTTTTATTTTTTTATTCTTAGAGATATGGCATGGAATCAGGCCCACCAAATCCACACAGACCATCGATCACCTGTTCACACTATTTCTGAAGAAGGGTCTTGACCCAAAACATTACCTATTCCTTCTCTCCAGAGATGCTGCCTGTCATGCTGAGTTACTCCAGCATTTTGTGTCTATCTTTGGTTTAAACCAGCATCTGCAGTTCCTTCACACACACTATGTCTATGTTATCCCACTCTACACACTGGGGGTAGTTCACACTGACCAAATAACCTACAAACCCGCACATCTTTGGGATGTGGGAGGAAACCGGAGTACCTGGAGGAAACCCTCGCAGTCACAGAGAGAACATGCAAACTCCACACGTACTGGACCGGAGGTCAGAATCAAACCCGTGTCTCTGGCATTCGCTGCACCACTGTGCCACTAAATTAACAAGTTCCTGTGAAACTATAGTTAATTAGTAGGTCAGACCCGTCCATGAAACCTAATTCAAACAAAAATAAAGGAGAGCTGCTGGAGAAACTCAACAGGTCAGGCAGCATCTGTGGAGGAAAATGGAGAGTAGCCATTTTGGGTAGAGGCCCTTCTTCAGGACAGATGACCCAAAATGGTGATTGCCATTTCCCCTCTGTAGATGCTCCCTGTCCCTCTAAGTTCCTCCATCCTCTCTCCTATTTCACTTAAAACTTTAGACTTTAGTCTTTAGAGATACAGTGCAGTAACAGACCCTTCCGCCCAGTGAGTTTGCACCAACCAGCAACCATCCTGTACACTAACACTATCCTACACACTAGGGACAAATTTACAACTTACCAAAGCTAATTAACCTGTACATCTTTAGAGTGTAGGAGGAAACTGGAGCACCCGAAGGAAACCCATGTGGTCACAGAGAGAATGTACAAACTCCGTACAGACAGCACCTGTAGTGGGATCAAACTCGAGTCACTGGCACTGTAAGACAGCAACTCTACTGCTGCACCACTGTGCCGCCCAGTTTGAAACTGATTTCTAGCTTATGTTGGGAAATAGTACTGATTGGTGTTCAGACTAATTTGTTGTTTATTGTCATGTGTATCGAGGTACAGTGAAAAGCCTTTTGTTGCATGATATCCAGTCAGTGGAAAGACTACACATGATTATATTTGAGCCGTACAATGTACAGTTACAGTGTAAAGGGAATAAAGTTTAAAGCAAGATAAATCCAGTAAAGTCCAATTAAAGATAGTGCGAGGGTCTCCAATTAGGTAAATGGTAGCTCAGGACCACTCTTTAGTTGTTGAGAGGATAACCAAATGTGCTTGGTGTCAGGAAATTATTATTTATGTCCTTTTATTATCTGTGCGCATTTACGTAGAGCATTGTTCCAAATGAACATTGTGTAGGTCAGAGCAAGTATTCACTTCAGTTCCACTTGTTCTTTTATTTATTTGTGTTCACTCACAGTTTGTGGACATTGGAGATAAGGCACCATTTAATGTCCATCCCTAATTACTAATGGAACAGAGGAGGCAGGTTAAAAGTCACTTGTGTTGGTTCTTTGAAAGGGGTAAACGTGGCTGACAAGGGACATCAGGGATAAAAATAGAAGAGAAGTAGTACAACGTAGCAAAGATGAGCGGGAAGCAAGAGGATTGGGTAATGTTTAAAGAGCAACAGAAGATAACTAAAAAGGCAATACGGGGAGAAAAGATGAGGCACGAAGGTAAACTAGCCAAAAATATAAAGGAGGATAGATCATTTTCCAATGTTCTATAGATTCGGGATCAGTTCCTGTGGATTGGAGGGTAGCTAATGTTATCCTACTTTTTAAGAAAGGCGGTAGAGAGAAATCAGGAAATTATAGACCAGTTAGCCTGATGTCGGTGGTGGGGAAGGTGCTGGAGTTAATTATAAAAGATGAAATAACGGCACATTTGGATAGCAGTAACAGGATCGGTCTGAGTCAGCATGGATTTACGAAGGGGAAATCATGCTTGACTAATCTTCTGGAATTTATTGAGAATGTAACTAGAAAAATGGACAAGGGAGAGCCAGTGGACGTAGTGTACCTGGACTTTCAGAAAGCATTTGATAGGGTCCCACACAGATTAGTGGGCAAAATCAGGGCACATGGTATTGGGGGTAGAGTGCTGACATGGATAGATAATTGGTTGGCAGACAGGAAACAAAGAGTAGGGATGAACGGGTTCCTTTCAGAATAGCAGGCAGTCACTAATCGGGTACCGCAAGGCTCGATGCTGGGACCGCAACTATTTACAATATACATCAATGATTTAGATGAAGGGATTCAAAGTAACATTAGCAAATTTACAGATGTCACAAAGGTGGGTGGCAGTGTAAACGGTGAGGAGGATGCTATGAGAATGTAGGGTGGCTTGGACAGGTTGGGTGAGTGGGCAGATGCATGGCAGATGCAGTTTAATGTGGATAAATGTGAGGTTATCCACTTTGATAGCAAAAACAGAAAGGCAGATTATTATCTAAATGGTGTCAAGTTGGGAAAAGAGGAAGTACAACGGGATCTGGGGGGTCCTTGTCCATCAGTCAATGAAAGTAAGCATGTAGGTATAGCAGGCAGTGAAGAAAGCTAATGGCATGTTGGCCTTTATATCAAGAGGAATTGAGTATAGAAGCAAAGAGGTCCTTCTGCAGTTATATAGGGCCCTAGTGAGAGCACACCTGGGTATTGTGTGCAGTTTTGGTCCCCTAATTTGAGGAGGACATTCTTCCTATTGAGGGAGTGCAGCGTAGGTTTACACGGTTAATTCCCGGGATGGTGGGACTGTCATATGCTGAGAGAATGCATATTTTGAAAGTATTTTCCGTAGACCATCCTGCTGTCGCCAGGATATGGTCCATTGGTATCTCCATGTTTCTGGCCGCCGATATTGCTGCTGCCCTGGTGGAGTGAGATTTTTAAATGTCAGTATCCACCCCAGCAGCCCCCAGAACCTGTCTCAGCCATCTTGAGATGGTCTGTACTGACACCCGTCCATGAGGCTGTTTGAAGCTGACCCATAATGCCATTTCGCTTCCTCTTAAGGCTTTTTGTTGTCTTAAGATAAAGCAGTAGGTGTGTCATGACACACAAACGGGGGTCAGGTGGGTATGCCTGGAATTCCAAACTCAGTCCCGAAGTTCCCGGTCTACTTTGTTTGACCAACTCCAAGATCCGGAAGGTTATCTTGTCAGTTGATGTTTTCATATTGTCCAATCCTAATTTGTATAGGGACTGGACCCTTTGAGCTGAGACCAAAGCCATCAGCATGACTGTTTTTAGTTTGAGCTGTTCCAGGGACAGGGACATTGCTGGTGACCAACCCCTTAGCAATGTCAGTGCAACACTGACGTCCCAGATCTGGGTGTACCTTGGTCTGGGGGGATTGGTGTTGTAGATACCCCTCATTAGTTTGGCAACTAGAGGGTGGGATCCCATGGACTGCTGTCCCGGTGCCTGCCATAAATATGCTGACAGAGCACTCCTAACACTGTTAATAGTGCTGTAACTCAGTGAAGGCTGGATAGGAACTCTAGGACATTGGTAATTGTAGCTGATTTGTATGCTATCCCAGTCCTTGAGCAGTACGATTCCCACTTCCGAATGCTGGAGAGGTACTGCTTCTTAGTCGATTCTCGGTAGACTGCCGTGATCATGTTCATGGTCCTGTCTGATAATCCCAGATCCAACAAAGGTCTTTTCAAATTCTGCAAGCCAACAGATTTATCCTGTCATGGCACGGATGACTTTCGCCCATAACAGAATGGACCAGAAGATCTGGTCTTTTGGAAATGGTCATGAGCAGTTCAGAGACCATGTCGAGGACCACAGGGAACCATGGCTGTGTAGGCCAATCGGGTACTACCAAAATACCTGAAGCTGAGTCCATTTGTATTTTGCGTAGGACCCGACTGATGAGTCAGAAGGGGGAAAGGCATAGAAAAACAATTTTCCCCAATTCCGCGAAAAAGCGTCCATCGCTGCTGCCTCAGGGTCTAGTCCCCAAGCGACATACGTTGGTAACTGGTGAATCACTGGATGCAAAGAGATCGATATCAGGTGTACCATACCGCATTGTAATATCAGCAAATACTTTGTGGTTCAACATCCATTCGGTGGTGTCATTGCATTTTCGTGACCTGGTGTCTGCCACTGTATTGAGCTTAGCTGGTAGGTAAGTTGCTGATAACCAAATATGTCTGTCGACATACCATTGCCAGATTGTGTTGACCAGATTGTCACACGATATCGATTTTATTCCACCCATATGATTAATATAAGCCACCACCGTGGTATTGTCAATTTGTAGGCGGACATGCAAATGGTGCATAGCAGAACAGTAAGCTTTTAGCCCATAAAACGCACCCAACATTTCTAAGTAATTTATACCCATTGTCTGTAGTAGTGATGATTCTTGTATGTTCCATCTACCACCAGTACTAGATATAGTGTTAGTTGCTTCCCAGCCCTGAGCACTGGCATCCGTTTGTAATGTGAATGAAGGGTTACTGATAACGATGGGGCTGGAACTATGCCAAATATTTTCTTTCCACCATTGTAACTCCAAAATTGCTTTGGCTGGTAATTGCATAGGTCATTCAAAATGACCTGCATGTTGTTTTAGCGCATGCACCTTTGCCCTTTGTAAATTTTGGTAATGCAAAGGTCCAAACTGTGTAGCTGGAAATGCTGCTACTAATTTTCCACTCACTTTTACCACCTGTCGAATAGATGGTTGATTAGTAACAATCAATTTGTTGCAGGCTTCCACCAAATCTGCTGCTTTGTCATTTGGTAATGTTACAGACATGTGGACAGAGTTAATTGTGAATCCCAGATAGTCCATAGTTGTGGATGGTGTCAACTTAGATTTATCTGGATGTATGATAAACCCCAGTGTTTCAAACAGATGTTTGGTAGCTAAAACGGCTGATTTAGCTTATTCCAGGGTTTTCCCCACAATCAAAATATCATCAAGATATGCCATAACAATATGTTTTTGTTTCCTTAGTATTGCCAAGGCTGGTTTCAATATCTTGGTAAATAATCTTGGGGCTGATGTTAACACATGAGGCAACGCTTTATACTGCCATTGTTGCCCCATCCAGTTAAATTTTAGGTATCGACGATGATCCTTATGAATGGGTGCTGAATAGTATGCATCTTTTAAATCGATGCATGCCATGAAGTATCCTTCGAAAACTAATTGTTTGGCAGTAACAAATGTTTCCATTTTGAAATGTGTATACTTAACCATATATAACCATATAACAATTACAGCACGGAAACAGGCCATCTCGGCCCTACAAGTCCGTGCCGAACAACTTTTTTCTCTTAGTCCCACCTGCCTGCACTCATACCATAACCCTCCATTCCCTTCTCATCCATATGCCTATCCAATTTATTTTTAAATGATACCAACGAACCTGCCGCCACCACTTCCACTAGAAGCTCATTCCACACCGCTACCACTCTCTGAGTATTCAGTCTAGTTAAGTCAATGATGATGCGACATCCACCATCTTTCTTGGTTTTAGTAAAAATGTTCGATACAGATTCCAGAGAGTCATGTTTCGTCCTCTCTATAACTCCTTTAGCATGTAACCTCACCAGTTCTGCATGTCCTTCGAATTTATCCCGTTGTGAGAGTACAAACTCCCTGTCAGGTACGTGTTGAACTGGTGGCATACTTTTTTGGATGAAATCAATTTTGTATCCCTGAATACTTTGTAGTATATATTTATCAGATGTAATAGTCCTCCATGCTTCCCAAAACAAGTGTAACCTTCCCCCTGTTAGTACAGGACCTACACCTTTTATGTTCTGGAAGGAACCAGACCCACCTACCTCCATGGTTACCGGTGGTATGTTCATTTCTTCGGCCTCTGTCTCTTCACTGGTCGAGGCGCCGGAGTGTGGGGTTGGCGCATCTTCCATGAGGGCCACTCTGGGCCTTGGCCCAAAAAAGACCTTCGTGGTTGATGTGCGGCTGTCATGCTTTCACCAGCACCCTGGTGTTGATGCCTGCTGGTGGATGCATAGGGGTGCTGCCGCCTGGGGTGTGTGGTTTTGCTCGTTCCTGCAGCTGCCCTCATAAGCCCAATGGCTTTAGACTCTTCGTCCAGTTCTTTTACTTGCTTAGACAAGTCTTTTCCAAACAGCAGTATCTGTGGTTGTGCTGTTGCAGTTTTGCACAACCCTGCAAATTTGGGGTTGAGGGCAGGTTTGATGGCGTTCTTTTGCAGGCAGTTTATTTCATACTGTGTATTACACAGTAGGGCCAGTTGTCCTGCTGGCTATCCATCATTTTTACCCCATCAATGGAACGAGCATAGGACGTTATGGCTGAAGTCAGAAGTTTTAATACTTTTTGAAGCTTCACCTCCTTGGCCCTTATGCCCAGCCCAATGTACACCCAGATTTGGCTGTTGACGGCAGGTACATTTAGCGAGATGCAGTTCTCTGGAGGTATATATTTGTCCATTGTTTCATTGACTACCTGTTCCTGCAGAGGGTGGAAGGACAGGTAGTCTATGCTGGCCGCCAGTTTGGCCTGGAATGGTTGTCCCGCTTGCGGTGGTACCGCAAACTTGTTGACCACTCCCAGCAGCTCTTCCTGGTCCTGCACCCCCAGCACACTGCTGGTATCTTCAGCCATGAACCCCTCTTCCAGGCCAGCCCAGCCCTGGCCCCCAACGCTCCCCTCTGTCGAGAGAGATGCGATGGACAGCGCAGAATACGGTGCTGTTGTGGGTGTGCGAGCACTCCCATGGAAAACTTGCTCCATCTCCCGGAGCAAGTCTCGCTGGAGCATCTGCTCCATCAACCGCTCCATGCGGGATAGACAGTCACCTTTGCTGCTCTCGGGCAGCGCGTCCTCCTGGCCGGACTCATCCGAATCTGTCGGCCGGACCGACTTCTGCTTCACCTTGCCTCCAACCCGCTGCGTTGGTTTGAGCTGAGCAGCTTGCGGCGTTGGGCTTGGCTGCGCAGGGTTTGAGTCTGTGACTGTGGACCGCAGGGAATGCAGTCCCAGTGCCGTCGATCGCCCCCCACTGCCGGAACCTTCCTGGTCCACCACAGTCGAACGGGATGCGACCTTCTTTATTTTCCTTCCCTTGTCCATGTTTGCTGAAATACAGAACACAGCAAGGGTTCGAAATAAACAACCTCAGAATAAGATTAATTTACCTGCAGGTCCCGTTTTAAACTTTGCTGCAGGAGAGATCTTCCCCCACCCGTCGCTGTTGCACTGCGTGAGACTCTATTACACGCATGCGTGCTGGCGGAGTCTTCACGTAGTCACTGACGTGACTGCGAAGTAAAATAGGACTTTATTCCTTGGAGCGTTGGAGGATGAATGGTAATCTTATAGAGGTGTGTAAGATTATGAAGTGATTAGATAGGGTAAATGCACACTCTTTTACCCAGAGTAGGGGAATCAAGAACCAGGGGACAGAGGTTTAAGGAGAAGGGAGAAGATTTAATAGGAACCTGAGGGGAACCTTTTTTACCTAAATGGTGGTGGGTATATTGTATGATTGTATGTATGACTGCAGGCACGAAATTTCGTTCAGACCATAAGGTCTGAATGACAATAAAGGCATTCAATTCAATTCAATTCAATATGGAATGAGCTGCCAGAGGAGGTAGTCGAGGCAGGCATTATCACAATGTTTAAAGGCATTTGGACAGGTACATGAATAGGAAAGCTTTGGAAGGATATGGGCAATACGCATGCAAGTGGGAATGGTGTACATGGGGTTTTTTGGTCAGCATGGGCCAGATGGGCCGAAGGGTTTGTTTCCACACTGTATGACTTTATGACCATATCAGTCAAAGCAGGTATGGAAGGAAGATTTCCCTTGCTGCAGGCATTAATGAACCAGATGGGTTTTATAACAACCGGTAATTTCATGTTTATAATTACAGAGAGTAGCTTTTTTTGGAGAAATTGCAATTTATTGAATTACTAGTGTTTAAAGTCCCCAGCTGCCAGAATGGGATTCAGTTCCCTGGATCAATGCATCAAAGCTCAGACTGTTAGTCCAGCCACTTAACCTCGGCAATGCCATAGCCAATGATGCAATGTGGTTGTGTACATTCAATGAGCAGAGAAACAGGGCATTTCATCGCAAAGTTTTCACATGGTGGGATGGTTGGGTTTGGTAATGGACTGGTGGGGTTTGAGAGATGAAATATGCAGGGTGTAAGAAAGCAGATAGCAATCAGCCAACTTTGCCATGTACAGTAGCTGCAGAATGCTAAGGGACTATCTATCTCTCTCTCCTTGAAAGGTCCCGATCCCAAACATCGCCTGCCCAATCCTTCCACAGATGCTCCCTGACCTGTTAGGTTCCTCCAGCACTTAGGGTGGCAAGGTGGCACAGCTGGTAGAGCTGCTGCCTCATAGCACCAGAGACCCATGTTTGATCCTGACCATGGGACACAGCCCAGACCATCACGCAAACCAACCTCCCTTCCATTAACTCCATTTACACCTCACTGTGCCTCGGCAAGGCCACCAGCATAATCATGGATCAGTCTCACCCTGGTCACTCCTGCCTCTCCCCTCTCCCATCGGTCAAGAGGTACATAAGTGTTAAAATGCACACCTCCAGATTCAGGGACAGTTTCTTCCCAGGTGATATCAGGCAACTGAACCATCCTGGTGCCAACTCGAGAGCCGTCCTGAACTATGATCCACCTTGGTAGCGGTGGAGCATCGGCGGCAGCCGTGAGCCTCAGCGGCGGTTTTGGAACCTCGACAGCAGCGGTGGGGCCTCGTGGCCGACAGAGCCTTGTGGCGGCGGTGAAGGCTCACAGCTCTCCTTTACATCTCCAGCCTTTGTCGATGAGGGTGTGGGGGAACCACCATGAGGAGGCGAGGGTGAAGAACAATGGAGAATTCAACGTGGAGGGTGACCGCCATGAGGGAGGAGGAAGAACAATGAACAATGGAGGACCTAGCCTGGGGGGGACCACCGGGAGGGGAGGGAGGAGGGGGGGAGAACAATGGAGGAGCCAGAGCGGGGGAGGGGGTTGGAGAACAAAGGTGGAACCGGCGTGCTTTGTAACTTCGTCAATGCCGTAGGTGGCCGCTATTTGTTTACCTTAGGTATGCAAGCAAAGAATTTAATTGTGCCTTGTGACATGTGACAACTAAGTATTCCATTCCTTCCCATTCCATTGGAGACCCTCGGACTATCTTTTATCGAACTTTACTGGACTTTATTCATTATTCCCTTATAACATTATTTCCTTATACTGCATCTGTACACTGTGGGCGGCTTGATTGAACTCATGGAATATATTGGGCATACACACATAATCAGATTTGGGGAATCGAGAACCTGGGGACATGGGTTTAAGGTGAAATGGAGAAAGATTTAATAGGAATCTTGAGGGGTAGCTTTCTCACACAAAAGGTGGTGGGTGTATGGAATGAGCTGCCAGAGAAGATAGTTGAGGCAGGGACTATCGCAATGTTTAAGAAAGGTACATGGATAGGACAGGTTTAGAGGAATGTGGCCAAATGCAGTCTGGTGGGACTAGCGTAGATGGGATATGTTGGTCAGTGTGGGTAAGTTGGACTGAAAGGCCTTTTTCCACATTATATGACTCTATGTAGAGTCTTTTCGCTGACTGGACAGCACGCAACAAAAAACCTTTTCACTGTACCTCATTACATGTAGCAATAACAAACTAAACTAAACTTAGACACACAGTAGAGCTTAGCTTCCCCACCACCCCATGGTCCACTCACACGCATGGTTGCTTTTTCAGCAGCTGTTCTGAAGCTGCCATGGGGAGTGCTCCTCAAACCTCATTGATTTCCCTGTTCTCAGCACAGCAGCTGTGAACGCTGGGTGTATCTCCTGATGGGATCTGCACATGTCCCGTTTCATTTGATGCAAAATGCCACAGCAGATCTTTCAATGAATGCTTTTGCCCAATTTTACAAGTGTTTTTTGTGAGGGCTCAGTAGACAATAGCACCATATGTGGCAGACATTTAACACACCAAAAGAGGTTGGAAACCATACTTTGGGAAGTTAATTCTTTGACGTCCCCAGCAAATCTAGCAGTTCAGAAGCAATTAGCCAAGGGCTATAAATGTTTGCTTTCCCAACAATGTTCACATACAATTAAACAAGTGTTCGCCATCAGAGGCAGCACGGTGGCACAGTAGTAGAGTTGCTGCCTTCCAGTGCCAGATACCTGTGTTCAATCTTGACTACGGTTGCTGTCTGTATGGAGTTTGTACATTCTCCCTGTGACCGCGTGGATTTTTTTCTGGGTCCTCCGGTTTCCTCCCACACTCCGAAGTCATGCAAGTTTGTAGGATAATTGGCTTCTGTAAATTGTCCCTGGTGTGTAGGATTGTGGTACTGTACAGGTGATTGTTGGTCAGCATGGACTCGGTGGGCCAAAGGACTTGTTTCCATGCTGTATCTCTAAACTAAAATAAACAGTGATAGACTTAAGTTCTGATTGTTGAACAGCTTTGAATATTAGAGATGCAGCATGAAAACAATCCCTTCAGCTGACTGTGTCCACACTCACTATCAATCACCCATTTGCACTTGTTCTATTATTAGACCGTTTTGCTGAACACTTATGCTCAGTCCGCCAAGGCCTACAGAATCTCCCGGTTGCTAACCATTTCAAATCCCCTTCCCATTCCCATATTGGCCTTTCTGTCCTGGGCTTCTCCATTGACAGACTGCGGGGTCATGCAAAGTGAGGAACAGCACCTCATATTCCGTTTGAGTAGTTTACAACCCCGCACTGTGAACGTTGAATTCACTAATTTTACGTAACTTATACAAACACTCCCCTCCTCCCCTTTACTCCCTTCCCCCACTAAAAGACGGTGAACCAGTCCCACAGTTCACAATGATGTATCCCTCTTGCGATCACACTGCCGACCCAACAATCGGCCTATCAGGGAACCTCCCTGCCTGAGGTCATCTGTTGCTGCCCCTGATTTAACCTGGTAATTTCTTGCTTCCAGTCCCTCCCCTCTACAACCAGTCTGAAGAAGGGTCCCTAACCAAAGCGTCACCTATCCATTTTCACCAGAGATGTTGCCTGACCCGCTGAGTTACTGAATACCCACTGAGGCATTTTATGTCCATCTTTGGTATAAACCAGCATCTGCATTTCATTTTAATTACCTATCATCACACTAGTTCCATGTTATTCCACTTTCTCATCCACTCCCTACACTCTAAGGGAAATTTACAAAGGCCAATCAGCTTACAAATCCACACATCTTTGGGACGTGGGGCAAAATTAGAGCACCTGGAGAAAATCCATATGGTTGCAGGGAGAACGTGCAAACTCCACACACATTGCAACTGAGGTCGGGATCGAAACCGGGAGGCTCTGTGGTGCTGTGAGGTACAACTCTACCAGCTGAGCCACTGTGAGACAAAGTAGGTGTTATCATCATGTGTTCTTTTAAATAAGACCATAAGACATAGGAGTAGCATTAGGCATTCGACCCATCGAGTCTGCTCTACCATCCAATCACGGTTGATCTATTTTCCCCTCTCAATCCCATTCTCTTGTCTTTTCCCAGTAACCTTTGATGCCCTTACAAATCAATCTGTTTTTAAACATACCCAATGAGTTGGCCTACACCGTCTGTGGCAATGAATTCCACAGATTCACCACCCTCCTCATCTCCTTTCTAAAGGTACGTCCTTTTACTCTGAGGCTGTGGCCTCTCGTCCCAGACTCTCCTGTTACTGATTCAGTTGATTCAACTCAATGATACTTTATTGTCACAGGTGCAGTGAAATGTTTCGTTTTGCATACATAGACATAGACATAGACATAAAAAATAGGTGCAGGAGGAGGCCATTTGGCCCTTCGAGCCAGCACCGCCATTCATTGTGATCATGGCTGATCGTCCCCTATCAATAACCCGTACCTGCCTTCTCCCCATATCTCTTGACTCCACTAGCCCCTAGAGCTCTATCTAACTCTCTCTTAAATCCATCCAGTGATTTGGCCTCCACTACCCTCTGTGGCAGGGAATTCCATAAATTCACAACTCTCTGGGTGAAAAAGTTTTTTCTCACCTCAGTCTTAAATTACCTCCCCTTTATTCTAAGACTGTGGCCCCTGGTTCTGGACTCGCCCAACATTGGGAACATTTTTCCTGCATCTAGCTTGTCCAGTCCTTTTATAATTTTATATGTTTCTATAAGATACCCCCTCATCCTTCTAAACTCCAGTGAATACAAGCCTAGTCTTTTCAATCTTTCCTCATATGACAGTCCCGCCATCCCAGGGATCAATCTCGTGAACCTACGCTGCACTGCCTCAATCACAAGGATGTCCTTCCTCAAATTAGGAGACCAAAATTTTACACAATACTCCAGATGTGGTCTCACCAGAGCCCTATACAACTGCAGAAGAACCTCTTTACTCCTATACTGAAATCCTCTTGTTATGAAGGCCAACATTCCATTAGCTTTCTTCACTGCCTGCTGTACCTGTAAGCCAACTTTCAGTGACCGGTGTACAAGGACGCCCAGGTCTCGCTGCACCTCCCCCTTACCTAACCTAACCCCATTGAGATAATAATCTGCCCCCTTGTTTTTGCCGCCAAAGTGGATAACCTCACATTTATCTATATTATACTGCATCTGCCACGCATCTGCCCACCCACTCAACCTGTCCAGGTCACCCTGCAACCTCCTCACATCCTCTTCACAGTTCACAATGCCAACCAGCTTTGTGTCATCCGCAAACTTGCTACTGTTGCTCATAATTCCCTCTTCCAAATCATTAATATATATGGTAAACAGTTGCGGCCCCAACACCGAGCCTTGCGGCACTCCACTCGCCACTGCCTGCCATTCTGAAAAGGACCCGTTCACTCCTACTCTTTGCTTCCGGTCTGCCAACCAATTTTCTATCCATGTCAACACCCTACCCCCAACCCAGTACAATCATACAGGAGGCCTCACCGAGGCAGTATACAAGTGTTGCCATGTTTCTGGTGCCTACAAAGTTATAAAAGTTCACCTAACATGCCTATCTACTGGCTGTCACCACATATGGCAGCAGGCGGCCCCCCTTTGGATCTGAACGGCACCCCGCTGAGTCCCCCCTTCATTCTCGGTGACACCCTTCCGGGACCCCTCTTCATTCTTGGTGGAAATATTCTTTGCCTGACCACTCTTTCAGGCCTTTCATCATAGTTTTCGGTTTTACGGATGTAATTGGACTAAAGTTGACTCAGGACTGAATTTTGCCCTTGTTTTGATTTCTCCCAGTGCTCAGGAAGCCTCAGAACCACTTTATCATGTGAAACTTGGTGACACTTTGGTCTGAAGACTAATTGGTATTCATGGGACTAATGTGTCTGCTGATATAGCGGGGAAAAAAGGCTATTGAACAAACAATAAACGGAAACTAGCAGAAATACATACAGGGATCAAAAGTATGTAAAAGAAAAATGGAAAAGAAAATGTAGTCTTTGGTTTAATGTGAGTTGTTTCATTAGGGAAAATGATGAGTTGTGTAAAAGATTTTCCCTTAAATTGTTCAAGTGTTCTTTTCAAATGCTTTTGCAATTGTCTGCTATTCCAGCGCTTTCTATTATTATTTCCGATCTTCTGGAATTTATTTTAGGAAATATACAAAGGTGAAGACTTTTTTTTGCAAATTGTTCAAACAATGAATAACAATTGCAGCGCAACATTATTATTATGCGGGGTTAGAGCCTTTGAGAGGTTGCTTGACTGAAGCTGGATGTATGCAAAGAGAGACAGAGTGGAAAGGAAATTAAATTTCCATTTATTAAATGCAATCGACAAATGTTACCCCTGATTTTGTAAAAGATGCCTCAACCCCATAATCAAGAGTAGTAGATTGGTGGGATCTCCAGAAGTGTTTAGTTTTGGAGATATTTAGAGCGTGGAATCAGGCCAACTGAGTCCTCTCCAACCAGCGATCACTTGTTCACTGGATCTATGTTATCCCACTTTTACATCCCACACATTAGGGATTTGTAGTATACAAACTTAAAGCACACGGCATTGGGGGTTCAGTATTGATGTGGATAGAGAACTGGCTGGCAAACAGGAAGCAAAGAGTAGGAGTAAACGGGTCCTTTTCACAATGGCAGGCAGTGACCAGTGGGGTACCGCAAGGCTCAGTGCTGGGACCCCAGCTATTTACAATATATATTAATGATCTGGATGAGGGAATTGAAGGCAATATCTCCAAGTTTGCGGATGACACTAAGCTGGGGGGCAGTGTTAGCTGTGAGGAGGATGCTAGGAGACTGCAAGGTGACTTGGATAGGCTGGGTGAGTGGGCAAATGTTTGGCAGATGCAGTATAATGTGGATAAATGTGAGGTTATCCATTTTGGTGGTAAAAACAGGAAAGCAGACTATTATCTAAATGGTGGCCGACTAGGAAAAGGGGAGATGCAGCGAGACCTGGGTGTCATGGTACACCAGTCATTAAAAGTAGGCATGCAGGTGCAGCAGGCAGTGAAGAAGGCGAATGGTATGTTAGCATTCATAGCAAAAGGATTTGAGTATAGGAGCAGGGAGGTTCTACTGCAGTTGTACAGGGTCTTGGTGAGACCACACCTGGAGTATTGCGTACAGTTTTGGTCTCCAAATCTGAGGAAGGACATTATTGCCATAGAGGGAGTGCAGAGAAGGTTCACCAGACTGATTCCTGGGATGTCAGGACTGTCTTATGAAGAAAGACTGGATAGACTTGGTTAATACTCTCTAGAATTTAGTAGATTGAGAGGGGTTCTTATAGAAACTTACAAAATTCTTAAGGGGTTGGACAGGCTAGATGCAGGAAGATTGCTCCCGATGTTGGGGAAGTCCAGGACAAGGGGTCACAGCTTAAGGATAAGGGGGAAATCCTTTAAAACCGAGATGAGAAGAACCTTTTTCACACAGAGAGTGGTGAATCTCTGGAACTCTCTGCCACAGAGTGTAGTCGAGGCCAGTTCATTGGCTATATTTAAGAGGGAGTTAGATATGGCCCTTGTGGCTAAGGGGATCAGAGGGTATGGAGAGAAGGCAGGTACGGGATACTGAGTTGGATGATCAGCCATGATCATATTGAATGGCGGTGCAGGCTCGAAGGGCCGAATGGCCTACTCCTGCACCTAATTTCTATGTTTCTATGTTTCTACAAACCTGCCCGTCTTTGCAATGTGGGAGGAAACCAGAGCAGCTGGAGAAAACGGGCGGCACAGTGGCACAACAGTAGAGCCGATGCCATATAGCACCAGAGACCCGGGTTCAATCCTGACTGTGGGTATAGCCTGTATGGAGTTTGTACGTTATCACTGTGACCATGTGGGTTTTCTCTGGGTGCTCCGGCTTCCTCCCACACTCCAAGGACATACAGATTTATAGGTTGATTTGCTTCTGTAAATTGTAAATTGTCCCGAGTGTGTAGGATAGTGCTAGGGTGTACGGGGTGATCGCTGGTCGGCACAGGCTCGGCTGGCTGAAGGGCCTGTTTCCACGTTGTATCTCTAAAGTCCAAAGAAAAGTAAAACCCACAAGGTCACAGGGGGAATGTTCGAAACTCTGCACAGACAGCACATGTAGTCAGGATTGAACCCTGGTCTCTGATGCTGTAAGGTACTAGCTCTACTAATGCATCACTGTGCCGCCTCCAGGTTGATGTGAAGTTGGTTGTATTAAAATCATCCTTCAATATTCACCATCTCTAATATTCCCTGAGGCTATGTTGCAAGAAAGGGGGAATGGATGAGAAATGCAATGAACATGTAAATGCTTAAAAGCTATTTGAGAAAGAACATGTCTCTTAGCACCCTTGTGTATTAATAGCATAGAGTTTTACAGCACTGAAATAGTCCATAAAGCCAACCCGGCTGCAAAAATGGGCAGAAAAGTGGCAAATGGAGTTTAATCCGAGCAAGTGTAAGTTGTTACACTTTGGGAGGTCGAATGTAAGCTGAAATTACACAGTTAATGGTAAAATTCTTAATTGATGTATGGATGGATCTTGGGATCCAAGTCCATAGCTCCCTAAATGTGTCAACACAAGTATATCGGGTGGTAAAGAAGGCATATGGTATGATTGTCTTCATTGGTCTGGGCATTGAGTATAAGGGTCAGGAAATCATGAAACAGCTCCATAAGACTTTGATAAGGCCGTACTCGGAGTAATGCATGCAGTTCTGGTTGCCCCAGTGTGGGAAGGATGTGAAAGATTTGGAAAGGGTGCAGAAGAGGATTACCAGAATGTCACCCGAATTAGAAGGTACAAGGAGCGTATGATCTACAAGGAGCGGTTCGACAAACTTGGATTGTTTTGGGCTGAAGCGCCTGTTCCTAAGATGTACAGTTCTATGCTCTATAGTAAGATTTCTGTTTTTGTTTATCATACTTTAAAAACTGGGAGATGTTGAGTGCAAACATGAATGTGACAGTGCTGTTTCTTTAACCACCATCTCGTTTCCACTCCCTGCACAAAGTGCAGTAATCTTTTCTGTAACAGAACAGGCAAGATCATAGATTACAACCAGAAAGCTCCAGCTTCTGTCGGCAGTGGGAGAAATATACAGTTCATGACCTGAGATGTCATATGGTACAATATCGAGGTCCGGAAAGTATCAGTCATGTTAATGTCTCTCATACATGGAATTGCCTGATCCTACATCCCACAAGTGCACAATGTCACTTGGATTAATCATTAGTGCAATCTAACCTAGGTTCAAAATGATTGACTAGCCTGAGGAAGTTAAGAATCAACTTCCTAAGCAGTGGTTTTCAAACTCTGTTAATGTAGATCCTAGAACATAGAACTGTATAGCACAGGCACAGGCCCTTCGGCCCACAATATCTGTGCTGAACATGAGGCCAAGATAAACTAATCTCACCTGTCTGCACATGATCCATATCCTTCTTGATGACATGTCCCATTTACTATCTACCTCTTTGATGACCCTCGGACTATCCTTGAACAGACTTTGCTAGCTTTACCCTGCACAACATGTTAATCCACATATCATGTCTCTATTCAATGTAAATGGATCGATTGTAATCATGTATTGTCTTTCAGCTTTTCACTGTACCTCGGTACACGTGACAATAAACTAAACTAAACTACATTAAGGTCCACTCCTCTCCCAGCCACAGACAAACAGGCCAGTCAAATCCAATTAAGGGTTATTAGACCTATTAACCCGATACTGCAGACCCACACGGAGAAAGCTGTGGGGATGATTCTACACCCTTTTGTTTGTCTCTAAAAATAAAGTCCATTCTGTGAGTTAACCTAACATGTGGTTGTAGGTTAATTGTCGCTAATTGGAGAGGGTCCAGAGGAGGTTGACGAGAATGATTCCGAGGATTCCGAGGATTATTATCTCAATGGGGTTAGGTTAGGTAAGGGGGAGATGCAGTGAGACCTGGGCGGCCTTGTACACCAGTCACTGAAAGTTCGCTTACAGGTACAGCAGGCAGTGAAGAAAGCTAATGGAATGTTGGCCTTCATAACAAGAGGATTTCAGTATATGAGTAAAGAGGTTCTTCTGCAGTTGTATAGGGCTCTGGTGAGACCACATCTGGAGTATTGTGTACAGTTTTCGTCTCCTAATTTGAGGAAGGACATCCTTGTGATTGAGGCAGTGCAGCGTAGTTTAACGAGATTGATCACTGGGATGGCGGGACTGTCATATGAGGAAAGATTGAAAAGACTAGGCTTGTATTCACTGGAGTTTAGAAGGATGAGGGGGTATCTTATAGAAACATATAAAATTATAAAAGGACTGGACAAGCTAGATGCAGGAAAAATGTTCCCAATGTTGGGCGAGTCCAGAACCAGGGTCCACAGTTTTAGAATAAAGGGGAGGTCATTTAAGACTGAGGTGAGAAAAAACTTTTTCATCCAGAGGGTTGTGGATTTATGGAATCCCCTGCCACCAAGGGCAGTCGAGGCCAAATCACTGGATGGATTTAAGAGAGAGTTAGATAGATCTTTAGGGGCTAGTGGAGTCAAGGGATATGGGGAGAAGGCAGGCACGGGTTATTGATAGGGGATGATCAGCCATGATCACAATGAATGGCGGTGCTGCCTCGAAGGGCCAAATGGCCTCCTCCTGCACCTATTTTCTATGTTTCTATGATGATTGTGTTAATGCATGATGAGCATTTGAATGCTCTGGGCCTGAACTCGCTGGAGTTTAGAAGGATGAGGGGAATCTCATTGAAACCTACCATGTAAGAAAGGCCTGGATAGAATTGATGAGGAGAGGATGTTTCCATTAGTGGGAGAGTCGAGGACATAGCTAATTCGAGATTATTTGAAAAAACATTCACAAGAATACCAAACTCTGAAGTCAGATATACTAGATGAAGGCATGAACAGAAAGGCTGAATTATATAACTTAATATCATACTTATATAATATCATTCTAAATACAGAGATACCATCGTCAGATGCAATTAGAAGAGAGTGGGAACAAGAACTAACTATAAACATTTCTAAAGACAGATGGGATAAATATCTGCTATATGTACATAAATGCTTGATTAATGTAAGACATATCCTAATCCAATTTAAAATTTTACATAGACTATTTTACTCGAAAACCAAACTGAATAAAATGTTCCCAAATGTTTCCCCCATCTGTGATAAATGTTTATCTCAAGAAGCAACCATAGTACACTCCTTCGTCTCCTGCATAAAACTCCATAAATTTTGGAAAGAAATCTTTGAAATCTTCGCAAAGAAATTTAGAATAAAATTGGACACCAACACAGAATTGATTATTTTCGGAACAATGGAAGCCTGCTCTGAGCTAGCTCCATTTCAAAATTGTTTCCTTAACTATGGCTTGATAATGGCAAAAAACCGTATACTCAATTTTTGGAAAAATGCACCCACCCCAACGTTTAAAATATGGATCACAAGCATGTCTGAAACGTTACATCTCGAAGATATGAGATTTGTCCTAGCAGGAAAATCAGAGCAATTCTTAAAGATATGGTCTCCTTTCATCGATTTATTACAAGTATAATATGGTGCAACATAACTGTGGAAATTAACCGTTTCAGAACTGGGTGAGGGGTGTGGAAAGATATGAAGTATCTTTTCTTTTCTTTACTGTTCTGTTTTTTATTTTTTTTGTTTTTCCTTTTTTTTATGTATCTCTATGGGTTCTTCAATTGTTAACCCCTGGAGTGGTACTCCAGGGGTTTACACATCACTACTTTCCTTACTCTTTTCTTTTCTCTCTTTCTCTTTCTTCTGTTATTTCTCTATTGTTAAATTTAAAACAAGAAGTTGTACATGAAATGTATTATGTTATATGACACGGTTTATATTACTGTTCATTGCTTCTAATAAAAATATTAATAATTTTTTTTTTAAATAAATAAATAGAAAATAACTGCATACTCTTGCCTACATTTGGCCTCCCAAAGTGCAACACCTCAATTTGTGAGGAGATGTGCATTCTTCACTGGTAATGGGACACTGGTGCACTAAAACACCATAAACTTCTGTATTCAGTGTATCCGATGTGCCCTGCTTTACATTGGCCAAACAAAGCATAGACTAGACGACCATTTTGTTTAACACTTGTACTTGGTCTGCCAAGACTTGCTGGATTTCCCGGTTGCTAATCATTTTAAATCCATTTCATATTTCCATTCTGTCCAATGCCTCCCCCATTACCAAAATGAGACCACTCATAACATTGAGGAACATCAGCACATATTCCATTTAGATGGCTTACAACCCAATGGTGTTAACATGGAATTCGCCCAATTTTAGATAATGCCCCTCTCAGTCTTCTCTGTCACCCCCACTCATTTTTTCCATCGCCCTTTACTCACACCCATCCTCGTTCACCTATATTGCTCCCTCTGGTTTTACATTTCAGTTGGCCTCTCTCCTTATCTAACACCCTTTTGTCTCTTTTTCATCTCTAGCCTTTGTTGGCACATCTACCAAACCAAACCCCCTGCATCCACCTATCACTTGCCAGACTTTGTCCCAGCCCCATTTCTTTTACAGCTTTCTCCTCACTACTGCAATCAGTCTGAAGAAAGGCCCTGACCCAATCCACGTCCTCCAGAGATGCTGCCTGTCCCACTGAGTCAACTCCAGCACTTTTGCGTTCTATGCAAAATTCCAGCATCTGAAGTTACTTGTGGCTCCAAACAGCATCAGAGAGCCGGCGAAAGGCAGGAAATGTACAGAATATGCCTGGTTCTTTTTGAATTATTACAAGGATCTTCTGAGGAGTCTATCTTTGCAAAGCAGCAGCAACCTGAGAAATTACTTTGGACATGGTTCACTGTCTGATAACCAAGACTGCTTTGGACGAGGTCTGATAGATGCAGATAGCATGGGAGGTATACATAGCTGTTGCCTTTACTACACCACTAACATGCAATTTGTGAAAGCACAGCTGTCTAAGTTCCGTTATCTCTTTCCACAGACCAAACAGCATTTTCCCATTAAATCCAAATCTTGTACGAGCCAGTTTGCCAGATTGATCTATAAAACAAATGTGACATCTGTGAATTCTAAGGAATTGCTTTTCTTTCTATGACCTGCCATACCGTTGTGCCAGTACTCCTCAGCCATTGGGAAATTGGCAAATGAGCAAGTTATGTTGGAGTCGACAAAGAAAGATGCAGGGGAATCAAATTGTAAAGGACAGGAGTTTGAGGCAGTGGACAATTGAGAGGTGGCTGAAGGTTTGGCCTCATTTTCTGTGGAGTCATGCTAGTACTTTGATTTACGTTCTTTGGAGCTCCTGAATTGTTGCAAGAAATCTAATAGCCGTGCCTTTTCCTTTTCCATGCTTGTGCCTTTCCTACCTCTAGTTCCCACCTCCCCCCTCCCCTCTACTTTCAGTCTGAAGAAGGGTTCCGACCCAAAACGTCACCCATCCTTTTCCCCCAGAGGTGCTGCCTGACCCGTTGAGTTACTCCAGCATTTTGTGTCTATCTTCAGTATAAATCAGAATCTGCAGTTCCTTCCTATACTAATGCCACAGTAAACTTCTATGGACTTTATTTTGTTGCACTAAAGACTTTGGAGGGTGTTTCTGCACTAGTATTGTGGTTATTGATTCATTGATTAAATGTATGTTATATAAAGTGCATTCAGATAGTATTCAGACCCCTTCACTTTTTCCACATTTTGTTACGTTACAGCCTTATGTTAAAGTGGATTAAATTCATTTTTTAACATCAATCTACACACAATACCCCAGAATGAAGAAGCAAAAGCAGTTGTTTAGAAATTGTTGCAAAGTAATTAAAAATAATTTTTTTGCAAAGTAATTTAAAAGAAATAACTGAAATATCGCATTTACATATGTATTCAAACCCTTTGCTATGACACTCAAAATTAAGCTTAGGTTCATCCTGTATCCACTGATTATCCTTGAGATGTTTCTACAACTTGATTGGAGTCCATCAGTAGTAAATTAAATTGATTGGACATGATTTGGAAAGGCACACACCAGTCTATATAAGGTCCCACAGTTGACAGTGCATGTCAGAGCAGAAACCAAGCCATGAAGATGAAGGAATTGTTCATAGACCTCCGAGACAGGATTGTGTTGAGACACAGATCTGGGGAAGGGTATAAAACAATTTCTGCAGCATTGGAGGTCGCGAAGAGCACAGTGGCCTCCGTCATTCTTAAATGGAAGAACTTTGGAACCACCAGGACTCTTTATAGAGCTGGCCGCCCTGCGAAACTGAGCAATCGAGGGAGAAGGGCCTTGGTCAAGATGGTGACCAAGAACCCGATGGTCAGTCTGACGGAACTCAAGAGCTCCTCTGTGGGGATGGAAGAACCTTCCAGAAGGACAACTATATCTGCAGCACTCCACCAATCAGGCCTTTATGGTAGAGTGGCCATATGGAAGCCACTTCTCAGAAAAAGGCACATGACAACCCACTTTGAGTTTGCCAAAAGGCATGAGAAACAAGATGCTCTGGCCTGATGAAATCAAGATTGAACTCTTTGGCCTGAATGCCAAATGTCACATCTGGAGGAAACCAGGCACTGCTCATCACCTGGCCAATACCATACCTACGGTGAAGCATGGTGGTGGCAGCATCATGCTGTGGGGATGTTTTTCAGCAGCAGGAACTGGGAGACTAGTCAGGATCGAGGGAAAGATGAACAGAGCAAAGTACAGAGAGATCCTTGATGAAAACCTGCTCCAGAACATTCTGGACCTCAGACTGGTGTGAAGGTTCACCTTCCAACAGGACAATGACCCTAAGCACACAGCCAAGACAACCCGATCGAACATCTCTGGAGGGACCTGAAAATAGCTATGCATCGACGCTCCCCATCCAACCTGACAGAGTTTGAGAGGATCTGCAGTGAAGAAGGGGAGAAATGACCCAAATACAGGTGTACCAGGCCTGTAGCATCATACCCAAGAAGACTTGAGGCTGTAATCGCTGCCAAAGGTGCCTCAACTAAGTACTAAAAGGTCTGAATATGTATGTAAATGTGATAATTCCGTTATTTATTTTTAATTACTTTGCAAAAATGTCAAAACACCTGTTTTTTGCTTTTTTATTATGAGGTATTGTGTATAGATTGATGATATTAAAAAAAAGAACCAGAAATGGTCTTTGATTCCCCTATACTGGGCCATTTGGCCCTTCGAGCCAGCACCACCATTCTTGTGATCATGGCTAATCGTCCCCAAACAATAACCCGTGCTTGCCTTCTCCCCATATCCCTTGATTCCACCAATAGAAACTCTCATTATTCCTCTCATGATTTTATACACCTCCATAAGATCACCCCTCATCCTCCTGCGCTCCAAGGAATAGAGTCCCAGCCTCCTCAACCTCTCCCTATAGCTTAGACGCTCTAGTCCTGGCAACATCCTCGTAAATCTTCTTTGTTCCCTTTCCGGCTTGACAGCATCTTTCCTATAACATGGTGCACAGAACTGAACACAATACTCTAAAAATGGCCTCGCCAATGTCTTGTACAACTGTAACATGACCTCCCAACTTCTATACCCAATAATCTGACTGATGAAGCCCAATGTGCCAAAAGCCTTTTTGACTACCCTATCTAGCTGTGACTGCAAATTTAAGGAAGCATGCACCTGCACACCTAGATCCCTCTGCTCTACAACACGTCCCAGAGCCCTACCATTCACTGTGTAGGTCCTGCCCACGTTAGACTTACCAAAATGCAACACCTCCCATTTCTCTGTATTGAATTCCATTAACCAATCGATCAAGATCCTGCTGCAGTTTTTCACAACCATCTTCACTGTCTGCAACTTTTGTATATCAGCAAACTTGCTAATCTTGCCACGTGTGTCCTCATCTAAATCATTGATATAGATGACAGACAGTAACGGGCCCAGCACCGAAGCCTGAGGTACAACACTAGTAATGGGCCTCCAGTCTGAGAAGCAACCTTCCACCATCACCCTCTGTTTCCTTCCATGAAGCCAATTTTTGATCCATTCGGTTATCTCGCCTTAGATCCCATGCAATCTAAATATGCATTGAATGGAGGGATATGGATCACATGCAGGCAGAGGGAATCAATTTAACTTGGCACCATGTTCAGCATGGACAATGGGGCCTGTTCCAGTACTATACTGTTCTATATTCTATGTTTTATGTTCTAACATGCCATGGAGTGATTTAATGGAAGCCCTTAAACTGACTTTGGCAGATGGAGATAAATTATTTTGACATGAATTTTAAAATCTGAGGTTACATTAAAAAGTAGACAGCTATTCATAATTCCATCTGGGAATTTTGGAAGAGTGACTTTATTCAAGAAATACTTGGCACATGAAACCTACCACAATGAGGAGTGGTTTGGGGAAATTGTATCCTATCCAGTATTGTAAACAGTCCAAAAATAGCTGTGAACGAAATATGTCTTTCATTATTTAAAATCTTTTGTTACTGCAGAACTAATGTTCTGCAAAAGGCTCCGAGGCCTTTTAAAATATTTAGTCTTAATCCATCATGGAGCAATTTGCACTTACATAGCACTCTTAATATAGTGATGATCTCAAGCCATTTTGTGAAAGTGTAACTGTAATCTGAGTGGAAGTTTCGGTGGATATGTTGGGCAAAGGAATAACTGAGAGGAAGAATTTTAAGTCTTCTTAAGCAGTTGAGAGAAAGCATAAGAGACACAGGTGGTACGGTAGCGCAGTGGTAGAGTTGCAGGGTTTAATACAACTTAATCTTTATTAACACTCGAGTTACTTAAGCATAGAAACATAGAAATACAAAAAATAGGTGCAGGAGTAGGCCATTCGGCCCTTCGAGCCAGCACCACCATTCAATATGATTATGGCTGATCATCTAAAATCAGTACCCCATTCCTGCTTTGTCCCCATATCCCTTGATTCCTTTAGCCCTACAAGCTAAATCTAACTCTCTCTTGAATGCAAACCATTGACTTGTAATAACTTCTCAGTTACTTTACTGTTCCAACTTATATGTAGCAGTAGAATTGTTGTCTTACAGCGCCAGACTGTGAGTGCTGTCTGTACAGAGTTTGAACGATCTCCCTGTAGCCTGCATGAGTTTTGTCCGGGTGTTCCAGTTTCCTACGTACAGGTGTGTAGGTTGATTGGCTTTGGTAAAATTGTAAATTGTCCCTAGTGTGTGTAGGATAGTGTTAGTTTGCGGGGATCGCTGGCCGGTATGGACTCGGTGGGCCGAAGAACCTGCTTCCGCGCTGTATCTCTAAAACGAAAAAACTAAAATATGTGAAAGATGTGCACTGTTGAAGTTACCTCTGTTCTGTTACATGCACTTGTGCATGCAAGCCCTTCTCTCTGTCCTCTCCATTCCTCTTGCAACGCGGAAATTAATGACAAAAGGCCATCAGATAGTTTGAATTGCAATTTAGTGCAGCTATCTCAGTCTTGCATTATCAAGGGCATTGCTGTGGATAAATTCATAGACTTCCATAAATATAAAGTGCAATTAAGGCACAAGAAATGTGAAGTTCAAACCAACTCCTCAAAGGGTGACAGGTAACAGATTCTCAAAACGAGCCGACTTGACAACTGAGGTTGGTAGTTTTGGTACCAACCTCGAGTTCTGTCAGCTCGAGCTGATGAGGGATATGAAAATCAATTAAAAATTAATAACTAAGAGGTTGAACTTTGGCCTTGTGCAAGACCAATGAGTTTCAGAGCTTGAGCACGTAAAGCTCACCTTAATTAGAATAACGAGAATGACTTCCGACTGTTTCCTGTTGCTGTCATACATTCTGCCAGAGATCCAGGGTTTGCGGCATTTATTCTGCAGTTATTGAAGCAGATTGCAACCTTGAATCTATACAAAATGGAAATCCAACTGCAATTAATTATCAGCTGAATAGTTTACATAATGTATGCTGTAAAGTGCATTCGCTATGCATAGATATAGAGTTCAGCACTGTGTTAAATAAGAACTGACACAGACTTTAGACTTTTGAGATACACCGCGGTAACAGGCCTTTCGGCCCAACACGACAACCAGCGATCATCCCATGCACTAGTGCAATCCCACACACGAAGGACAATTTACAACTTTACTGAAGCCAATTAACCTACAAACTTGTACATCTTTGGCGAGTGGGAGGAAACCGGAGCACCCGGAAAAACCCATGCGGTCACAGAGAGAGCGCATAAACTCCATACAGACAGCACCCATGGTCAGGATCAAACATGAGTCTCTAGCGCTGTAAGGCAGCAACTCTACTGCTGCGCCACCGTGACGCTCCCCTGGACATTAACATAATGTTCAAAATAGCTTCAGCAAAAATCACAAAGCGCTGGGAGTAACTCAATCGGTCAGGCAGCATCTCTGGAAGACATGGTTAGGTGACGATTCAGGTCAGGACCTTCCTTCAGACTGAAGGGGAGAAAGCTGGAGGAGAGCTGAGGGCAGAATAAAGCTTGGTAAGTGATAGTCGGATACAGGTGAGTGGGGGGGAGGAGGGTTGATTAGAAGATGGAAGATCAAAGGCCTGAGATAGAAAGGCGACAAAAGGACATGAGATAAGGAGAAAATAATAATAATAATAATATGCAACGAGATTTGGGTATGCAGCTTCCATCCGATGTCATACTTGAATAACTAATAAAATTTAGATTTAGATACCCTGAGAACATGGTTTGTAAAAATAAAATTACAACAGTAAAATAGTTCAAACAGACTAAAGTGCAGATGTGTCTGTGTGACGTGACCATCCGAGGGAGACAGTCCATGGGGGGGTGGGGTGGGGGGAACTCAGCAGGGCCGGTTCAGAGCCGCTATAGCTCTGGGAATGAAGCTGTTCCTGAGTCCGGAGGTTCGGGCGTAGAAGGCCTTGTAACGTCTGCTGGAGGGAAGTAGTTCGAACAGACCATTACAAGGGTGTGAGGAGTCTTTATGGATGATGATGGCCTGAAGAGGGAGGGAGAGAGAAAACGGGGAATTACAGACCAGTTAGTCTATCGTCGGTAGTGGGGAAACTGCTGGAGTCAGTTATTAAAGATGGGATAGCAGCACATTTGGAAAGTGGTGAAATCATTGGACAAAGTCAGCATGGATTTATGAAAGGTAAATCATGTCTGACGAATCTTATAGAATTTTTCGAGGATGTAACTAGTAGAGTGGATAAGGGAGAACCATTGGATGTGTTATATCTGGACTTTCAGAAGGCTTTCGACAAGGTCCCACATAAGAGATTACAAACTTAAAGCACACGGTATTGGGGGTTCAGTATTGATGTGGATAGAGAACTGGCTGGCAGACAGGAAGCAAAGAGTAGGAGTAAACGGGTCCTTTTCACAATGGCAGGCAGTGACTAGTGGGGTACCGCAAGGCTCAGTTCTGGGACCCCAGCTATTTACGATATATATTAATGATTTGGACAAGGGAATTGAATGCAGCATCTCCAAGTTTGCGGATGACACGAAGCTGGGGGGCAGTGTTAGCTGTGAGGAGGATGCTAGGAGGCTGCAAGGTGACTTGGATAGGCTGGGTGAGTGGGCAAATGCATGGCAGATGCAGTATAATGTGGATAAATGTGAGGTTATCCACTTTGGTGGCAAAAACAGGAAAGTAGATTATTATCTGAATGGTGGCCGATTAGGAAAGGGGGAGATGCAACGAGACCTGGGTGTCATGGTACACCAGTCATTAAAAGTAGGCATGCAGGTGCAGCAGGCAGTGAAGAAGGCGAATGGTATGTTAGCATTCATAGCAAAAGGATTTGAGTATAGGAGCAGGGAGGTTCTACTGCAGTTGTACAGGGTCTTGGTGAGACCACACCTGGAGTATTGCGTACAGTTTTGGTCTCCTAATCTGAGGAAAGACATTCTTGCCATAGAGGGAGTACAGAGAAGGTTCACCAGACTGATTCCTGGGATGTCAGGACTTTCATATGAAGAAAGACTGGATAGATTCGGTTTGTACTCGCTAGAATTTAGAAGTTTGAGAGGGGATCTTATAGAAACTTACAAAATTCTTAAGGGGTTGGACAGGCTAGATGCAGGAAGATTGTTCCCGATGTTGGGGAAGTCCAGAACAAGGGGTCACAGTTTAAGGATAAGGGGGAAATCTTTTAGGACCGAGATGAGGAAATCTTTTTTCACACAGAGTGGTGAATCTCTGGAATTCTCTCCCGCAGAAGGTAGTTGAGGCCAGTTCATTGGCTATATTTAAGAGGGAGTTAGATGTGGCCCTTGTGGCTAAAGGGATCAGGGGGTATGGTGAGAAGACAGGTACAGGATACTGAGTTGGGTGATCAGCCATGATCATATTGAATGGCGGTGCAGGCTCGAAGGGCCGAATGGCCTACTCCTGCACCTATTTTCTATGTTTCTATGTTTCTATGTTTCTAAGAGGACTGAATAATGAGGCCACAGGAAAATAATTTAGATGAAGGGGAAAGGGTGGTGATATAGTGCGAGAAAACGGTAAGGGTCGTGATGAATATGTGCAGAAGAGGAGTTGAAGCCAGTATTGATCAGCTGTGATCATATTGAATAACAGGGCAGGCTTGAGGAGTTGAGTGCCCTACTCCCGTTCCTATGTTCTTGTTTTTGGCAAATTTACCCAATAAATTAAGCGATTTTCCTTTTATTCCTGTGATATTTTATGCTTGTTTTCTTCTTAGGATTTTTGTCCTTTAACAAAATATTGTGTTGTCTTTATATCTAGACGTGCCAGCCACACTTGCTAGTTGACTGGATCAGGCAATCTTTTCATACCTCTTGTTTCCCTCTCTCCTGCCTCTCAGTCTGAAGAAGGATCTCGACCCGAAACGTCACCTCTTCCTTGTCACCAGAGATGCTGCCAGACCCGCTGAGTTACTTCAGCATTTTGTGTCTATCATCGGTGTATACCAGCATCTGCAGTTCCTTCCTGCACAAATTACAATAATGAGTTGCCTTATCTCCTTCAGGTTAAAGATTTATCACTGATTAAAAGCAGTGCATATTTAAGGGACCTGCTTTTATTTTTTGACCTCTTCAGGCATTTCTTGAAAGCCACTTTGTTGCCCATTATGGACAGAACATTAAACAAAATAACGGCATGTTCTTGCGGCCACCAGTGAACCAATAATACACATCAACAACCTAATGGAATATTGACCCCAAAGAACGAGATATTGACCGCCCCAATTCTGACATTAAAGGTGATCATTTGTATCCGATAACAATGATATCATTTAGCAGGATAAGTATCCGATTTTACTGAAGAATTCTAAATAATGTTTAACAGATAATTTTTTTTAAAGTGGATATTTAATTAAAAAATAAAATTTAACATACACTAAATAAAGTGAAATTGAGTTAAAAGATGAAATATCATAAAGTAACATTCTGGTTTGTTTCTCAATAAAAATAAATGTTTACTATTTTAAATGTCATGGATAATCTAAGTGTATAAAATTTAACTTGATGACCATAGAAGTTACTAAGCATACATAGTAAACAATGTGGCATAGGGGTAGAGTTGCTGCCTTATAGACACAGGTTTGACCCTGACAACGGGTGCTGTCTGCACGGAGTTTGTACATTCTCCCTGTGTCTACGTGGGTTTTCTCCAGGTACTCCGGTTTCTTCCCACACTCCAACGATGTACAGGTTTGTGGGCTAATTGGCTTTGGTGAAATTGTAAATTGTCCCAGTCTCTAGGATAATGTTAGTGTCCGGGTTGACCATTGGTCGGCACGAACTCGGTGGGCCGAAGGAACTGTTTCTGCGCTGTATCTCTGAAGTATAAAATCTGAAGTCTAGATGTGCAGATGCACAATTGAACTTTTAGTAGTATAATTAAGTGTCAAATTATGATGCAACTCTATAAGAAGAGTGAAGCCCAGCACAAAGTGGAGGAACAGCACCTCCTATTTCGCTTGGGCAGCTTACACCCCAGCAGTATGAATATTGACTTCTCCAACTTCAAGTAACCCTTATTTTCCCTCTCTCTCTCCATACCCTCCCTTTTCCACTTCTCTGACCAGTCTTACTGTCTCCGACTACATTTTATCTCTGTTTGCTTTGTTGTTACCTTCTCCCAACTAAAAATGATCTATCATACAATTTCCTTGATTTCCATTCCTTTTGACCTGTTTTCACACCTTACACTTCCTTATCTATACACTTCCTTATCTATGTACCGCTCACTCCCCTGACATCAGTCTGAGGAAGGGTCTCGACCCAAAACATCACCCATTTCTTCTCTCTGGAGATGCTGCCTGTCCCGCTGAGTTACTCCAGCATTTTGTGTCTGTCTTCTATAAGACTTTAGTTAGGTTGCATTTGGAATATTGTGTGCAGATCTGGTCGTCCGATTGCATGACAGATGTGGAAGCATTGAAGAGGGTGTGTAATGGGGCTTTTTCACGGGGCGAGTTGACGCAACATGTCACCAGAGTGAAGTGGTCGTGGTCCAGCACGAGTCTCGCACGATATAACGGGGGTAGGTAAAGAGTTCCCATGGTACTCGGCATTTCTGTTATTTGTGCGAGTGACTTGTCCGTCTCCCGAGCTTTCGCGTTAAATCTTGAATGAACATCGTGAACTACACGTGACACAAATGATGTAACTTTTTTTTTCACACACTATAAATATCCTCCCTTGGTTGAATTGGCTCATTTGGAGACATGTTTTACTGTGTATGTGGGAGACACAGATGGACTGAGCACAGTACCTCGGTCTTACTGTGTGTGGGAGAGGGGGAGAAAGAGACGTACACTCACAGAGGCAGAGTCTCTCAGCCTGTGTAAGAGGGAGGGAGAGAGAGAGAGAGAGGCACACACAAGGTGGATGTGAAATCTCACCTGCCTGTTTCAGTGACAGACACCCGCCGCAAGTAAATGAAGACACCCCCATCTGTCTCCCCCTCCTCTCCCTCGACTATAATCTTTAAAAGGGACTTTAAAAGGGACTTTACTGAAAGGTTACGCATTTATCGACCACAGGCAGCATATCAGAAGGGTCTCGATATCTCTGGAGAAAAAGAATAGGTGGCGATTCGAATCGGAACCCTTCTTCAGACATCCTAATCGGAATTGAGTCTGAAGATGTGTCTCGTCCCGAAACATCAGCTATTTTTCTCCAGAGATGCTGCTTGACTCGCTGAGCTACTCCAGCATTTTGTGTCTGTCTTCGGTTTAAACCAGCATGTGCAATTCACTCCTTACACGGGTCTCTGGAGAACATTGATTGATAGCGTTCCGGACCCTGCTTCGGAAAGGCATTGATCGCTAGTCGGCGAGGACTCCGAGCTGTATCTCTCAAAGAAGTACACGTGAAAAATTTCTCACGGACAATAAAAATGCGTAACCTTTCAGTAAAGTCCCTTTTAAAGTCCCTTTTAAAGCATAGTTATTTTCTTGAATCTCATTAACATAACTCATGAATAAGTTGATGTCCATATGCGGATGCAAATCTTTATTTTTATTTATTTTTTAAATTCAATCCCACAGAAGACAATTTTTACTCACCTTCTGTCCCCTCTGTCCAGCTTCCGGGTTCACCATTCGCAGGAGTTCCCACGGTACCCGCAAGAGTTATTACGGATATCGCACTGGCCACTATGTTCATACAATGTTGCAATGCTCAACCACAAGTGTACAAGTCACTCTTGGAGAAATTCAAACTTTCTTGAATTTTCTCCCGAGTGACCAAGATACACGATTACCTGCCGTTAGCGCTACGGTGGTCCACGGTGGTCCACGAATGCCGTACTGTTATCGCACGAGGTTCCCACGATGTTAAACTCTGGTTAACTCTTGCGTCAAGTCGCCCCGTGAAAAGGCCGCTTAAGAGTTTTACCAAAATGCTGCCTGGGGGATTAGATGGTATTAGATACAAGGAGAGGTTGAACAAACTTGGATTATTTTCTGTGCAATTCCAGAAGTTGAGGGGAGACCTGATTGGAATATATAAAATTTGGGAGGCATAAATAGGACAGATAGTCAAAACCTTTTTTCCCCAGAGTAAAAATGTCAAAGACTTGGAGGCATAGCATTAAGTTGAGAGGGGCAAAGTTTAAAGGAGATGTGTGGGACATGTTATTTTACATGGAGGGTAATGCCTGTCTGAAACGTGCTGATAAGGGTGGCAGTGGAGGTTACTACTTTAGAGATACAGTGTTGAAACAGCCCCTTCGCCCCACCGAGTCTACATAGACAAATGATCACAACGTATACTAACATTAATCTACTCACTCGGGACAATTTACCATTTTAACGAAGCCTATTAACTCAGCGGGTCAGGCAACATCCCTGGATCGGTGAATAAGTGATGTTTCTGATCGAGACATCTTGATTGTAATCATGTATTGTCTTTTTGCTGACTGGTTAGCATGCAACAAGCTTTTCACTGTACCTTGGTACACGTGACAATTAACTGAACTTCTCAGTTAATCACTGAACTATTTGATGATGGGGATGTTTATCAATGATAAAGGTGCGATATAAACGCAAGTTTTTGTTATTATAAGTAGACAGGCAAAGTAAGTTAACTCGGTCTTTGTGCAAGGGATTTCCAAATAAACCAAAATCCAAACGAGTAATAGAGAGGTAGAGTGCAAAGAGATCTTCAGACAGTGAAAATAGTGTTGTTTACGAGTTTGGATCAAACATCACAATTGGCAATTTATTGTCCAAGGTTTCAAGGCCTTTGCAATCATTTTCAGTACTTGCTTGATCAAGCAATCTGCCCTCTGCCACACAGAAAAGGCAATCTCTTTGCTTTGCTTTCATTGTTGACTGGTGATGATACAGAACCATTAAGCCGGGCAGCATTTCGGGTCCAATTCCTGTGCCGAATTGAATTTACTGAGAGACAAGAGAAACAGTAGGATTATCGTAGTCCACCTCACCATCCAAGTTTAATCTTGGCTTTGAATCTAAAAGCATCGAGGGACAGACTGTCGAAACTCACCATCTAATAGGATCCATTTGCCGTGTGTCAATATCTAGTACCAGAACTGGAGTTAGAAGGGAATGAAGTTAAATCGGTCTTATCATTTTTTCTTCTCCGAGGGTCTCCTCCTTGTTGTGATGGAGAAGTTCATAAGTTCTAGAAGCAGAAATAGGCCATTCAGCCCATCAAGTCTACTTCACCTTATAATCATGGCTGATCCATCTTTCCCTCTAAACCCAAGTCTCCGGCATCTCTCCATAACCCATGACAGCCACACTAGTCAAAGATCTGTCAATCTCAAACTTAAAAATATCCATAGACTTGGCCCCCACAGCCTTCTGTGGCAATGAATTCCAAAGATTCACCACCCTCTGACTAAAGAAATTCCACTGCAAAAGTTGCGGGTGCCTAAGATCCTGTGAGCTGAACTGTCTGGAGCTGTGTCCCTGGCAAGGCCACCCATGGTGGGCAGGTCGAGAGGGAAGTTCTTTAGGCTTTAGATATACAGCACGGAAACAGGCCCATTGAGTCTGCGCCAACCAGCATTCACACCACACACTAACACTATCCTGTACGCTATCTTGCACACCAGGGACAATTTTACAATTTTTACCAAAGCCAATTAACTTACAAAACTGTATGTCTCTGGAATGTGGGGGGATACTGGAGCACCTTGAGGAAACCCACACGGAGAACGTGCAAACTCTGTGCAGACAGCACCCGTAGTCAAGATCGAACCCGGGTCTCTGGCACTGTATGGCAGCAACTCTACTGCTGCACCACCATTCCGCCCAAGGTTTCTGACTAAGCCCCCATCCAAGAAGAAGACCCTAATGGTGAAACACGGATGTGACCGTGTTGGTGTTCCCCGGGTGCTCCGAATTCCTCCCATATTCCAAAGACGTACAGGCTTATAGGTTAATTCCCTTCAGTAAATTGTCCTTAGTGCTTCGGATAGTACTGGTGTTTGGGTGCTCGCTGGTCGGTGCGGGCGTGATGGGCAAGAAATATAGAAGCATGAAAACGCACAACTCCAAATTCAGGGACAGTTTCTTCCCAGCTGTTATCAACTGAACCATCCTACCAACAGTTTCTTGTACATCAGTGGAGCTGCACACTAAATCTCGTTGCACTGACGTGCAATGACAATAAAAGATATATTATTATATTATTATTATTAACAACTAGAGAGTGATCCTGAGCTGTTATCTACCATTTTGGAGACCCTCGGACGATCTTTGAATGAATTCCACTGGACTTCATCTTGCACTAAACATTGGTCATGTTATTCCCCTTTATCCTGTATCTGTACACAGTGGATGGCTTGATTGTAATCATGTATTATCTTTTTGCTGACTGATTAGCACGCTACAAAGCTTTTCACTGAACCTCAGTACACGTGCCAATAAATTAACCTCAACCGTGTTGTCCACTCTGGCAGTTCTACGGCTGTTATTACAGAACATTATCTGTCCATTCCAGAATCCTCACCTCTTACGCTGTGCCAAAACATAGGGCAACTCTGTGCATGGAGATTACATGTTCAGCAATGGTTTGTTTTGCACATCTTTTCTTTGTGATCATGTAAATGGATAAAATAACAGCTCGACTTCCAATTAACCACATGTAGCGAACAGCTAATGAATTGGACATCATTCATCTGCCTTATGTCGTGGTGCAGATGACAACTCTGCTTCTTCATGTTAACCTTTATTCCATTTATCAAAAAAGGGTCTATTTGATTGAATGCTGTTTGGAAACCATTTGTAGATCTGAATTGTCTCGAGCTTTAATTCCTTCGGGTGTTCTGCTGTTGCAGTAATTGCAGATCTTCTATGTAATACATTGTTCGCTTCACCAGTCTAACTAGCCCTGTCCAATGCCACATCACTGAAGCCAAGCAAAAGCTGCCAATTGCCAGAAACTGTTAATGACAGCTCCACTCTGTCTTCCTTTGTAGATGACATGATGATGGAATGATTGATTGCAATAAGCGTACAACCATAATAATTAAACCCTTAGTGTTGAGACATCAGTCAGTCAGTCAGCCGGGCATGAGGGTGAAACAGAGTCATCAACAACTGGTAACCCAAGAAGCTTCATTAGTGAGACTCCCTAGGGGCAAATAAAAATGATTGTCATTTAATTATTTAAGCAGGCTGTCCATACACTGAACTTCACTTTGTAAATAATAATGCAGAACTCTGGTACCAACATCACAGATTAAATACTCTCTTTGCCTTTGCTTGTACGGTGATGGCACCAATAATTTATTCTAATAAATGCAATGTATCAATTAAGATTCCAACATCTAAGATTGTTATAGGTTCCAATGCAAAGTTTTGCATATGACCCCCAGAAACAAAGCGTGTTTTCTGTTCAACTATCCAATAAAGATAGCACAAATAAATGACTGAGTGACAAAGTGATTACTGGATATGAATTAATTATCTATTTCTGCTCGTCCTTCAATCCTCCCTCAACAAAATAACATATGGACCACTTCCAAGTCACATTGCTAGCCTCTAAGTGCTTTGTTTTTGTTCTCGTTAATGTTGTGTGAGAAATCTTCGAGGAGATTTATGAAGTTGCCAGGATTAGAGGGTCTGAGCTGTAGTGAGAAGTTGAGCAGGCTGGGACTCTATTCCTTGGAGTGCAGGTGGATGATGGGGTGATTTTATAGAGGTGTATAACATCATGAGAGGAATACATCAGGTAGACGTGCAGAGTCTCTTGCCCGCTGTAGGGGAATCGAGAATCAGAGGACATAGGTGATGCGGGAAAGATTTAATAGGAATCTGAGAACATGAGGCGTAACTATTTTTACAGGAAGAGTGGTGGGTGTATGGAATGAGCTGCCAGAGGGGATGAGGCAGGGACTGTTGCAACATTTATGAAACATTAAGTACATGGATAGGATAGGTTTAGAGGGATATGGGCCAAACATGAGCAGGTAAGACCAGTTGGGCATGTTGGTCAGCGTGGGCAAGTTGGGCCGAAGGGCCGGTTTCCACACTGTATGGTTCTATGACTCTAATCATTTCCCATCCACTATATTGAATGAAAAAGCGTTACAGATCACACTCTAAAACCCTGAACATCTGCTATCACATTTTGCAGAAGTCCTACTGGTTTGGCATCTGTTTCACTTGGTTCAGTTTCTTTCAATTCCTTTCTAACTCACTGGGACCCCGTTTCCTGTGTTCCCTTTGAACTGATCCGGTTCACTGAATAATTTTTTACAATATGGTGCAACATCTTGAAAATGAGTGAATTACTTGCACCTTGGTTTATGAACAGGAGTGAAATCAACTAGGCTGGAAAATCGGGCAACATTGCCAGAGCCTTGAGAATGCCGGATTATTATGGGTTTTACTGTAACTCTTCAGCAAATTAAAATGGTGATGCTCTGGTCAAATAAACCAATTGTTCCCAGGCCACTCTGTCAGAACTGGTGTCATGGATTATGGGGCGAAGGCAGTAGAATGGAGAGGGAAAGATAGATCAGCCATGATGGAATGGCGATGTAGACGATGGGCCGAATGGCCTAATTCTGCTCCTATAACTTATGACCTCAGAACTGCATATGATCTTGCACCGGTTCTCAGGATGTGTCGCGGAGTTGAATGACTCGTGGGCGAGCTACGGCAACCATGACACGCCATGACAACTCAGCGGGCCAAGAACAAAGAAGGATCCAGTGGGCGACGATGCCAAGAACTAAGGAACCCAGTAGGGGGTCGTCGAGAATGAAGAGGGACCCAGTGGAGGGGGGAGGGGGGAGCACTGGAAACAAACAGGGACGCGGCGGGCCGCCTTCAGTCACATGCGGCGGCAAGCCTGGTTCGCCACTGCGAGAAGATAAGTCTGTACTTTTGATCTATGACGGTGCCAGAAACATGGCCACTCTTTCTGTACTGGCTGATGTATGATTTTACCAGATTGTATGCAAAAGCAAAGAATTTCACTGTGGCTATAAAGTAAGATTGAATCATTGAACTCTCCACGTTTAGATACAAAGTTCTGGAGTAACTCAACGCGTCAGGCTGCATCTCTGGAGAACATGGATATATGACATTTTTGTTCAGGACACCTCTGGGTCCCGACCGAAACAATGTTGGCTATAGGTGTTCTCCAGGGTCCTACCTCACCTGCTAAGTTACTCCAGCACTCGGTATGCCTTTTCTTTGTAAACTGGCATCTGCAGTTCCTTGTTTCTACTCCTTAAGTTTAGGTTTAGGTTTTAAGTTTATTATTGTCATCTGCACTCAGGTAGCATCATAGAGTCATGGAGTCAAACAGCACGGAAACAAGCCTGTAAGTTCAATTTACTCGCTCCGACCAAAATCTACACTGGTCCCACCTAGCCATGTTTGACCAACATCCCTCCAAACCTTTCCTATCCAGCTACAGCAAAAGCTTTTGTTTGCATGTTGCCCAATCAAATCAGACAATACTATAGAAGCAAGAGGAACAGCAGATGCTGGTTAAAAAACACAAAGTGCTGGAGTAACTCAGCAGATCTGGCAACATCTATGGAGGACATGTCTAGGCATTGTGTCTGGTCTGAAGAAGGGTCCCGACCCATAACTTCACATATCCATGTCCTCTGGCGATGCTGCCTGACCTGCTGAGTTAATCCAGCACTTTGTTTAGTTTAGTGTAATTTGGAGATACAGTGTGGAAACAGGACATTTGGCCCACCGACTCCACGCCAACCAGTGATCCCTGTACACTAGCACTATCCAATACACTGTATGGTCAATTTACAATTTGTACCAAAGCCAATTCACCTACAAACATATACATCTTGGAGAAAACCCACATGGTCACCCGCAGCCAGGATCGAACCCGGGTCTCTGGTGTTGAAAGACAGCAACTCTACCGCTGCGCCACCATGCTGCCCAATTTGTGATTCTTTGAATTCAGATAATACTACAGATGAATACAATTAACTCAAGCACAAATACTCAAGGTAGAGTGAAGGGAAAGATACCAGAGACCAGAACATAGCTCTCAGCATTGTATAGTACAGCAAAACCAGTGATAGATTTAAACAGTGATAGTGGTTCAAAAGAATGGGGCAATGGTAAGGATGATAGTAAATCATCCTCTGTGGCCACCATACAATGTGTCCTCAGGTACCATCTTTCAACAATTCCCCCTCAACCTTCATCACTTTAAGAGCGTTCTCAGCTTTTCCAGGATCTCTTTATGGTCATGTTTATGGTTGACGACCAATCATTTTGATTGAATAGGAAACTGGCCATGTTATGGGAAACGCTCAGACTTATTTCTACTGGTAATGGGAACTCCAGTATTCCCATTACCAGTACAAATTGGAAGTAGGGCGGCATGGTGGTGGAGCGGTAGAGTTGATGCCTCACAGCTCCAGAGACCCGGGTTCCATCTTGACTACAGGTGCTGTCTGTATGGTGTTTGTACGCTCTCCCTGTGACTGCATGGATTTTCCCTGATTGCTCCAGTTTCCTCCCACGAAGACGTACAGGTTTGTAGATTAATTGACTTCGGTAATGATTGTAAATTGTCCCTAGTGTGCAGGATAGCGCTCGAGTACAGGGATCATGGGTCAGCATGGACTCGATGGGCCGAAGTGCCAGTTTCCATGCCGAATCTCTAAACCAAACTAAACTAAACAAGTCCACCCTGAACCACATTATCAAAATTGCCGAAAAAGCTTTTTACCCACTCCAACAATAGCATACGATCTTTGCAGAGCCTGTTTTGATTGATTGCTTCAACTTTGGAAGCAATAAAGTACCAAAGTAAGCACTGTTCTGCACAATGTATCAAGGACTTCCACTGAATTTAACGCAGTTGGAACAATCTCTTGTGGGAATTGGTGTTCACGTTTTTGTACACAATGGACTCTTGCAACTCATGTTCCTCTTTATATTTATTGTCTCGCGTAACGGTCATAATTCATCATCGCAGAGCTCAAATATAATTTTTAAATCCTTGTTTTTCAGTGAATTGCAAGTATTGAAGCAGGCCATTCAGCTCAACAGGCCCATGTTGGCATGCCAGAGGCACAGGTTCAATCCCGACTTCCGGTGCTCTCTGTGTGGAGTTAGCATGTTCTCCCTGTGACCATGAGGGTTCTCCCAGCTGCTCCATTTCTTTGCACTCCTCAAAGACATGCTGGATGGCTGCTGGGAATTGTGCCCCATTTGCAGGTGAGCAGCGCAATATGGGAGAGGTTTACGAGGGGATAAGAAGAATTAAAAAAAAAGGATTATTGCGTGATCGAATAGTGGAAGGTCTGGATAGAGTGGATGTTGAGAGGATGTTTCCACTTGAGGGGGAGTCTAGGACCAGAGGCAGTAGCCTTAAAATAAAATGTGTACTTTTAGAAATGAGATGAGAAGGAATTTCTTTAGTCAGTGTGTGGTGAATCTGTGGAATTCATTGCCACGGATGGCTGTGGAGGCCAAATCAATGGATATTTTTAAGATAGAGATTGACAGATTATTACAGCACAGGTGTCAGAGATTATGAGAAGAAAGCAGGAGAATGGGGTTGTGAGGGAAAGATTGATCAGCCATGATTGAATGGCAGAGTAGACTTGATGGACTGCCGAGAGAAATCCCTTCAGCTCACTCTGTTCACACTGAGCATTGATCACTCATTCACACAAAATCTATGTTATCCACTCCCTAAACACTAGTGGCAATTTACAGAGGCCAATTAACCTACAAATTCATATGTGGGAGGAAACCAGAGCACCCGGAGGAAACCTACACATTCACAGGGAGAACGTGCAAACTCCACACAGACAGCACCAAAGGTTAGGTATAGAATTCATGACGCTTGCACTGTGAGGACGCATCTCTACCAGCTGCATCACTGTGCCGCCCTTGTAGGATTAATGTAGGTTGGCGTAAATTAGTGTATAGTTTAGTTTAGTTTATAGATGCAGCGCAGAAACAAGACCTTTGGCCCACAGAGTGTACGCTGACCAGCGATCCCCATACACTGGCACTATCCTACACACTAGGGACAATTTATAATTTTTATCTGAGCCAAATTAGCCTTCAAACCTGTATATTTTTGGGGTGTGGGGGGAAACCGAAGCACCCGGAGTAAACCCACGCGGTCACGAGGAGAACATACAAATTCTATACAGACTGCACCTGTAGTCAGAATCAAACCTGGGTCTCTTGCGCTGTAAGCTAGCAACTCTACTACTGTGACACCATGCCGCCCCTGTGGTTAATTGTTGATGCAGACTTAGTGGGCCAAAGTGCCTATATCCATTACTCTCACACTTAGTACTCTGTTATCCATCAATATCTATTTCAGTCATCAATCTGTATCAGTCGTGCTTCAGATGAAGAGGGTTCACTCCTAAATCAGAAGACCAACGACTTAAATATCACTGCAAAGACGAGAAGACAAAAGTCATGGCCAGTACTTGAGTTCATCACTGACTGAGTGGTGTGATGTTACGGGTAAAGCAGTTTGAATGAGACACTACATTGAAAGATATTATAACTTTCCCCTTCGAAGTAAAATGCATCAATGTCCTATTTCAAAGAAGAAAAGATGAGATTTCACCGATGTGGAATCAAAATGTATTCCCAAGCAACCTCCCTAGATTTGCTTGGCCAATGTTGCATTGGTGTTTGTGCAAACGTATTGTGTGTAAAATTAGCTGCTACATTTCCAACAATCATTGTACATTAAGTAGGCTTCTCTAACAGTCAAGCATTTCAGGTGCAAAAGGCTTTATGTAAATGTCAGGCTTTCTCTATTTTTTTTTTTGCATCTGTGTTACCATATATTGAGCGAAATTATCTAATTAAATACAAACCTAAATCAAGTGTAGAGCTTGGATTCAAATGCAATAAAACAATCACCAACTTGGGCGGCACAGGCTGCAGTTGGTAGACAAAAGTGCTGGAGAAACTCTGCGGGTGCAGCAGCATCTATGGAGCGAAGGAAATAGGCAACGTTTCGGGCCGAACCTTCTTCAGATGCAGTTGGTAGAGCTGCTTCCTCACAGCGCCAGATTACCGGTTTGATGCTGACCTTGAGTGCCATTTGTGTGGAGTTAGCACATTCTCTATGTAACCGTGTGGGTTTTCTCTGGGTGCCTCCAGCACCCCAAAGACGTGTGGGGTCTGTGGGTTCAATGGTCCCTTGTAAATTGCCGCTAGTGTACAGGGAGTGGATTAGAAAGTGGAATAATGTAGAACTTGTGTGAACGGGTGATCGATGGTTGGCGTGGGTGGCCCAAAGGGCTGTTTACATCCTGGGTTTGTAAATTCAACTAAAACACCGGAGTGCTCAAAGGAAAATATTTACATTGAATTCAATGAAAGCCATCTTAACCATATAATAACCATATAACAATTACAGCACGGAAACAGGCCATCTCGACCCCTCTAGTCCGTGCCGAACACATAATCTCCCCTAGTCCCATATACCTGCGCTCAGACCATAACCCTCCATTCCTTTCCCATCCATATAACTATCCAATTTATTTTTAAATGATAAAAACGAACCTGCCTCCACCACCTTCACTGGAAGCTCATTCCACACAGCTACCACTCTCTGAGTAAAGAAGTTCCCCCTCATGTTACCCCTAAACTTCAGTCCCTTAATTCTCAAGTCATGTCCCCTTGTTTGAATCTTCCCTACTCTCAGTGGGAAAAGCTTTTCCACGTCAACTCTGTCTATCCCTCTCATCATTTTAAAAACCTCTATCAAGTCCCCCCTTAACCTTCTGCGCTCCAAAGAATAAAGCCCTAACTTGTTCAACCTTTCTCTGTAACTTAGTTGCTGAAACCCAGGCAACATTCTAGTAAATCTCCTCTGTACTCTCTCTATTTTGTTGACATCCTTCCTATAATTAGGCGACCAAAATTGTACACCATACTCCAGAATTGGCCTCACCAATGCCTTGTACAATTTTAACATTACATCCCAACTTCTATACTCAATGCTCTGATTTATAAAGGCCAGCACACCAAAAGCTTTCTTTACCACCCTATCTACATGAGATTCCACTTTCATGGAACTGTGCACAGTTATTCCCAGATCCCTCTGTTCACCTACATTCTTCAATTCCCTACCATTTACCATGTACGTCCTATTTTGATTTGTCCTGCCAAGATGTAGCACCTCACACTTATCAGCATTAAACTCCATCTGCCATCTTTCAGCCCACTCTTCCAACTGGCATAAATCTCTCTGTAGACTTTGAAACTCTTCTTCATTACCCGCAACCCCACCTATCTTAGTATCATCTGCATACTTACTAATCCAATTTACCACACCATCGTCCAGATCATTGATGTACATGACAAACAACAGTGGACCCAACACAGATCCCTGTGGCACCCCACTCGTCACTGGCCTCCAACCTGACAAACAACCATCCACCATTACTCTCTGGCATCTCCCATTCAGCCACTGTTGAATCCATCTTGCTACTCCACCATTAATACCCAACCATTGAACCTTCTTAACCAACCTTCCATGAGGAACCTTGTCAAAGGCCTTACTGAAGTCCATATACACAACATCCACTGCTTTACCCTCATCAATTTCCCGAGTAACATCTTCAAAAAATTCAAGAAGATTAGTTAAACATGACCTTCCAGGCACAAATCCATGTTGACTGTTCCTAATCAGACCCTGTTTATCCAGATGCTTATATATATTATCTCTAAGTATTCTTTCCATTAATTTGCCCACCACTGACGTCAAACTAATAGGTCTATAATTGCTAGGTTTACTCTTAGACCCCTTTTTAAACAATGGAACAACATGCGCAGTACGCCAATCCTCCGGCACTATTCCCGTTTCTAATGACATTTGAAATATTTCTGCCATAGCCCCTGCTATTTCTACACTAACTTCCCTCAATGTCCTAGGGAATATCCTGTCCGGACCTGGAGACTTATCCACTTTTATATTTCTCAAAAGTGTCAGTACTTCCTCTTCTTTGATCCTCATAGTTTCCATAGCTACTCTACTTGTTTCCCTTACCACACATAATTCAATATCCTTCTCCTTGGTGAATACCGAAGAAAAGAAACTGTTCAATATCTCCCCCATCTCTTTTGGCTCTGCAGATAGTTGGCCACTCTGACTCTCTAATGGACCAATTTTATCCCTCGTTATCCTTTTGCTATTAATATAGCGGTAGAAACCCTTCGGATTTACTTTTACCTTACTTGCCAAAGCAACCTCATATCTTCTTTTAGCTTTTCTAATTTCTTTCTTAAGATTCTTTTTACATTCTTTATACTCCTCAAGCACCTCATTTACTCCATGCTGCCTATAACTATTGTAGATATCCCTCTTTTTCCGAACCAAGTGTCCAATTTCCCTTGAAAACCATGGCTCTTTACAATTTTTATGATTTCCTTTCAACCGAACAGGGACATAAAGATTCTGTACTCTTAAAATTTCACCTTTAAATGTACTCCATTTCTCTTCCACATCTTTCCCATAAAACAAACTGTCCCAATTTACTCCTTTTAAATCCTTTCGCATCTCCTCAAAGTTAGCCTTTCTCCAATCAGAAATCTCAACCCTAGGTCCAGTTTTGTCCCTCTCCATAATTATATTGAAACTAATGGTATTGTGATCACTGGACCCGAACTGTTCCCCAACGCATACCTCTGCCACCTGACCCATCTCATTTCCTAACAGGAGGTCCAGTACCGCCCCTTCTCTAGTAGGCACTTCTATGTATTGTTGCAAAAAACTATCCTGCACACATTTTACAAACTCCAACCCATCCAGCCCATTTACAGAATGTGTTTCCCAGTCTATGTGTGGAAAATTGAAATCTCCCACAATCACTACCTTGTGCTTACTACTAATATCTGCAATCTCCTTACATATTTGCTCTTCCAATTCTCGCTCCCCATTTGGCGGTCTATAATACACCCCTATAAGTGTTGCTACCCCTTTCCCATTTCTCAGTTCCACCCAAATAGCCTCCCTAGACGAGCCCTCTAATCTATCCTGCCAAAGCACTGCTGTAATATCTTCCCTGATAAGCAATGCAACACCTCCACCTCTTGCCCCTCCAATTCTATCACACCTGAAGCAACGAAATCCTGGAATATTTAGTTTCCAATCACAGCCCTCCTGCAACCATGTTTCACTGATCGCCACAACATCATACTTCCAGGTGTCAATCCAGGCTCTAAGTTCATCCACTTTTCTTACAATGCTCCTAGCATTAAAATATACACATTTAAGAAACCCACCCTCTCTTATTCTCTGATTTTTTTCTTTTTCTTCTCTCTCCCCTACATTTTGGGTCAGAGTGCTACCATTCTCTGCCCCCTGCTTCACACACTGACTGCTAGCTTTCCCAATTTGAGTCCCTCCCCCCAACCATACTAGTTTAAAGTCTCCCCAGTAGCCTTTGCAAATCTCCCCGCCAGGATATTGGTCCCCCTTGAGTTCAAGTGCAACCCGTCCTTTCTGTACAGGTCGCACCTTCCCCAAAAGAGGTCCCAATGATCCAGAAACTTGAATCCATACCCACTGCACCAGTCCCTCATCCACGCATTTATCCTCCACCTCGCTCCATTCCTACTCTCACTGTCGCGTGGCACAGGCAGTAATCCTGAGATTGTTACCTTTCCAGTCCTTCTCCTTAACTCTCTACCTAACTCCCTAAATTCTTCTTTCAGGACCTCTTCTCTTTTTTTACCTATGTCGTTGGTACCTATATGCACCACAACCTCAGGCTCCTCTCCCTCCCATTTCAGGATTTCTTGGACACGGTCAGACACATCCCTGACCCTGGCACCAGGGAGGCAAACTACCATCCGGGACTCCTGTCTGCGTCCACAGAATCGCCTATCCGACCCCCTGACTATAGAGTCCCCTATTACAATTGCCCTCCCCTTCTTTTCCTTACCCTTCTGAGCAACCGGACCGGTCTTTGTGCCAGAGGCCCGGCCGCTGTCGCTACCCCCAGGTAGGCTGTCTCCCCCACCCTTACTCAAACATGAGTACCTATTTTCAAGGTGTACAGCCACCGGGGTACTCACCAGTCCCTGCCTCTGCCCATTGCCCTTCCTAACTGTGACCCAGTTTTCTGTCTCCCGTGGTCTTGGAGTGACCACCTCCCTGTAACTCCTTTCTATGACCTCCTCGCTCTCCCTGAGCAGACAGAGGTCATCGAGTTGCTGCTCCAGGTTCCTAACGCGGTCCCTTAGAAGCCCCATCTCGACGCACCTGGCGCAGATGTGGACGTCTGGAGAGCACTCAGACTCCATGACCTCCCACATCTGACATCCAGAACAGTAAACTGCCCTGGCCCTCATTTCTCCCCCTTATCCAAATACAATAAAGCCTTACAATTACAATACAAATACAATACAAGCCAATCAGCTGCTTCCTCTGATCCTCGTCCACCAATCAGAGGCTTCCACCAATCAGAGGCTTCCACCAGAATCCTTCTCTGGAAGTGAGATGGAACGTTACAGATTTGGGTACACTTACAGCTGCAGGTAAGTCCTCCTCTCGCCAACGGCTCCCCTGGCCTCTGTAGAAGCAAACCCCGCGCTGTATTTATACTTACAGCTGCAGGTAAGTCCTCCTCTCGCCAACGGCTCCCCTGGCCTCTGTAGAAGCAAACCCCGCGCTGTATTTATACTTACAGCTGCAGGTAAGTCCTCCTCTCGCCAACGGCTCCCCTGGCCTCTGTAGAAGCAAACCCCGCGCTGTATTTATACTTACAGCTGCAGGTAAGTCCTCCTCTCGCCAACGGCTCCCCTGGCCTCTGTAGAAGCAAACCCCGCGCTGTATTTATACTTACAGCTGCAGGTAAGTCCTCCTCTCGCCAACGGCTCCCCTGGCCTCTGTAGAAGCAAACCCCGCGCTGTATTTATACTTACAGCTGCAGGTAAGTCCTCCTCTCGCCAACGGCTCCCCTGGCCTCTGTAGAAGCAAACCCCGCGCTGTATTTATACTTACAGCTGCAGGTAAGTCCTCCTCTCGCCAACGGCTCCCCTGGCCTCTGTAGAAGCAAACCCCGCGCTGTATTTATACTTACAGCTGCAGGTAAGTCCTCCTCTCGCCAACGGCTCCCCTGGCCTCTGTAGAAGCAAACCCCGCGCTGTATTTATACTTACAGCTGCAGGTAAGTCCTCCTCTCGCCAACGGCTCCCCTGGCCTCTGTAGAAGCAAACCCCGCGCTGTATTTATACTTACAGCTGCAGGTAAGTCCTCCTCTCGCCAACGGCTCCCCTGGCCTCTGTAGAAGCAAACCCCGCGCTGTATTTATACTTACAGCTGCAGGTAAGTCCTCCTCTCGCCAACGGCTCCCCTGGCCTCTGTAGAAGCAAACCCCGCGCTGTATTTATACTTACAGCTGCAGGTAAGTCCTCCTCTCGCCAACGGCTCCCCTGGCCTCTGTAGAAGCAAACCCCGCGCTGTATTTATACTTACAGCTGCAGTTAAGTCCTCCTCTCGCCAACGGCTCCCCTGGCCTCTCTAGGCTCCCACACTCCAGCCAATATAACTATGGTTCAGTTGCAGGAACATTCGTTTAGAAGGCTATGGATTCAAGTTTCACCCAAACACCTGAAGTTTAAATCTTAGCAGACACATCCAGTTCATTTCTGTGGGAGCATATTTCGGAGGGAGTTCCACAGTGCAGTCGATGATATCTATGGTTAAGATGTTGAGCATTCATCTCAGGAGGATACAGCAGGTCTCATTGCATTATTGAGAGACAGCAAAATGTTCTCCCTGACAACTTAGCTTAAGTTTATTTCTAAACAGAAAGAATGATATTTTAATTGTCCAAACACCACTGTGGAAGCTCGCTGTGCTAATTTTCTGCATTATTCTTCAGAAACTATCTTGTCAAACTCGCCATGTCTTGTAAAAGGGCCGCACAGTGGAGCAGCTAGTCGAGCTGCTGTCTGACAGTGCCAGAGACCCATATTCATTGTTAACCTCGCGTGCTGTTTGCGTGGAGTCTGCACGTTCTCCCTGTAACCTCGTTGGTTTCCTCCGGGTGCTTCTGTTCCTCCCACATCCTGAAGATGTGCGGGTTTGAAGGTTAATTGGTCTTCATAAATGTAGTGTGTAGGGAGTGGATGAGAATGCAGGATGACATGTAGAAGTACAATATTTAGTATCGTAAAGCCTAATGAGATATTTGACATGATATTGTACAACCTGGTTCATCGATGCAAAATCTGCAATGTGATTCTAACATTTAATCTACTTAAGTCGCCGTCTTTGTGTATTACATCCAGACCATCAAAAAGTTGTCTTCTTTGTGTATTATGTACAGACCAGATGATTAACACATTGATCAACTTAACATCATCAATAGTCACCTTGGTTTATAAATACCCTGTTGTGCTAATTAACGTTGAAGATGTGATCACAGCCTTTGACTGAGACGCAACTCCCCTCGCGCAAGTAAAATAAACCAACTGCTGATGGTTAATGATTTGAGTTCTTGAGTCTCATTACGGGTGCGGACTTTGCCAAATATAACTAGTGTGAAGAAAGACACAAAATGCTGGAGTAACTCAGCGGGTCAGGCAGCATTTCTGGAGAAAAAGAATAGGTGACATTTCAGGTCAGAACTCATCTTCAGATACTTCTTGTATTGTATTGTATTGTATCCCTTTATTGTCATTCAGACTTTTCAGTCTGAACAAAATTTCGTTTTGCCTTGCAGTCATAACATAGAATAAAATAAGAAAACACACAATAAACACAGATTTAACATGCACCACAGTGAGTCTACCAGACACCTCCTCACTGTGATGGAAGGCAAAAGTCTTAAAGTCCTTGTCTCTTCCCTCTTTGTTCTCCCTCTGCACTGAGGGATCCAGGCTTCCGATGTTGGGACCCTGCCGGATGATGGTAAGTGAGTCCCGCGGCTGAATCCGAGCTCCGCGAACGGGCCGATTCAAACTTCGCGGCCTGGGGTGGTAGAAGCTGCCGAAGCTGCCGAAGCTGCCACCCTCCAGTCCAGCGGACGAAGCCGCTGTTGTGGGAGCTCTGGAGAACCGGTCACCAACCTGGGACCTGCGAGCTCCTGACGATGCCCGCGGCTGAGCCTCCGAGGCTCCGAAGTCGGGCCTCCGCCACCGCAATGCCTTCACAGCCCCAAAGTCAGCCAGGTTGGTAAGTAAGTCCTGGCTTTGCCTCCAGAGCCACGAGGTCGGTCCCAGTTGGAGGCCGCCAGCTCCGCGATTAGGCCTCAGCACAGACGGAGACGGGGGATACGACAAGAAAAGGTCGCATCCCCCCGAGGGAAGACTAAAAACAAGTTTCTCCCACCCCCCCAACACTAATACCCTATTAAATAAACTGAAATAAACTAAAACAACAGGACTAAAGAAAACAAAAACAAAAAAAGACAAACGGACTGCAGGCGAGCCGCAGCTGCAAGGCAGTGCCGCCACTTCCGGACCTTTCTTCAGTCTGAAGAAAGGTTCTCCAGTCTGAAGAAAGGTTCAGTCCGAAAACGTTAGCTATTCTCTCTCTCCAGAGGTGACACGCTGAGTTACTCCAGCAAATCATGTTTATCTTTGGTATAAAAGATACCAGCAGTTCCTTTCTGCACATACCTAGAACTAGTATGGCCAAGTGATTGATGGTCCGCATGGACTAGGGTGGGCCATAGGGTCTGTTTCCATGCTGCAACTTTCTATTAATTTACTTTTATTGGCTGTCCAGTTCGAACAAGTCACACACTGCATTTTATAAATACATGTCAATCTTCGGTTTTATTTTCTTGAGGGTATTTTGCCAGCAGTTGTTGCTCCTGAACCTAGCCTGAGGTTGATGATGAAAGCCAATGGGAAAATCAATTCTGAAGTAGGGACTTCAAGCAGTGCTGAGGCCTATATACAGCATTTATATTGCTAAAGGTACTGTTGGTTTGTACCATCCGTAGATGTACGTAGCATGTTATGCCAATCCAAAGCCATAACTGGGGAATGGTTTTGGAGAGGACCGGTACATTTGTCTTAACTACCATGGCTAAACTGTGTATCCATACCCAATTTCAGAAAACAACAAGTCATTTGGCAGATTCATCAAATGTATACCAGAGAAATGAAAGCACTGATTGAAATATTAATTAAAAAATTATGTGAGCCTAGTCATTAAGGAAATCACTGACTGCAAAACATTTACTGCACAAAAGGTTTGTTTACAGCAATTCAGTTCATGCTTGGGGCATGTTTTTATTAATAATGAGCAGTAGCGCAGATCTTAAAACATTTAGGAGACCAATCAGACCATTAGAGATGATGAAGTGCCATACAGCTGACAATCAAATGGCTTCACCACAATTGAGAATAAGCTCCGTCAAATCGCGACATGGTCAGGCAGCAATAGAGTTGCTAGAGACCTGGGTTCAATCCTGACTATCGGTTCTGTCTGTACGGAGTTTGAAACCATGTGGGTTTTCTCTGATAGCTCCAGTTTCCTCCCACATTCCAAAGGCTTGGTAAAATTATATTATTGTCCCTACTGTTTGAAGGCTAGTGTTCGTGTGCGGAGAGCACTGGTCAGCGTAGACTCGTTGGGCTGAAGGGCCCATAGTAATCTCAACATTTATTGGATTGTTTTGTGAACTGTTCAGACCTGACTGTTGTGCTGGCAGTTGTTCTCCAATTACATGAGTCTATCTGATTTTTGTGAAACATAACTGCATCTGGTGCTGGTGGTACAATCTCCCTCAGTTCAACAATGAGTGTTGAATGGATGAAACTAGACTCTCTATTTTGTTGTTGGGAACTCATCTATCATCTTTGATCATCTCCAAATCCATTGAGTTGGAATCATGGGTCACGGAGAGAGAGCATTTAGTCATTTGAGAAATTGCTCATCAATAATGTGGGCTCATGAGTTCATCAGTGCATAAGTTATAGGAGCAGAATCAGGCCATTCAGCCCATCGAGTCTACTCCGCCATTCAATCATGGCTGATCTATCTTTCCCTCTCAACCCCATTCTCCTGCCTTCTTCCCATAACCTTGACCCCCGTACTAATCAAGAATCTGTCAATCACTGTCTTAAAAATACCCCATGACTTGGCCTCCACAGCTGTCTATGGAAGTGAATTTAACAGATTCACCACCCTCTGACTTCTCAGCTCAATAAGTAGAGTTTTTGTTGCCTTTTTGAAAAGATCCTCCAAAGTATTGTTCAGTAGTTCTATGAATTAGACCCGGCGATTATATTTCTAAGGATGGCTGATGGAAGCACACAGATTTTGGTGTCCTACTGCTGTTTTACTTTTAAGGGGCTGTCCCACTTGGGCGACCTAATCCGCGAGTTCTGGCGAGTTTGCCCTCGACTCATACTCGCAGCATGGTCGACACGAGGTCGTAGGAGGTCTTTGTAACTCTCCTTCATGCTCGAGAGTAGTCCCCGTGTACTCGAGGCCTCAGCTAGGTTGCGTGTCTTTTTCAATATGTTGAATAATGCTCGCGAGTAAAAAAAGGTTGCCATGGAAAAAATCGATACTTTTTTTACCCGTAGGTTTAGTCATAGAAGGTCGTAGTAGGTCGTAGTAGGTCGGCATGTTAGTCGTAGGTAATCGAGGGTAGTCGAAGGTAGTCAAAGGTAGTCGTAGATAGTCTTCATCAGAGTCGAAGGGAAGTCGAAGGAGATCGAAGGAAGTCGTCTTCACTCTCCACTATTCGGTGTCCAATTTTCCTGAAGTTAGTCGTAGCTAGTCTTCAACATAGTCGAAGGAGGTCTTCAATATGACATTTTTGCAACATTTCATTAATGATCTGTAGGAGAAATATCTCAATTGTCACATGCACCCGAAGGTGCAGTGAAATGAATTTGCTGCATAAAGGGGCTGTCCCACTTGGGCAACCAAATTGGCAAGTTTAGAAGAGTTTAGGAGAGTCATGTTGAAGACCTCCTTTGAATATGTCGAATGTCGAATATTTCGACCTCCTTCGACTATGTTGCAGACTGGCTTCGACTAGCTATGACTAGCTACGAATAGCTTCGGGAAAATTGGACACCGAATAGTGGAGAGTGAAGACGACCTCCTTCGATCTCCTTCGACCTCCCTTCAACCTCCCTCCTACTATGATGAAGACAATCTACGACTACCTTCGAATACGCTTGATTACCTACGACTAACATGCCGACCTACTACGACCTACTACGACTAAACCTACGAGTAAAAAAAGTATCGATTTTTTCAATGCGACATGTTGAAAAATATGCCGCGACCTAGCTGAGGCCTCGAGTACATGGGAACTACCCTCGAGCATAAAGGAGTGTTACAAAGACATCCTACGACTTCGTGTCGACCATGCTGCGAGTATGTCAAGGGCAAACTCGCCAGAACTCGCGGATTTGGTCTCCCAAGTGGGACAGCCCCTAAAATCTCCTAAACTCATCTAAACTTGCCAGTTAGGTCGCCCAAGTGGGACAGCCCCTTTAAGATGCTGGAAAACATGGGATCAAAAGTGAGGTACAATAAAGGCTGGAAATTTAAAGTATAAACAGGGCAAATACTTGTGAGGTCAACTGCAAGAAGTGAAACATCTAGCTGTTTACCTCCGAGAGTCGCAATCATAAAGTCGTACAGCATGGAAACTGGCCCTTCGGCCCATCTTGCCCATGCAGGCCAAGATACCTTATCTACACGCTTGTGCCACCTGCCCACGTTTGGCCCATATTCCTCTAAACCCTTTATATCTGTGTTCCTGGCCAAATATCTTCCTGCCGAGCCGGCCCCTTGGTAGTCCACGTCCCCCAAAGATTTAAAAAAATGCTAAGTATTAATACCATATTTCGCTTGGGCAACTTACAATCCAACAGTAGGAATATTTGCTTCTCTAATTTCAAGTAATCCTTGCATTCCTACTCTCACTTTCCTTCACCCACCCGAGTTGTCCTGCTAGTTTCACTGTTCATATCCCTTCGTAAGCACCTCTTCATAGCCAACAATGGACCATTGTGGGCTCGATCTTTCTTTGGCCATCAATGCCGGCTCTGATTTGTTCTGTCGCTTTTAATACCTCTCGTTTCCCTCTCCCCTGACTCTCAATCTGAAGAAGGATCTCGACCCAAAACGTCACCTATTCCTTTTCTCCAGAGATGTTGCCTGACCGAAGAAAGACACAAAATGCTTCTATTAATACCACCTTCCTTTATTCAAAATGTATTTCATCAAATTGAAATTCCTGAGCTGTTACAGTGGGACTTGGACTTCTGCTACTAGATCAATAGTCAAGCGTTTTGCATGCAAGTCTAGTTGTGTTATCATTGAATAGCATACTGCCTATTTTGAGGAAACCTTTTAGGCCAATGAACTTTCACAAGGCAACAGGATCACAGATGGTATCTTTGCTATCCTGTTTGCCACGACTGAAATCTGTTATCAATATAAAATGTCTTCTTATACCAACAGCACTGGCTAAGAATGCATGAGCAGGTTTGCCTTCAGTGTCATGGGAATAGTCGGCATGGTGGCGCAGCATTAGAGTTCCTTCAGCGCCAGAGATCCGGGTTTGATCCTGACTACGGGTGCTGTCTGTATGAGGTTTGTACATTCTCCCCATGACCACGTGAGTTTTCTCCGGGTGTTCTGTATTTTTTCTACACTCCAAAGACATACAGGTCAATTGGCTTTGGTAAAGATTGTAAATTGTCCCCAGTGTGTAGGATAGTGCTGTGGTCGGCATGGACGGGGTGGGCTGAAGGTCCTGTTTCTGCGCTGTATCTCTAAACTAAACTAAACTAAACATAATAGCTTCAAAGCAACAAGAAAAGTAATCTCTCCTGCAAGATACAGATTTATTCCATTTCACATTCATGTGAGATAAGGTTTAAATATGAAGGTTAAGGTGAAGGTGATAAATTTTGCTTATCATTGTAAAGCACATCTTTGAAACGAAATAGACAAAAACAGTGTAGATATTCCTTTCCAGTCTGCTTGAGCAGGGCGGGAAGTATATACTGTAAGGGAAAGATGATTTTTTACTGACAACCAGATTCCTGTCATCGCAAACAGGAGAATGGTAAGATCTCCGAGGAACAGACAAACTAATGGGGTTAGTGAGATGAATTCTGGATCAAACTTAAAATGAATGTAAGAAAATAAGAAGATAGAAACATAGAAACATAGAAAATAGGTGCAGGAGTAGGCCATTCGGCCCTTCGAGTCTGCACCGTCATTCAATATGATCATGGTTGATCATCCAACTCAGTATCCTGTACCTGCCTTCTCTCCATACCCCTTGATCCCTTTAGCCACAAGGGCCACACCTAACTCCCTCTTAAATATAGCCAATGAACTAGCCTCAACTACATTCTGTGGCAGAGAATTCCACAGATTCACCACTCTGCATGAAAAATGTTTTTCTCATGTCGGTCCTAAATGACTTCCCCCTTATCCTTAAACTGTGATCCCTTGTTCTGGACTTCCCCAACATCGGGAACAATCTTCCTGCATCTAGCCTGTCCAACCCCTTAAGAATTTTGTTCATTTCTATAAGATCCCCCCTCAATCTTCTAAATTCTAGCGAGTACAAGCCAAGTCTATCCAGTCTTTCTTCATATGAAAGTCCTGCCGTCCCAGGAATCAGTCTGGTGAACCTTCTCTGTATTCCCTCTATGGCAAGAATGTCTTTCCTCAGATTAGGAGACCAAAACTGTACACAATACTCCAGGTGTGGTCTCACCAAGGCCGTGTACAATTGCAGTAGAATCTCCTTGCTCCTATACTCAAATCCTTTTGCTATGAATTCTAACATACCATTCGCTTTCTTCACTGCCTGCTGCACCTGCATGCCTACTTTCAATGACTGATGTACCATGACACCCAGGTCTCCCATAGACACAGAATGCTGGAGTAACTCAGCGGGTCAGGGATCATCTCTGGAGAAAAGGAATAGGTGACGTTTACGGTCAAGACCCATCTTCAGACTGTGAGTTGGGAAGAGAGAAATTAAAGGTATGAGGAAATACAAAGAACAAGAGAATGAAAGGTATGAAAAGAACAAAATCAAGGCCAGCAAGGATGATCAAGGAAAGGTGGTGCCCACAATGATCCATTGGTGGCTGAGGAAGAGGTGACAATGAGGGGGTCCATGCAGAGACGCTAAGCAGGACGATAGTGAAACTAGTAGGATGACTAGGGTGGGGGGGGGGGGGGGTGGGGGGCAGAGAGAGAGGGAATGCAAAGGTTACTTAAAATTAGAGATAAGAAAATAAGATCTGGATTATTCATGGGAAATTCAGCATTGTCATTCATTACAGTATGATTTAAAATTGGGGTTTTTACCCTAAATATTCCACCAACCCCACATTAGAAGAATCTTGCTGTGTTTACCCTTCTATCCATTTTATAGTTTAAGCAGATGCTGGTCCCCTGCTGAACACATTGAAACAGCAGGGAATGTACAGTATGTGTGCTAAATTCCAGTCAACCTCAAATAAGCAGGGATTAGTGAGTATAGCCACTGAATGGCACATGAAAGAACTTAACAAAGGTCGCGGGCTGCATCTGGCCAGAAATAAGACAATCTGACTCTATAACACACTAGGGTAGCTTAAAATCCAATGGTATACACCATCGATTTCTCCAATCTTAGGTATCACACCTCCAAACACTCCCTTCCTTTCCCGCTTCTCCTTTCTTCACCCCGCTTCCCTGTGCCCTACCTGCATATAGACCTATTTCACTCTTTCAACCTTTTCCTACCAATTCTCCTTGCCCCCTTCCATCTGCATCCCTTCCTGTGGCTTCACCTTTTGCACCTCTCTGCAGCTACATGACTTTCACTCAATGAAGAACTCATACCTTTACCCTTTAGGTGGGGGATACTTCAAGTATAAAGTGGCTAATACTGAGGAATAAAAGAATAGAGAGCGTCAATGAAGAATAAAGTAGAGCTTGATCAGGTGGAACTCAAAAGCTCGCACAGACTAGATTGGACTGAATGGGTGGAAAGGAATTGCAGATGCTGGTATATACCAAAGATAGACACAAAGTGCTGGAGTAATTCAGCAGATCAGGAAGCATCTCTGGAGAAAAAAGATGGATAACGTTTCGGGTCGGGACCCCAAGTCTGAAGATTCTGAAGAAGTGTCCTGACTCGAAATATCACCTAGTCTTTTTTCTCCAGAGACGCCTGACCTGCTGAGTTACTCCAGCACTTTGTGTCTATCCTGGGCTGATTGGCCTGATTTTAAGCTGTAAATCTTTGCAACAGATTTTCTCTGCGTTAATGTTTTTGCTTCCACCAGAAAGTGCATTTACATCAAGCTGTATTGTACGATTTTCACTTGAGCTCTACGTTTTATTTTCTCTCTCGCCTTTGCAACTGTTCCTTCAGTAATAGAGTCAGCTGAAAGAAGGAAGTCAAAAGCCGCTCTCAACTTGAGTTGACATCCAATGCAATCAGTGTCGGACATGATCCTAGCCTTACGCTGCAGGGTTGTGCTATCAGGCAAAACTCAGGTACGGTTCTTCGTTGACCTCTTGCCTTCCACAAACAGCAGTTGTAAAGATAGGTATGTGCTCTCTACATCACAGTTCAACATTGGTTCTCACTCAGCTGGCTAGCTTTCATGTCAGTTTGTGCAGCTTAAAACAAGTCTTCCACAGCCCTTCTTTCTTGTGTATGAAGAAGACATTTGAGGCATTGAGTCATACAGCTTTGAAACAGCTGTCCCAACCGACCATGCCCACCAAGATATCCCCATCTACGCTGGTTCCTCTTGCCCCAATTTGGATCTTATCCCTCTAAACCTTTCCTATCCATGTATCTGGCCAAATGTCTTCCGGGCAAGCCGGCACCGAAGACCAGAGACCAGGGGGATGGAGCCAGTGACGGCAACGGCCACGGACACGATGGGCGAGGAGCGAGGCCGCTAGGAGAGGAGGGGGAACCGGGGTCTGGCCTACCATGCCCTTAAGGTTGGCTACGGGAGGCGTCCCAAGGAAACAAAGGTGGACAGGCGAGTAGAGGAGAGGGGTCCTCATATTTGGACCATATCCCTCTAAACGTTTCCTACCATGTATCTGTCGAGTTGTCATTTAAATGCTGTTATTGTACCTGCCTCAACTATCTCCTCCAACATCTCATTCCATATATCACCAGTTTCTGTGAAAAAATATTGCCCCTCAGGTTTCTATTATATATTTCCCCTCCCACCTTAAACCCTATGTTCCCTGGTTCCTGATTCCCCCACTCGGAGTAAAAGGCACAGTGAATTCACCCTATTTATTCCCCTCAGGATCTTACACACCTCTATAAGATCACCCCTCACCCTCCTGCACTCCACAGAATAAAGGCACAGGCCGCTCAACCTCATCCGCTCATCCTTATGGCTCGGGCCCTCAAATACTGGCCACAGTATTCTCGTAAATCCTCCCCGCACTCTTTTTAGCTTAACAACATCCTTCCTACAGCAGGAAGTCTGAAATTCTAAGCAAATTTGTCCATCGTCAATCGACACTGAACTTGTAGTCAGCTTGTAGTCAACTTGTAGTCAACTGTGTATCTTTGGCTTCCCAGTTATAATAAACCAGAGTCGGTTAGAGGTGGAAATAAAAAAACTGCAGATGTTGGTTAATACTGTGCAGAAGTAACTCAGCAGGTCAGGCAGCATCTCCGGAAAGCATGGATAGGGGACGTTTTGGGTCAAGACCCTTGTTGAGTCTCCTTAGAGATTAGAGGTGCAGATTTCCCTCCCTGAACCAAATGGATTTTTATTACATGTGATAGTTAACTTTACACGTATTAGCTTTTCTTAAGATATTAATCGAATGATCTATTTCATGACTTGAATTAAGTTTGTTCATTTGAATGCAGCATTTGAATTCCAGGGCAGAGGTGACTAAAATATGTGTTGGATACTCACCCAGCAAGTTGAAAGGCCTGCATAGATTGGATGTGAAGATGATGTTTCCACTAGTGGGACTATCGAGAACCAGATGGCATAGCCTTAGAATATAAGAATGTACCTTTAGAAAGATGAGGAGGACTTTCTTTGTTCAGAGGGTGGTGAATCTATGGAATTCATTGTCAAAGAATGTTGTTGAGGCCAAGTGATTGGGTAATTTTAGAGCGGAAATTGACAGATACTTGATTGGTAAGGGGGTCACAGGTTACAGGGAGCAGGCAGGAAAATGGGATTAGGAGGGAAAGATAGATCTGCCATGAATGAATGGCAGTGTTGACTCAATAGGCCGAAAGGCCAACATTTTCTCCTAGGACTTATGACTCATTAACCATCAGTTGACCAGAGACATGGTGGTTATGTTGGTTTTTAAAACATATCCCCTTGAGATATATCAACACCTCTTTATGATTTATTGCGTGTAAACATATAAGATCCAGAGGTACCTTCAGAGAGCAGATGGGGAGAAGATATTTATCATGTGGGAATATCTAGAACAAGAGTGTTGCGGTTTACAAACAAGGGATTGCTCATTTCATAACGTCATAAGTGATAGGAGCAGAATTTGGTAATTTGGCCTATCAAGTCGGCTCCACCATTCAATCATGGCTGAACTAACTCCCCCTCCTAACGCCGTTCTCCTGCCTTCGCCCTGTAACCTCTGACACCCGTAGTAATCAAGAATCTATCTATCTCTGCCTTAAATATATCCAGTGACTTGGCCTTCACAGCCATCAGTGGCAAAGAATAGTAAGATTAAACGAGAACTTACCAGTTTGAAGTTTGATCGTTATTTTATGAGGAGTAACGTTGAGGGATTACGTGAAGAACCCCGCCAGGACGCATGCGTGTCATTCTTCAAAGCAGCGGTGTGAAATCACAGATAACTGTAAGGACTAAACATAGTAAGATTAGAGAAGAGATACCAGTTGAGTATATGATCAAGGGTGGGAGCGGAGGGCACGTAATCCCTCAACGTTACTCCTCATAAAATAACGATCAAACTTCAAACTGGTAAGTTCTCGTTTAATCTTACTATTTTACTTCGGAGTCACGTGAGTGACTACGTGAAGATTTTAAAGCTCTGTGATTTCATGCCGTGGAAACGAGTCCATGCATCACATCTGCCTTGATTATGGGGAGAATAGTGTTAACATCATTAGACATCAATACGATATTGAAAACCCAACGATAAATATATTAACACCAAATTATAGCCCCTATTTATGGGGTAAAATTATATTATAGAACTTAAAATAGTTTCTGCAAATGTTCCAGGTTCAATGACTGATTTGTTATAAAATCGTTGGAAAGTTTTCTCCGTTGACCATCCTGCTGTCTTGAGGATTTGGTCCATAGGAACATCCAACTTCATAGCTGCCGATGTAGCTGCAGCCCTGGTGGAGTGATATTTAAAATGCTAGTGTCCACTCCAGCTTTTATTAGGACCTGTTTTAGCTATCTAGAGATGGTCTGGACTGTCACTGTTTTGAGTGGCTGTTTGTAGCTGATTAAAAGTGACATTTATTTCCTCTGATGATCTTAGTATACTCCATATATAATAGTAAGTGTTTACAATACAGAGACGATCATCTGTCGGGTAGGCCCTCCTGAGCCCTGTCTGTTCTGACTAATTAATTGATGTGAAAAGTTAAATTTCCAGATGAAATAGCCATGTTGTCCAGCCTTAGTTTCTGTAGTGACTGGACCCTTTGTGCCGTGAACAAGGCCATCAGCATGACTGTATTCATAGTCAGTTTCTGTAGGGACAGAGCTGTAGCTGGAGACCAGTTTCTTACCATGGTCAGTACAATGCTCACATCCCATATTTGGGAGTGTTCAAATGATTAACATTAAAATGCCCCTCATGAGTTTGGTTACCAGGGTGTGTCCCAACAGAATGCCGCTCTGTTCCTTGCCACAGGTATGTTGACAGAGCACTTCTGGCGCAGTTGATGGCACTATGACTGAGCCTCTCATCGTAATGGAGGCTTGCCAGGAATTCCAGAACAGACGGGATGTTCATAGATCTGTGGGTGATGTTTATTGTTGTGACAGTACTTCCCATTTCTTGATGACACCAAGTACTGTTTTTGGTGGACTGTTTTTGGGCCGCTGAAATAATATCCACTGTTCGGTCCGTCAGTCCCAGGTGTAGTAGAGGTGCTTTCAAACTCTACAAATTAATAGGTTTATATAATTATGACATGGGTAACTTCCCCTTGTTGCGGGATGAACCATTAAATTAGGTCTATGATGGATGGTGATGCATGGTTCTAATACCATGTCGAGTATCACCGGGACCCATGGTTGAGTAGGCCAATCGGGTACTGTCAAAATACCAGACGCGGAGTCTTGCTGTATATTCCTAAATACCCGACTGATGAGGCAGAAAGGAGGGAATGCATAGATAAACAATCCCCCAATGCAGCGAAAATGCATCCTGTTGCCACTGCCCCAGGTTCTGGTTCCCATGAACATAATTCGATAGCTGGTGTGAGCCTGGATGCGAATAGGTCGATATCTGGTGTTCCATACCGTGCTGTAATTTCAGCAAATACATTTTTATCCAACATCCATTCAGTGTTTTCATTGAATTTGCTTGACCTGTTGTCTGCCACTAAATTTAGTTTACCTGGTAAGTAGGTAGCTGATATCCAAATATCTCTCTCTGGATACACTATTGCCAAATTGTGTTGGCCAGATTGTCACATAATGTCGATTTGTTTCCACCCATATGGTTGATATATGCTACCACGGTGGTGTTGTCAATTTGTAGTCTAACATGCTGGTGATATAACCCAGAACAATATGACTTAAGGCCATGGAATGCACTTAACATTCCCAGGTAGTTTATGCCCAGTGTTTGTAATAATGATGCCTCCCGTGCATTGCATCTCCCCCACAGCTGGAGACGGAATTGGTAGCACCCCATCCAAGTGCACTGGCATCAGTTTGTAGTTCCATAGACGGGTAGCTGATAATGTTTGGATAGGAACAATACCTAATGTTACCTTTCCACCATTTTAGTTCCATTATGGCCTCTGTTGGTAGCTTCATTGGTCTGTCAAAATGACCACCATAATTTTTGATTGCTCGTATTTTAGCCCTCTGTAATTTTTGATAATGTAAAGGTCCAATTTGTGTGGCTGGAAAAGCAGCCACTTTTATGCCAATTATTCTTGCTAACAGTCTGATGGATGGTTTTGTGATGTCAATGATTTTGCTGCAAGCCTCCATTAAGGCCGTAACCTTTTCTTTCGGCAAAGTCACTGACATGTGAACTGAGTTAAGGGTGAACCCCAGATGATTCATTGTGTTAAATAACATCTGTGGTCATCTCTAATGGGTACTGTATAGTAAGCATCTTTTAAAACAATGCTTGCCATGTAGTAACCTAGGAAATCAATTGCTTAGCAGTAACAAAGGTTTCCATCTAGTAATGAATATATAGTACGAAAGTATTCAAATTAGTCAAATCTATGATGATGCGGCAACCACCATCTTGTTTACGATAAAGATTTTGGACACGAATTCCTGTGACTCGTGTTGGGTTTCCTCCATTACTCCTTTTTTATATGGGCACTGTAGTTCAGCATGCGCTTTTGATTTTTCTTTGCCTGTAAGCACGAACATTTGGTTCGGTACATGCTGAACTGGAAGATTATGTTTTTGTATAAATTCTATGGTATAACCCTATACTTCTGAAAATATAAGTGTCGGTAGTTAATTTATTCCATGCATCCTGATAGAATTGTAATCTCCCACCAACCTCATAAGGAACCAGACCCACCTACCTCCATGGTTACTATTGGTAGGTTTGTTACTTTTTCAGCATCCTCCGTGGACGTTGAGGCGCCGGTGTCTGGATCTGTAGTTGGGTCGGTGTTGAGGGTTAGTGCATTCCCCAGGAAGGCCGGCCATGGCCTAAAAAGACCGATGTTGAGTGTTCCTGGCCTTTGAGCTTTCACCCGTTTGTCTAGGCCGACTGGTGGTGCGTAGGGGTGCTTTTTCTGGCCGAAGTAGTTTTTAGACGTTGCTTTAATGAGCCCCAGGGTTTTACCCTCTTCGTCAAGTTCTTTTATCTGTTTTGATAAGTCGCCTCCAAATAGTAATATTGGTGGTTTGGAGGTTCCAGGTTTGCATAGGCCTGCAAATTAGGGTCTAAAGCCGGTTGGATGGCACTTCTTCCTAATGCTGTTTACTCATATTGGTAGTTGCAAAATAAAGCCAGTGCATCCTGGTGATCTTGTGTCATGTCTTTTTTGTTTATTGTGCGGGCGAAAACCGTAATTCCCGCTGTTAGGACTTTCAGAACTTTCTGTAGTTTCAAGTCCCTGGCTCTGATTGAGGCTCCGATATATTTTCAAATACACTGGTTGACACTGGGAACATTCAGTGTTTTGCAGTTCCCTGGTGGTGAGTGTCTTGCTGTGGTGTCCAATAATGCCTGTCCTTATAGCTGGTTGAATGACAAGTAGTTGATACTTGCAGCTATTTTAGGTTCCAGGTTTTGGCCAGTTTGGTCGGGTTGAATAAACTGGGACACCATATCCAATAGATTTTCTTGCACCCCATGTGCACTAGGGGTATGTTCTGCACCCCTCTTCAAGGTCAGCCCAGAATTGACCCCCTGTACTCCCCTCTGATGAGGGAGAAACACTGTGCAGCCCTACAAGAGGTACTGCTGTAGGACTTACTAGCTGCCCACTGTGACTAGTCTCCATCTCCAGGAGCCTGTCACTTTGGAGTATTTGCTCCAACAGCCGCTGCAACTGGCTCCAATGCTCTCGGGCACTGGCCACTTGCGGCTGCTCCAGTTCCTGCAGCCGCTCCAACCGGCTCCAATGCTCACGGACACTGGCCGTCGCGGCTGCTCCTGAAGCCGCTCCTGCTCCAGTTCCTGCAGCCGCTCCAACCGGCTCCAATGCTCATGGGCACTGGCCGTCGCGGCTGCTCTTGTTCCCCGCTCCCAGCCGCTCCAACCGGCTCCAATGCGCACGGGCACTGTCTGCTCGCGGCTGCTCCTGAAGCCGCTCCAACCGGCCCCAATGCTCACGGGCACTGGCCGTCGCGGCTGCTCTTGTTCCCCGCTCCCAGCCGCTCCAACCGGCTCCAATGCGCACGGGCACTGGCCGCTCGCGGCTGCTCCTGAAGCCGCTCCAACCGGCCCCAATGCTCACGGGCACTGGCCGCTCGCGGCTATTCAGAGTCGGACTCATCGGAGTCAACGACTCTGTTAGTTTTTTGCTTCGCTCTACCGCCCGGCCGTTGGCTGCTGCTGCTGGCTGCCTGCAACTCCGCGGTTCTCCCCCGCCAGCTTTTTTGCAGCTTTCGTGGATCTGGTCCATTTCTCCACCTGTAAGGTAAGTGGAAGGAACGCAGAGTCTCCTTACCTGCTGTTCCCGGCTTTCAAATTCTGCCGCTAAGGGGAATGTCGTTCCCCCTGCTGTGACTCGTTGCAATGCGTGTAGCGATATGGCACGCATGCTTCCTGGTGGGGTTCTTCACGTAGTCACTCACGTGACTCCGAAGTAAAATTCTATAGACTCAACACCCTTTAAGAAACATGAGGGGATATACTATTTCTTGCAGCAGAACATGAATCTTTGGAAACTTTTCAAAGGGCAGTGGAATTGGTCTTTGAACATTTATAAGGCAGATGTAGATCAAAAGCTGCTAAACCAAAGGTGAGATTTTATGGGGTTTAGCTGAGATCAGGGATTTAAAGAAGCAATCTGATCAGTCATGATCTTATTGAACGGTGGATAGACTCAAAGGGTTGAGAGGACTTCTCCTGTTTTAAACTCATAGATATGTGTGTTCTTTAAAGAACACAAAGTGCCGGAGAAACTCCGCGAGTCAAGCAGCATCTCAGGAGGACATGAGTCGTCAACATTTGGAGTTGGGACCCAGGTTCATGGTTCCGTGTGCCAAATGGTAGAAAGTCATGTTATCATTGTCGATGAGTTAAGTGTGCTTTTTATCAACTGTTTCTTTTGCCAAAATTTGGCCACAGTTTTAACAGCTATGATTAGTGGACTCCTAACCTGAAGTGTCCTGACCTGAAATTTTGCCTATCCAACATCTACAGAGATGGTGCCGGGACCCTTTGAGTTTCCCCAACATTTTGTGTTCTTTGTAAGTTTCCAGCATCTCCCACATGTTCCTTGTGCCTATTGTGTTATTGAAATATTGTTTTAGTCCAGAAGGGGGCGGTGTGGTGGCGCAGCGGTAGAGTTGCTGCCTTACAGCGCCAGAGACCCGGGTTCAATCCTGACTACTGTTGCTGTCTGTACAGAGTTTGTTCGTTCTGCCCGTGACCGTGTAGGTTTTCCCCGGGTGCTCCGGTTTCCTCAGTCACTCCAAAGACATACAGACTTGTTGGTCAATTGGCTTCAGTAAAAATTGTAAATTGTCCCTTTTATGTAGGATCGTGCTGGAGTGCTGGTTGGCGTGGACTTGGTGGACTGAAGGAACTTTTTTCACACTATCTCTAAAACTAATTTAAATAAAATTAAAAGTTTTTTTAAAAATTGGTGTCAGCCTCTGCAGAGAAGGCCACAATGCGAAATTCTGCTTCATTTAGTTTTGGGAAACAGCATGGACAAAGACCATTTGGCCCATCGGGTCCACACCTCCATTGACCATCCGTTCACACTGACTCTATGCTATCCCACTTTCTCATCCACTCCCTACACACTGGGGGTGATTTACAGGGCAAATTAACCTACAAACCCGCATGTCTTTGAAACTCACCGGGGCACAGGGTAAACATGCAAACTCCACATTGACAGCACCCGTAGTCAGGATTGAACGCAGGACCCAGGCCGTGCTATGAATGGCTTGATTGTAATTACATAGTCTTTCCACTGACAGGATGGCACACAAAAAAAGAGTTTTTCACTGTACCTTGACACACGTGACTATAATAAACTAAACTAAACAACGCTTTGCATTATGCTTTGAATTATGTTGGTTAGTTTAGATAAAAATAACTGCCCTTGTGTTATTTTCTTTTACGTTTAAATTATCCATGATCCTCCAGTATTTCAAAGGGTAAATGAACAAAGATAACACAGGAAAGTTGGATTAGGAGTTATCTACAATGATAACATGACTTTGCGCTTCACCAATCAACATGGTCATGGCTGATCTGCCCTCACTCTCAACATCTCTTCTGTATCAAAGATGGACACAAAATGCTGGAGTAAATCAGCAGGTTTGGCAGCATCTCTGGAGAAAAGGAATGGGAGCCGTTGCGTGTCAGGACCCTTCCTCAGACTAAAAGATAGAGGTGGGGGATGAGGGGAAATTGGAGGCGACAAAAGGCTGCTGGCTGATCAGATTTGACGAAGCATCACCTATTCCTTTTCTCCAGAGATGTTGCCTGACGCGCTGAGTTACTCCAGCATTTTGTGCATAACTTCGATGTAAACCAGCATCTGCACTTCTTTTCTACACAGGGGAGATAAAATGTTTGGCAACTGGGAAATCGCTTAGGCCAAGGGGCGGAACAGTGGCACAGCTGTAGAATTGCTGCCTTACAGTGCCAGAGACCCTGGTTCGATCCTGACTATGGTTCCTGTCTGTACGGAGTTTGTTTGTGATTGAGTGGGTTTCTCCAGGTACTCTGGTTTCCTCCCACTTTCCAAAGGCATACAGGTTTGTAGGCTAATTTGGCTTCAGTAAAAATTGTAAATTGCCACCAGTGTGTCGGAAAGTGCTAGTGTACGGTGATCATTGGTCGGTGGGGACTCGGTGGGCTGAAGGGCTTGTTTCCGCGCTGTGTCTCTAAATTAAACTGAGCGTAGGTGTTCAGCGACTCTTCTCTACTCTTCCAGTTCCCCAAAGCCCTCAACTCCCAAAGATCTACACAAAGTTATCCAGGTTAACAATCATTAAAATCTTCTCTGTGTTATCTTGAGAGAAGAGGCTGCTTATGAGCCAAGAGCCTGATAACAAAAGGATCAATCTCTAAAAGAGGAATTTATGTTTCTTGTGGTTTGGCTTGCAAGGCATCAGAGTTGCCTTGGGCGGCCGCGTTGGGCAACATGTATCAAACCGCTTATTCTTGGGGTCTTACTGTGCAGTTCCCATGTGATACATGTAATGGTATCAGAATTTACATGGCACGCTTTGAATCTGAGTCTTAATGACCCCGCATGTGATGTTTAGTATCTCCGCTCTCAGCAGATTCTCAAACTGGAGAACCCGCAGTTTCCATGGTAACCACTAATCACAGCAGGGCCTCTGATCATAGCCGTGGAAACTGTGGCCAACCAAATGGGAAAAGAAACTGCTGATAAAAAGCACACTTAATTCATCTACATGATAACCTGACTTTCCACCATTTGGCTCACAGAACCAGCCTCATACATCAGAAAGGAAGACTTCAGGGTGAAGAAGTTTCATCCATTGTACAGGATTTATGCAACAAGGTTTAACGGTTTCAAGGTCAGTTTATTGTCACATGTACCAATTAAGGTACAGCGTAATTCAAATTCAGAAGACAGACAGGATTCCATTGGAAAATTGATTGTCATATAAGTCAATATCAAAGGCTAAGGTTTAGCTTCTGGGATCTCAAAGTTTAGCTTAGTTTAATTTTAATCATGTACAGTCGTTTCACTGACTGGATAGCACACAACAAAAATGCTTTCCACTGCCCAAGATAGACTGGCAATTGATCCTTAATGGGTTGACGGTGGATATGCAATGGAAGGCATTTAAAGACTGCATGGATGAACTACAACAATTGTTCATCCCAGTTTGGCAAAAAAAAAAATCAGGGAAGGTAGTGCATCCGTGGATAACAAGGGAAATCAGGGATAGTATCAAAACAAAAGATGAAGCGTACAAATTAGCCAGAAAAAGCAGCCTACCAGAGGACTGGGAGAAATTCAGAGTCCAGCAGAGGAGGACAAAGGGCTTAATTAGGAAAGGGAAAATAGATTATTAAAGAAAACGGGCAGGGAACATAAAAACTGACTGCAAAAACTTTTATAGATTTGTGAAGAGAAAAAGATTAGTTAAAACAAATGTAGGTCCCTTGCAGTCAGAAACAGGTGAGTTGATCATGGGGAACAAGGATATGGCGGACCAATTGAATAACTACTTTGGTTCCGTCTTCACTAAGGAAGACATAAATAATCTGCCGGAAATAGCAGGGGACCGGGGGTCAAATGAGATGGAGGAACTGAGTGAAATCCAGGTTAGCCGGGAAGTGGTGTTAGGTAAATTGAATGGATTAAAGGCCGATAAATCCCCAGGGCCAGATAGGCTGCATCCCAGAGTATTTAAGGAAGTAGCCCCAGAAATAGTGGATGCATTAGTGAGAATTTTTCAAAACTCTTTAGATTCTGGAGTAGTTCCTGAGGATTGCAGGGTAGCTAATGTAACCCCACTTTTTAAAAAGGGAGGGTGAGAGAAAACGGGGAATTACAGACCAGTTAGTCTAACGTCGGTAGTGGGGAAACTGCTAGAATCAGTTATTAAAGATGGGATAGCAGCACATTTGGAAAGTGGTGAAATGGGTCCTTTTCACAATGGCAGGCAGTGACTAGTGGTGTACTGCAAGGCTCAGTGCTGGGACCCCAGCTATTTACGATATATATTAATGATTTGGACGAGGGAATTGAATGCAACATCTCCAAGTTTGCGGATGACACGAAGCTGGGGGGCAGTGTTAGCTGTGTGGAGGATGCTAGGCGGCTGCAAGGTGACTTGGATAGGCTGGGTGAATGGGCAAATGCATGGCAGATGCAGTATAATGTGGATAAATGTGAGGTTATTCACTTTGGTGGCAAAAACAGGAAAGTAGACTATTATCTGAATGGTGGCCGATTAGAAAAGGGGGAGATGCAACGAGACCTGGGTGTCATGTTACACCAGTCATTAAAAGTAGGCATGCAGGTGCAGCAGGCAGTGAAGAAGGCGAATGGTATGTTAGCATTCATAGCAAAAGGATTTGAGTATAGGAGCAGGAAGGTTCTACTGCAGTTGTACAGGGTCTTGGTGAGACCACACCTGGAGTATTGCGTACAGTTTTGGTCTCCTAATCTGAGGAAAGACATTCTTGCCATAGAGGGAGTACAGAGAAGGTTCACCAGACTGATTCCTGGGATGTCAGGACTTTCATATGAAGAAAGACTGGATAGACTCGGTTTGTACTCGCTAGAATTTAGAAGATTGAGGGGGGATCTTATAGAAACTTACAAAATTCTTAAGAGAGTGGGCAGGCTAGATGCAGGAAGATTGTTCTCGATGTTGGGGAAGGCAGGTACAGGATACTGAGTTGGATGATCAGCCATGATCTTATTGAATGGCGGTGCAGGATTGAAGGGCTGAATGGCCTACTCCGGCACCTATTTTCTATGTTTCTATGTTTCTATGTTTCTATGTACCTCAGTACACCTGACAATAATAAACTAAACTGGTTTTAGGGATACAGCATGGAACTCGACCCTTCGGCCCACCGAGACCATGCTGACCAACAATCACCCATACACTAGTTCCATCCTACACCATTGGCACAATTTACAGAAGCCAATTAACTGCCACACCTGCACGTCTTTTGGGCCGAATGGCCTACATCTGCACTTCGAAGTGTCAAATGGCCTACTCCTGCACCTATTGTCTATTGTCAATTGTGGGAGGAAACCAGAGCACCTGGAGAAAACTTACATTGTCACAGGGAGAACAAGCAAACGCCCTACAAACGGCATTCGTAGTCAGGATCGAACATGGGTCTCTGGCGCTGTAAGGCAGCAACTCTACTGCTGTGTCCCTTTAATATATTAGAACCTATCTGGAACCATATATTTCATTGGGGGGGCCATCCAAATGCAACAGGGTGATGACGTCTGATGTACACCTGATGTACACCTAATTTCTGCAAAATCCGCAGTACTATGGGATGTACATCATGAAACAGATCTCCACAACTACTGTGAGTCCTGCTTCAGCCAACACAAACATGAGATCTGACTGCACACATCCCTTGGTGTGTGTGTAGCTGCAATCCTTTCCCTCGGGTAGGGGAGTGTAAAACCAGTGGGCACAGGTTAAGAGAAAGTGGAGTATTTCTTTTCACCAGATACAGTGCGGAAACAGGCACTTCAGCCCACCAAGTCCACACTGACCATCGAACATCCTACACTAGTACAAGGTTATTCCAACTTTGCACCCTACACACTAGAGGAAATTTATAGAAGCCAATTAATTTACAAACCTGCACATCTTCAGACATATCAGAGTTGGAAATACACCCGAGATGAGAGGAACTGCCCATGTGGTACATGAGGAAATCGGAGCACCTGGAGAAACCCTCACGATCACATGAAGAACGTTCAAACTCCGCACAGGAAGCACTCATAGTCAGGATCCAACCTGGGTCTCTGGTGCTGTGAGGCAGCACCTCTACTGCTGTGCTCTGAGAGAAATTGTTATCATATATGATGGAGGATATATGAAGCAAGCTCGCAGAGGAAGTGGTAGAATCACGTACAATTACAACGTTTAAAAGACATTTGGACAGGAACATGCATAAGGAATGTTCAGAGGGATATGGGGCAAATGCAGGCTAACTGCATGAGATGGATAGATTAGGTAAACGCACAGCGTTTCTTGCTCAGAGTAGGGGAATCGAGAACCAGGGGACACATTTAAGGTGAGCGGGGAAAGTTTTAATAGAAACCTGAGGGTTAACCTTTTTTACACAATAGGTGGTGGGTGTATGGAATGAGTTGCTGGAGGAGGTGGTTGAGGCAGGTACTATCCCAACATTTAATAAACATTTAGACAGGTACATGGATAGGTTTAGAGGGATATGGGCCAAACACAGCCAGGGTGAGACTTGTGTAGATGGGACAGGTTGGCCGGTGTGTGGAAATTGAGATGAAGGGCCTGTTTCAACACTTTGACTATGACTGAAAGCAATTAGCATACTTAGTTTATTTAGACATTTTAGTTGGCATTGGATGTATTGGGTTAAAGGGCCTGTTTTTCCAGGCCTGTGACTATGAATCTAAGGCCCGGAACTAACTCTGGTAGCTTCCCCTCAGCTAAAACCACATTCCACACTGGGGCTCTTTCTTGGGCTCCTTTCCCCTCATCCACATGACCCTTAACCCCATGCACCTGCCTCTTCCATAGATGCCCTTCTCGGTCACACAAAGTCACAGTTTCTCGCTACAAAGTGCTTATCCCCGTTGTTACCTATGGACCATATGGTCTATCTGTTTTCCTTTGCTCCCTTCAGAGATCAAATGGTGGTGAACCTTTGTGTTGATTAAACAGGCAAAACCTATTCTGTAAAAACAATGAACTGCACATGTTAGCTAATACACAAAAGGACACAAAATGCTAGAGTAACTCTGTAGCTCAGGCAGTATCTCTGGGGAAATTGGGCAGTTGATGGTTCAGGGAAAAAAAGACTTCTGAAGAAGGGTCCCGACCCAAAAGGTCACCTTTCCACATTCTTCAGAGATGCTGCATGACCTGTTGACTTACTCCAGCTCTTTAAGTCCTTCAAGGCCTATTCTATTGCATCTTGGTTCTCATGTGCCTCAGGGTTTTGAAAAATTAGATTTTTCCATAGATCTAGTGTTGGCCAACAGGGCACGGTTGGCGGTGTGAAACAAAAACAACATACCTAACATTTTTAACTTCCAGCATGGTAATTGTGTTATTGGGTTGTCGAAACAAAGAACTGCAGATGCTGATTTATACCAAAGACAGACATAAAGTGTTGGAGTAATTTAACGGGTCAGGCAGCATCACTGGAGAAAAGGAATATGTGACGTTTCAGGTAGAGACCCTTCTTTTGGACTGAGAGTCAGGGAAGAGGATAATTAGAGATATGAAAATGTACTGAACAAATGAGAGCCAGCACTGATTGCCAAGGTATCCACAATGGTCCATTGTTGGCTATGAAGGAGGTGATAATGAGTGGATTCAAACAGTAAAACTAGCAGGACGACTAGGGCAGGGATGGATGGAGAGAAAGGGAATACAAGGGTTACCTGAAATTAGAGAAATCAATATTCATATCGCTGGTTGTAAGCTGCCCAAGTGAAATATGAGGTGATGTTCCTCCAATTTGCTTGTGGCCTCACTCTGACAATGGAAGATGCCCAGGACAGAAAGGTCAGTATGAGAATGGGAAGGGGAGTTTAAATGTTTGGCAACTGGGAGATCGCGTAGGCCAAGGCAGACTCAGCGTAGGTGTTCAGCAAAATGATCGCCCAGTATCTGCTTTGTCTCATCGATATATAGGAGCCCACACGGAGAACGACGGACATGGTAGATGAGTTTGGAGGAGGTGCAATGTGGAACACTTTTCCTCAGAGAGAAAAATGAATGTATATGTGCAAATCTCACTGCAGCAGATTGAGGTATAAATAAATCTGGTTATTATGACAATGAATAATTAAATACAATTTGTTTCAGTAATGGTAACTGTAAAACACTCAGGCTACCGTAAAAACCCATCTGGTTCATTAATATCCTTGTGGGAAAGAAATCTGCTGCCTTTCTCATGTCTGGTCTATATGTGACTTCAAATCCATTACAATTTGGTTGATTTGGAAATGGCCCCAGCATGCTGTTCATTTGCATCATCATCATCTTCTGTTGAGCAGTATGAAGCGGGGTTTTAATTCTGGGTTTACCATTCCATGAAAACTTCGATGGAAAATTCTCACTCTTGCAAAAGTCAGGAGAATATCTTGAGGTTTGTTAATCATATTATTTTGATGGTATTAGCACAGGGAACTCGTGCTACCTTCATGAGGAAACGATCTATTAATCTGCAACTCTGCAGGGGAGCTGTTTAAGGAAGAGTTAATCTGTGGTCGGAACTATCTGTAGTTCCACTCATGAAAAGACAGAGCAGATGCAATTGAATAATATTTTACCCCTGATGCATTTAAAGCATTTACCAAGGATTGTGAGCTCTCTGTTTATTTGAACAGTTAGCTATTTCTATTCATTTTATAAATATTTGAGGGGGGGCTATAAATTAATTAAATAGTATTCTGGTATTTCAATGATGGAGATCTTTTCTGATCAAGGTTAAGTATTTCGTCTTGGGTTCTATACCTAACCTGAAATTTACAATTTATTTTTGTTTAGTTTAGTTCAGAGGTACAGAGTGTAAACCGGCCCTTTGGCCCACCGAGTACTATTCTACCATCGACCCACCCCTAGCACCATTTGACACACTAGGAACAATTTACAATTTTTATCAAGGTCAATTAACCTGCAAATCTTTACGTCTTTGGAGCGTTGAAGAAAACCGGAGCACCTAAAGAAAACCCATGTGGTCACGGAGAGAATGTACAAACTCCGTACAGATAGCACCCATAGTCAGGATCGAACCATGGTCTCAGGTGTTGTAAGGCAGCAACTCTACCACACCGCCACTGTGCCGCCCATATAACATTTCCTTGAATTATGATTTTACAACTACAAGAAGGTATTCAAGAATAAAACCATAAGACCACACGACGAGCAGAAACAGACCACTTGTCCCATCAAGTATGCTCCACCATTCGATTAATGCTGATCAAATTTTCCCTCTGAACCCCATTCTCCTGCCTTCACCCCATAACCTTTGACACCCTTGCTAATCAAGAACCTAGCAATCTCCATTTTAGAATTACCCAATGACTTGGCCTCCACCACCATCTGTGGCAATGAATTCCATAGATTCACCACCTTCTTGCTGAAGAAATTCCTCCTCATCTCCATTCTAAGAGAGGACAGAATGGTGAAAGCAGAATGTGATAGCTCCAGGATGGAAACATGAAATCATCAAACACTAGTGGACACAGCTTTAAAGTAAGAGGGGCAAAGGTTAAAGGAAATATGCAGGGCAGATCTTTTACACAGAGGGTATTGTGCACTTGGAACTTGCTGCCGGTGGTAGTGGTCATGTGGGAGGAAACCAGAGCACCCAAAGGAAACACACACAGTCACATGGGGAACATGCAAACTTCACATAGACAGCACCCGAGGTTAGGATCAAACCCACGTACACGGCCCTGTGAGGCAGCAGTTCCACAGCTGTGCCACTGTACCGTTTGCGGAAAGAACGTGATTTAGGCAGATGAAGGCTTAATCAAAGATAGACACAAAGTATTGTAGTAACTTCTTTGGTATGAAGAAGCATCCCGACCCAAAACATCACTTATTGTTTTTCTCCAGTGATACTGCCTGACCAGATGAGTTACTTCAACACTTTGTGTATATCTTTGGTATAAACCTGCATCTGCAGTTCCTTCTTATCACATGAAGGCTTAATCACGTTTGATGAAGCAAGGAAACTGTAGATGCTCACGATGCGCACAGTGTTCTCAATGGAGGGAAAAGGGTTAATACAAGGTTAATATGGTGGCACGGTGGCACAGCAGTAGAGTTGCTGCCTTCCAGCACCAGGGATCCAAGTTTGATCCCGACTAGGGGTGTTTGTATGGAGTTTGTACGCTCTTCCTGTGACCTGTGTGGGTTTACTCTGGGAGCTCCGGTAGGCTGAAGAGCCTGTTTCCGTGCTGTATATCTAGAACTAAACCAATTTAAACTGAACAAAGCCTTAAACATTCCACCTCATCTTCCTTCACTGCAGGAAGAAAATAAGCCAGTTATTGCTCTTTTAGTGAAGAACTCGAGCTCTTATCTTTTCTATTTCCTCTAATCATTCCAGTTTGCGCTTTAGAGCTGAACATATTTAGTTTCAGAGCTTTTTTTTCCCCAATCATTTCTCAAGAAAATAATTGTGTTTTTACCAGGGATGAGTGAACTAGCACCTCAGCCAAACTGTCATATAATGCGCCCTGGGTGCCAACAAGGGACCAAATCTAAGTATGACAAATTACTTGGCTTACAGAAACTGGATTTGTCATTTTATTGTGAACTAAAGCATTTTTTTTTCAATGACTATAGGGGAACTGCACTGAGTAGCTTCAAATTGCACTTCTGAACCAAAGTTTTAAAAATGCAAGATGACTGAAAAGGTCGTGTTTTCGTGTAATTTCCCATACAGTATTCCTAAGAAACCTTGTGATATAGAAAATCACGTTATCGAGACAATTCTGTCAAGGGGAGGGAAGGGAATAGCGGCTGGGGAGTTTCAGAATGGCAACAACAAAGTTATTCTTCCCACAGGATATTTTAAAATAAAGAGAGTCTCACTAGCAATAAGTCTAGTTTTATTATTGTAAGCAAAATATTACCAAACGCTGTATGTCCAAATGTTAAATAAGGTATTTTTCACATGTCGATAGAAACAATTGCTTATCAATTCCATTTGTCACCTACAGTTAAAATAACAGTGTGTTCTTAAGAGACAATGGTGGAGATGATGATGATGATACTTTATTGTCACCTATACCTAGGTACAATGAAATGCTTTGTTTATGCATACAAAGTACACAAAAGAATTGCCAGGCAGGCATCAACAAAGTTACAAAAGGTTTTGATTAGTGTGGGGGAGAGTACATGGAAACTGTTTATTTTCCCCCTAGAACTGTTTAATTCCATCACAGCTTTCTCTCCTCTTGTCAATGTTCTAGTCATTTTAAAATGGCCCTCTGGTTCCCAGTCAAAATCACATTATAACTAACTTGTATTTCAAATAGCGTTCCCTAATACATCATTCACATTATATCCAATTTGTGTCATGGAAACACGCATTATAGCAGAACTACCTGTACTGTATTTTGAAAGGGTATAATAGATTTATCTTTACATGGATCCCATTTACTTCAGGATGGATTCAGCGTGTTCCAGAGAGCTACAACGAAGATGGAGGGAGCCATTCAGCTTCTTCAGTTTATTCCATCTGTCGGTCAGCTTGGTTTTAATGCTAACAAACCATGTCTAACAAAACAAAAACTTTAGTTTTTCCAGTGGCCTCGACAAATTTTTTTGATGGAAAAAGTTTCAGATTTCCACAAAATTTTGTGTATGAAGATATATTTCCTGACAAAACTCTGTTTATGTTTATGCTCATGAAAAACAAAATTCTCGATTTACCCTGAGAATTTAGACTTAGGTTTGATTTACGTTAATGTTCACATGTATCGAGGTACAAAGAATGTATTACATGCTCTCCCATCAACAATACATAAATACGACCAAGCCAAGCCCAAGTACAATGGGCAGAGCAAGGGAAATGATACAGAGTACAGAATATGATTCTCAGCATTGTAGCACACCAGTTCCGATGAGACAAAGTCCAATGTCCACAATGGGGTAGAGGTGAATTGTACAGTCCCTTAGCTTATGGAAGGACTGTTCAGAAGCCTGATAACAGAGGGGAAAAAGTCCTAAGTCTGGTGGTGTGTGCTTTCATGCTTCTGTATCTTCTTCCTGATGGGAGCGGGCAGGAGAAGGAATGACTGGGATGGGATGTCCACTGCCTGACAGGGGAGGACAGATACACTCACAACATCAGCAGGTAACTCAGCGGGTCAAGCAGCATCTCTGGAGAACACAGCTAGGTGACGTTTCAGTCAAAAACCTTCGTTAGGCTGAAAATATCTAGGCTCCGAAATATTTTTAGTTTTACTATGGAATCTTTTCCAAGTTGAAAAATATGCTAAAGCTCTGACAGTTATTTATAGCCTTTGTGTTGAATCCTGCTTAATTTAGTTTCAGGACTGGAAATCTGCTTAACAGTGAGGGAAAATGTATTTTTCTTTCAATCAACCGTTTAGCAGAGAATTTTGCGTCTGTGGTAGTTAGAATTAGGCTTGAATACATCTCAGCAAAATTTCAGTAAGCAATGGTTCTTTTGCAATAAATCATCAGTAGTTTTCCCTCAGCTCTACAGAACATAACATCCGCTCAGCTGATATCAGTTATGAATCTCAGTGCTCTCGGACTCATCATGATTGACCTTATGATTTGATGTTCATGGCACGCAACTTTGCATTCTACTCGTGTATATTTCGAATTCAGCCAAGTAAGCTGAACAGGCAAACAGGCTTTTTTTCTGCTTTCATTGTTGAAAAGTCATCAGAAGACCACAGGCTACAGGTCAGCTGTGACTCACTCGAATCAATTATTCATAGAGAGATGCATCAATGGAAACATGCACTTTGACCCAGCAAGTCCCCACCGACCATCAACCACCCATCACATGCACTAGTCCTACGTTAATCCCGGCTCCTGTGATGCGCCGCAGAGCCAGACCTGGTGGGCATCCCACGGCCACATGTGGCGGCAGGCCTGGCTCGCCACCACGAAAAACACCCGCTGGGCCGCTGCCTGCAGGGAGGAAGCTCAGAAGCTGCCGAGGTTGTCCCTGAAGACCGGAGAGTTGATATGGGGGGAGCCGCTGGTGCCGTCGAATGCAAGGAATGGGCCAGTAGGGGAGGGACCGGGGTATAGTGACTAGCGCCTTCAATGTCGGCTACAGGAGGTGCCCCCAGGACACAGCGGGGGTTGGGCGAGGAGAGGGTCGTCAGCTTGCTAGCTGAACCAATTGAGGGCAATGGAGGATGTTACCTGGGGTTACCTGGGGTTACCTGGGTCTACCTGGGGTTACCTGGGTCAGACGCCGGTCCAGAAACCGGTCCAGCACCAAGATATGGCGACTTGTGAGTGCATAAGCTATGCAAACAGAATTTCACTGTGCAATGCATATGTGACAATAACGAACCATCTCAAGGGTTATGGGGTGAAGGCAGGAGATTTGGGTTGAGAGGGAAAAATAGATCAGCCATGATTGAATGGCGGAGTAGAATTGATGGGCTGAATAGTCTAATTCTGCTCCTACAACTTATAAACTTATGAAGCATAAAGAACCATTGAAGCACATTCTCATCAACCCTCTATGTGGCATCCAAGGAAGGAGATGGGTGGAGGCCCGGAACAGCCTAGGACTCACCTGGAACAGGCACCGCTCAAGAGAAACAGACTTTGGAAAAGGTGCCAAAACATGGCACCACTTGAATGCGGCTCAGTGGACTATTTCTGTACACTTGTTAATTGAGGATTGGGGATACGGCAATACTCTATTGGACCGTTTGTATGGAAAAGATTTTCACTGTTTTAGCAATTCGCAAATGTGACAATAAAAGAACCATTGAACATCACTTGCTGACCTTTCTGTTGTGGACTAGATAGATAGATAGATAGATAGATAGATAGATAGATAGATAGATAGATAGATAGATAGATAGATAGATAGATAGATAGATAGATAGATAGATAGATAGATAGATAGATAGATAGATAGATAGATAGATAGATAGATAGATAGATAGATAGATAGATAGATAGATAGATAGATAGATAGATAGATAGATAGATAGATAGATAGATAGATAGATAGATAGATAGATAGATAGATAGATAGATAGATAGATAGATAGATAGATAGATAGATAAAATACTATTAATCCCCTCGGGGAAATTCAGAATTTCAGGGTGAGGCCACACACAAAATGGTCAAACAAACCCAATTATTCCACTCTTACAACCCAATGGTCTGATCATTGAATTCTCCAATTTTAGGTTATTGCAAAACCCCTCAATCCCTTCTTCCCTTCTTCCCACTCCACCCCCCCTCCCCCTAATCTTCTGTGTCCCTCCTGGAATTGCATAAATTAATCCTGTCCTTCTGACCTCCCAGTTGCATTCCTTCCTCCGGCTTCACAATTCGCGACGCTTCAATCCTTTTCTCTCACGTCTTCTGTCTTTTCATCTCTGGCCTTTGTCCAACCCTCTGCCTCTCAAACCCCCTCGTCTCCACAATTCCCACATATCAATCTATTCCATGCCAGGTTTTGTCCTGCCCCGTCTCATCTCCTCGTTTTTTGCACCCCCACCCCACCTACAATCTCCGCTTCACGACATCTTTCTCAGAACGAGTGATATTTTGAGGAATTCCCATGAGCAGATGTACACCTAAAGCTGAAATGAGTAAAGTATCAAGGCGGCTGTCATCCAAGTACCAAGTACTATCTATCAATGATCCATTAATCAGTACTGATCAAGAAAGTGGAAGGGAACAAGAGCATTGAACATGACTGGAAGATTAACATATGGTACCACTCACCTTTGAAAATGAGAGTGCAAACAATATAGGTGTTTCCTGATAATTACCATCTTCACAATAGCAGAACTCGTACACGGAATGGCAATTTGGAGATTAATCTTTTAGTTTAGTTTAGTTTATTGTCACATTTACCGAGGTACAGTGAAAAGCTTTTTGTTTCGTGCTAACCAGTCAGTGGAAACACTATGCAATATTACCATCGAGCCGTCCACAGTGTACTGATACAGGATAAAGGGAATAACGTTTAGTGCAAGGTAAAGTCCGATAAAAGATAGTCTGAGGGTCTCCAATGAGGTAGATGGTAGGTCAGGACCACCCACTAATTGGTGATAGAACGGTTCAGTTGCCTGATGGCGACTGGGATTGAAATTGTCCCTGAATCTGGAGGTTTAGCTGAATTTGGAGATACTTCTGTACCTCTTGCCTGATGGGAGAGGGGAGAGGAGTTGCAATTGCAGAGAATTGTAGATGTAGCCCAGTCCATCACACAGACCAGAACCCCCACCATTTAATCCATCTACACTTCATGATGCTTTGTACAAGCAGCCAACATAATCAAAGACTTGTCTCATTCCTTCTTCTCCCCGCTCCCATTGAGGAGAAGGGACAGAGGCTCATAAAACACGCACCACCAGTCTCAGGAGCAGTTTCTTCCCCGCTGTTATTAGGCTTCGGTACAGCCCATCCATAAGTTCGGGTATACTGTCTGGAAGGTATGGCCATAACTAGTGGCAAAGTCTGCCTGCCCATTATTTTTTAATAACCTTGGACTTTCCCAGCTGGTGTTGTTTTAATGCAGATGATAACCCACTTTAAAACGTTGGTGCGAAAATATTCCAATAGTAAATTCAAATTAATGTATTTTAATCTGCAGTTAACTGCAGAGATCATTAAATATGGGAGAACAATAATGGGAGATGTGTGCTGTTCTATATCATTTACAAATGTCCTGCAATAACAGTGCAGCATTAAACCTGACAGAATTGCAACTAAAATCAATGCAATTTCATAGGTGAAGAGAGAATTGAAAGGCCAGTTTTGATTTAACAATTACTAAGGCGAAGCTCATTTAGAAAGAATATTCTTCAGGTATGTATGCCACATGGAATAAAATCTCAATGTCATTGGCAAGGTCCTCAATAATAAACCACTACATAAGAGGGAGAGCTTCCTTCTTTGAGCTGGCATTTCAGTAGGTTTAAGTATTCTTATTCTTGCGAATGAAACATAAACTAAAGGAATAGTTAGATCTTAAGCCGGGTGTTGAGTAGCCAGGTTGTTGTTTCTGCGTCAATGTCTGCCAGGCCCTGAGCTCCATTTGGTGGGTGGTAGAGCGGGCACCCAGAGATGACATGGTTGGCTGTCTGTTGTTCTGCTCTGCATTCACAGGCTGGGCTCTGGCAGAGTCCCCATCTCCACATGCTGGCATTGAAATGCCCAACTCCAGTACGAAGTCTGTTGAGCTTCACCCATGCTCCTCTGGGGAGGTCAGACCCTGGGCAGCTTTTATCTGGAGACGAGATGTAGCTGCATAATGGAGATGAAGTTGCCTTCCACTCCTGTGACCTCTTGGTAGCTATCCAGTGTGCTTTTGTCTCAGTTGGCTGGATGGATGCTAGGAGTTGATTTCCAAGTGTAGCAAAGGGGTGACAGGACTTCAGTTGTGGTGGCCTCTGCTCTCTGCTCTCTGCTGATAGCCTGATGGAGGAGGTCATCTGAGTCCGTGGCACGACGAGATAGTGCCAGAGTTGCTGTTTGCCTTCGGATCCCTGCAGGCGAAATGCCTGCAAGTATCGGGAGCCTCTCGACTGGAGTAGGTTGAAGTCACCCAGTGATGGTTCGCAAGGTGCTGTTCAAACTCGTGTCTACCAGGCTAATATGTCTGTTTCTACTCCATACGGGTGCGCAGTACTCAGCTGAAACAGACACATGAGCCAAGGCAGAGGTGCAAAGATTTGATGGACTGGCTCCCCAACGTCGGATGAGGCCGCTAAGGCCATGAGCTTGTCACGGAGACCAGCCAGGTGTTGATGAAATGTAAGCGACCTGTCCAGCTTTACACCGAGGTAAGTGGGTGTTTGTTGGAAGTCCAAGCACCTGTTGTTAACAAAAACAGCTAGATCTCACTTAGCTTCCCCGTTGTTTAAAAGAAATGCTGTTGACGCTGTTTTGCCTTCGCTCAGCTTTAGATGCCACTGTCGTAGGTATACTGCCAAAATCCCCATGTCTTGACTCAAGGAGCTTTTGATTGTCTTCCACTGTTTGTGTCTCATCAGGATGGCTAGGTTGTCAGCATACCTATAATTTCCAGCGATGGTCTCTGGGAGGTCATGGATGTACACGTTGAAAAGCAGTGGAGCCAACATCGATCCCTGTGGGACGCCATTCTTCAGTCTACGTAGCCTACTCTGCTGTCCATCACTGGTCTCAAGCACAAAGCTGTGGTTTGATATCAGCTCCATGATGTAGCATACCATGCGCCTGTCTGGCAGCACCCAAAGTAGCTTTAGGTTTAGGCTTAGGTTTATTATTGTCACGAGTACCGAGGTACAGTGAAAAGCTTTGTTTTGCATGCTGTCCAAATAGATCAGATAATACTATACAGATATTTACTATTAAGTGAAACTCAAATGTTGTGAAGCTGGAAAGGGTGCAGAGCATGAGGATATTGCCAGGACTTGCAAGACTGAGCTATAGGGAGAGGTTGAGCAGGCTAGGAGTCTATTCCTTGGAGCGCAGATGGATGAGGGATGATGTTATAGAGCTGTATAAAATCATGAGAGGAACAGATTGGGTAGACGCACAGAGTCTCTTGCCCCAAGTAGGGGATTCGAGAACCAGAGGACATAGGTTTAAGATGAAAGGCAAAAGGTTTAATAGGAATCTAAGGGGAACATTTTTCACACTAAGGGTTGTGGGTGTATGGAACAAGCTGCCATAGGAGGTAGTTGAGGCAGGGACTACTGCAATGTTTAAGAAACAATCATGGGCCTGTCCCACTTAGGCAATTTTTCAGCAGACCGCCGGCATCTGTCAAGTTGCTGGCAGTCGCCTGAAAAACCGGGGACTGGAACGGCAACTGTCAGAGTGGAACACACACACACAAACACATCGCTGCCTTCACCAGCCCATGTGAATTTTTTAGAGAGTGCTCCCCCCGCTTGCCCTGTCTAAAAAATTCACACGGTGCAAAGCCAAGGTGATACAGACACACACCGCGATGAACAGGAAGGTTTTGCGCTGTAAAAAGACGGCTAAAGCACAGTGTAAGGTAAGTCCTTTAAAAGCGGGGGGAGAGAGGGGGGCAGAGGGGGTAGGGGGGAGAGGAGGCATTGAGGGGGGAGAAGAGGAGAGAAGGGGGGAGACGGAGTGGAGGCAACTTTTAAGAAGCCAGAGATACACGGCTGTGAAGCTGCGGACATTTAACATTACCAGTCAGTTATCCTTGGTTCTGAAAACTACTGCTTACCTTTTGTAGTTTTCTGGTGTAGTTAGAGCATGTTGGTCGGCATGGGCAAGTTGGACCGAAGAGTCAGTTTCCACGTTGTCTGACTATGACTCTATAACTCTAAGGAACATTGTTCTGGAAATTGCCTTTCTTCCAGGGTGAAGCAGAGATCTAAATTGGAAAGCATGGTCCATACATGAACATCTTATGCCTGGCCAAATGCATTTCCTTAAGATGTTGTACTCATTCCTGGATTGCCTTCATAGGTTATTCCAAGGCTGGGGCATATCGAAGCATTTTAATACAGTTAAAGCATTTTTGACATATCATAGTATAGCACTGTTATGAGTTTTGCTTTGTAGCTCCGCCCACTTTCGCCCTCAGTCTCGAGTTATGTGTTAAGATGAAGTTACCTATGCTGTAAAGCAAATAAAGTATTTGGGTCTTAATCACTGTGCGTGACTTAATATATTCCAACAGCAGAGCTCAACATGGTATCTGAGTACTGGGACTCACTCCTTGCCTAATTATATTGCTTTTATTTTAGTTTGTTGTTTTCTCCGATATATGTTATACTGTGGCTTCTGCTCTCAGAAAACCAGAGATCCTGGTGTTTGATGAAGACCTCGCAGCGCGGTGGTGCATATTTGAAGAAGATTTCTCAATTTACATAGAAGCGGCTCACCCTGCAGCTGTTCCAGGTGTTCGTGTTTCAATTCTTCTTAATCAGCAGGAACAGAAGCTGCTCGACGTGCCAGAAGATTTCATTATGAAACAGCTAGGCTTGACCCGGCTGGTGTCCAGATAGCTCCCGCTGAATCTATCTGGGACCCTGACTGCCGGCTATACAAGTTCAGTCAGTTATGTGAGTTAAGAATTAACTTGGTTACGGAGAGGCATTTGTTCTTTTCTCGAAGCCAGAGACAGGATGAACCTGTGGAAATGTATGTTAGTGCTTTGAAGCACATTGCCAGTCGATGTGATTTCAGGGATATATGTGACAGCCTAGTTCATGAACGTCTGGCCTATGGTATCCTTAATGATAAATTAAACGACAAGTTACTGCGAGATACTGAGCTTACTAGGGAGATGGAAATGGCAAAGGCATTAAACGAGTATTTTGTATCAGTCTTCACCATAGAAGACACAAAAAATATTCCAACGCTGGATAAACAGGAGGCGGTAGGAATGGAGGAGCTAAATACTATTAAGATCACCAAGGAGGTGGTATTAGGGAAATTAATGAGACTGAAGGAGGATAAATCCCCTGGGCCTGATGGATTACATCCAAGGGTCTTGAGGGAGATAGCAGTGGGGATTGTGGATGCATTGGTGATAATTTTCCAAAACTCCCTGGAGGCAGGAACGGTCCCAGTGGATTGGAAAATGGCCAATGTAACACCTATATTTAAAAAAGGAAGTAAACAGAAGGCGGGTAACTATAGACCGGTTAGTCTAACATCGGTGGTGGGTAAAATGTTAGAGACAATTATTAAAGAAACACTAACGGGGCACTTGGATAAACATGACTTCATCAGACAGAACCAGCATGGTTTTGTGAAGGGGAAATCGTGTTTAACGAATCTGCTCGAATTCTTTGAGGAAGTAACAACCCGGGTGGATAAAGGGGAACCGGTGGATGTGGTATACTTGGACTTCCAAAAGGCTTTTGACAAGGTGCCACATAAGAGACTATTGCTAAAAATAAAAAATTATGGGATTGGGGGTAATATATTAGCATGGGTAGAGGATTGGCTAACAAATAGGAAGCAGAGAGTGGGGATAAATGGTTCATACTCGGGATGGCAACCGGTAACTAGCGGGGTTCCGCAAGGGTCGGTGCTGGGACCCCAGTTGTTCACAATTTATATAAATGATTTGGAGGAGGGAACCAAGTGTAATATATCAAAATTTGCGGACGATACGAAAATGGGAGGGAAAGTAGGGGATGAGGAGGATAGGAAGAGTCTGCAAAAGGATATAGATAAGCTAGGTGAGTGGGCAACAACTTGGCAGATGAAATTTAATACTAATAAATGTGAAGTCATGAGCTGCGTTGTAATGCAACGCAAAGGGATCTAGGGGTATTAGTACATGAATCACTAAAAGTCAGTATGCAGGTGCAGCAAGCAATCAGGAAGGCCAATGGAGTTTTGGCCTTTATTGCTAGGGGGATTGAGTATAAAAACACGGAGGTCTTGCTGCAGCTGTACACGGTATTAGTGAGACCACATTTGGAATACTGTGTACAGTTCTGGGGTCCATACTTAAGAAAGGATGTACTAGCCCTGGAGGCAGTGCAGCGAAGGTTTACAAGATTAATTCCTGCAATGAGGGGATTGACATATGAGGAAAGGTTAAGTAAGCTGGGACTCTACTCTTTGGAGTTTAGAAGAATGAGAGGCGATCTCATTGAAACGTATAAGATCGTGAGGGGCCTTGATCGGGTGGATGCACCGAGGATGTTCCCTATGATCGGGGAGGCTAGAACTAGGGGACATAGTTGCAGAGTGAGGGGGGGCTCTTTTAAAACTGAGATGAGGAAGAACTTCTTCACCCAGAGGGTGGTTAGTTTGTGGAATTCACTGCCCCAGGGAGCAGTGGAAGCAGAAACGTTAAATATATTTAAGTCAGAAATAGATGGTTTTTTAGCTGCCAAGGGGATAAGGGGCTACGGGGAGAGGGCAGGGATATGGACCTAGGTATGGTTAGTATAGTAAGACCTGAGTGATCTCCTGGACAAGTGTCGATCGCCTGGATTGGGGTCGGAGAGGAATTTCCCGGATTTTTTTCCCGAATTGGACCTGGGTTTTTATCCGTTTTTTTGCCTCCCCCAGGAGATCACGCGGTTCTTGGGGTGGAGAGGGGTGATAGCGGTATAAAGGGGAGGGTAGTGTCTTGTGTTCTGTGTCTTGTGTCTACTGTTTGTGGGTAAGTGTGTCTGTTTAGTGTTCAGCCATGAGTGAATGGCGGTGCGGGCTCGACGGACCTGGTGGTCTACTCTCGCACCTACTTTCTATGATTCTATGATTCTATGACTGCTAAAAACCACTGTAGCTGAAATGGCTGATGCTCACACAAAAGTTCTAGGGCATGCCTCCCACTCAGCTCATGACATTAATGTTGCCGGCACGTCTTACCAAATCTCTCGCCATTCTGCTCAAGTGCCTGACAGCTCTATCATTGGACTAATAGACAATTGTTTTAACTGTGGGGGTTTGCATGCTGCTGCTCATGACCGTTGCCCTCCATATGGAAAATTGTGTTGGTTTTGTAACAAAAGGAACCATTTCTTCAGATGCTGCCACTCGCTTAACAATAGAGTTCAAGCAATACAGTCCATTAATTCACTTGGCCATGAGAACCTGATTTCGGATTGCTCTGAACCAGCTACCACGGATTTGCAGGCTGCTAGTGAAGATTTTGACTTGGCTGTTCACTCCTTGTCTGATTTACTGCACACACAATTTGATCCCAAGGTCGCTTTGATCGTAAATGGTAAGAATTTTTATCTTTAAGTTGACACAGGGGCCACGTGTAATGTGATGTGTCTGACTGAGTTGAAAAAGATACGGAAAACAGAGACTGTCACTCCTACGGCTGCCTCCTCCCATTTGCAGGAGGCCTAGTGCACCTTATCGGTCAAGTCGAGTTACTCTGCTGTCTTAACTCACCTGTCCACAACCTGAGTTCCTATGTTGTTCGTGAGGATGTGCCATCCCTGCTGGGTGTGAACGCTTGTCGCGACCTGGGGCTTGTCTCTTTCAGCCCTTCTGTTTGTCATCTGGCCACCACCTGTGACTTTACTCAACAAATCCTGACACAATACAAAACTTAGTTTGACGACAATCTGGGCAGATTGTCCATTAAGTACACAATTACCATTAACTCTGAGGTACTTCCAGTTGTCTGTCCAGCACTCGGGATTCCCCATGCTATGGGGGACCATGTCCAAAGTGAACTCAACAGGATGGTGTCTCCAGGTGTAATTGCTCTCGTTGCCAACCCCCTGGACTGGGTCTCCACCATGGTTGTGGCAACGAAGAAGAATAAAGACGAAATACGGATTTGTATCAATCCCAAAGACTTAAACACAGCCATTAAACAACCTCACACACCCATGCGCACTGTGGACAAGATTGCAGCACAGCTGGGTGAAGCAACTGTATTTACAGTACTAGATGCCAAGAGTTCATTCTGGCAGATTTCGGTGGAACGCAACTCCTCTAAGTTAACTACCTTCAGCACACCGTTCGGGCGATACAGATTTCTTTGCAAGCCTTTTGGCATAAGCTCTGCCAGTGGCGACGCCCCCTCCGCCTGTGTTACAGTCCCCTGTTTCATCACTGGGATTGCTGATTCAATCTCCATCACCAGTCAAGCCACTGACTCTGTTCCTGGTGGGGAAAAACTAAGATGGTTTTTATCGCACACATGCTGGTTGTGTTTGCAAGCCCACCGTGAAGTACCTGGGCTATGTTTGACTTTCCTCCAGCTTATTATCAATTGCTATGCATGCCTTATTTAGTCAATGGTTTTGTACTGACATTTAATTCTTTAAGAGGGAGGATGTAGATCAGTGTCACTCATGTTAGGAGTCATGCTTTATAGCTCTGCCCACTAGTTTAACAGAAAGCTTCTCTTCCCTTTCTCCCTCAGTCTCGAGTAATCTGTTAAAATGAAGTTACCTATGCTGTAATGCAAATAAAGTATTTGGATCTTAATCACTGTGCGTGACTTAAGTTATTCCAACAGCAGAGCTCAACAAACACTTAGACCCTTCAAAGGGGAATTGGATAAGATCCTGAAATAGAATAATTTGCAAGACTTTGAGGTATGATATTGACAGAATTACTGTGTCAGTAATTGTGCGCAGTTTTGGGTCCCATATCTGAGGAAGGATATGTTAGAGATGTAGAGGGTTCAGAGGAGAATAACGAGAGTAATCCTGGGGATGATTAGGTTTACATATGATGAGTGTTTGACGGCACTGGGCCTGCACCCATTGATTTAGAAGGATGAGAGGGCACCTTGTTTAAACTTACCGGATAGTGAAAGGTCTGGATAGCATGGATGCAGAGAGGATGTTTCCACTCATGGGGAAGTCTAGGCCCAGAGGGCATAGATTCAGAAGAAAATAATGCAGCTTTAGAAAGGAATTGAGGAGGAATTTCTTTAGTCAGAGGGTGGTGAATCTATGGAATTTGTTGCCACAGATGGTTGTGGAGGCCGTCAATGGATATTTTTAAGACAGAAATTGACAGATTATTGATTACTAACAATGTCAGGGGCTATGGTTAGAGGGCAGGAGAATGGGTTAAGAACGAATGACAGATCAGTCATTATTGAATGGCGGAGCAGACTCCATTGACCAAATGGCTTCTGCTCCTATGCTCTATGAACTAATGAACTAGGTGCTGGCATTTGCTTGATAGGCCAAAAAGTTTATTTCCGTGCTATAATAATTATACAACGGGTGGGTATATGGATCGAGCTGCCAGAGGAGGCAGGTACTATAACAGCATTTAAAAGGCGTAGACAGGTACATGTAAAGGAAAATTTAGAGTGACACAAAATGCTGGAGTAACCCAGTGGGAAAGGCAGCATCTCTGGACAGAAGGAATGGGTGACGCTTCGTGTTAAGACCTTCTTCAGACAGTTTAGAAGGTGCACAAGGTTTAAAGGAATTTGGGTCAAACACGGGCAAATAGGACTAGCTTCGATGGGTATCTTGGTCAAGGTGGACAAGTTAGTTCTGTTTCTGTGTTGTATGACTGTACAACTGATTCTTCAGCAACCAATTTGTGCACAGCAAGCTCACATAGAGGCGGCACGGCATCGTACCAGTAGAGTTGCTGCCTTACAGCGCCAGACACTTATGCCCCTGTCCCACTTAGGAAACCTGAACGGAAACCTCTGGAGACTTTGCGCCCCACACAAGGTTTCCGTACGGTTCCCGGAGGTTCCCGGAGGTTCCCGGAGGTTTTTGTTAGTCTCCCTACCTGCTTCCACTACCTGCAACCTCCGGCAACCACCTGCAACCTCCGAGAACCGCATGGAAACCTTGGGTGGGGCACAAAGTCTCCAGAGGGTTCCGTTCAGGTTTCCTAAGTGGGGCAGGGGCATTAGGTTCGATCGTGACTATGGGTGCTGTTTGTACAGAGTTTGTACATTCTCTCCGTGACCTGCGTGGGTTTTCTCCAGGTGCTCCGGTCTCCCTGCACACTCTAAAGGCATGCAAGTTTGGAGGATAATTGGCTTCTGTTAATTGTCCTTAGTGTGTGAGATAGAACTAGTGTATGGGGATCACTGGTCAGCATGGACTTAGTGGGCCGATGGACCTGTTTGAACACTATATCTCTAAATCAAATTAAACTGAACTAAAACTGTCCTGCTGTTTGTCGAAGTATTGACACTCTTTGGTCCATCTGGAAGGATCAGCGAGTAGTTCATTCTCTTATTCTGCAGGACAACTGAGAGTGCTGTTCCAGTTCACAATTGTATCTGGTTATGCCCGTGGATTAAAGCTATAAATCTCCCTCCCAAGGGGGAAAAGTTCAAAATAGTGAGCTGCCCCTTATATTTATATTTCTTCGAGACTCATCTTTTGTTCCTTTATTTGCCCCCATTGTTCCTCAGGGCTAAAGTTAAACCTCCCACTTCCGCCTTGGAGACCTTTGAACTATCTTTAATTGAACTTTGTCTTGCACTAAATGTTGTACCATTTATCCTTTGTCCTTTAAATCTGTACGCTGTACACAGCTTGATTGTAATCATGTATTGGCTTTTCTTTCACTGGATAGCATGTAAACAAAAGCTTTTCACTGTGCCTCAGGGAACATGACAACATTAAACTAAACTAGTCATTCCAGGTGCGACAGAGGTTCACCTGTATCTCCTCCAACCTCATCTATTGCATCTGCTGCTCTAGATGTCAGCTGATCTACATCGGTGAGACTATGCGGAGGCTGGGCGATCGTTTCGCCGAACACCTCCGCTCGGTCCGCAAGAACCTACCTGACCTCCCGGTGGCTCAGCACTTCAACTCCCCCTCCCATTCCCCGTCCGACCTATCTGTCCTGGGTCTCCTCCATGGCCAGAGTGAGCAACACCGGAAATTGGAAGAACAGCACCTCATATTCCGCTTGGGGAGTCTGCATCCTGCGGCCATGAACATTGAATTCTCCCAATTTTGTTAGCCCTTGCTGTCTCCTCCCCTTCCTCAGCCCTCGGGCTGTCTCCTCCCATCCCTCAGCCCTTGGGCTCCTCCTCCTCCCTTTTCCTTTCTTCTCCCCCCCACCCCCCGTCAGTTTGAAGAAGGGTTTCGGCCCGAAACGTTGCCTATTTCCTTCGCTCCATAGATGCTGCTGCACCCGCTGAGTTTCTCCAGCATTTTTGTGTACCTTCGATTTTACAGCATCTGCAGTTCCTTCTTAAACTAAAGTGAGTTTAGTTTAGTATTGTTTGGAGAGACAACATGGATATTAGACCGCACCGACCAACAATCACCCTTACACCAGTTTTATTTAGAGATAAAGCATGGATACAGGCCCTTCAGCCCACCGGGTCCATGCCGACCATCAATCATCCATTCACACTCGTTCTATGTTATCCCACTTTCGAATCCACTCCCTACACACAAGGGACAATTTACAGAGAGCCAATGAACCCACAAACCCACATGATTTCGGGATGTAGGAGGAAACTGGAGCTACCCAGAGGAAACCCACATGGCGGAAACCCACATGGAGGAAACCCACATGGAGGAAACCCACATGGAGGAAACCCACGCAGTCACAGGGAGGGTGCGCAAACTCCACATGAACAGAACTCAAGGTCAAGATTGAAGCTGGGCTGTCTGGCTGTGTGAGGCAGTAGATCTACCATCTGCGCCCCCTGCCGCCCCTCTTGTCTCTCACAACACATGCTGACTGAACTGCTGAGCTTCCCTGGCATTTTCTGTTGTCGTTTTGTATATTTTGAGCCCCTTCTGCAGAGATCAGGAATTTGTTCAGAGATCAAGAGTTCCCAGCTCTGCGGTACAGCACATCTCCATACGAATACAAAGCACCTGCAGCACTTGTAGTGATGTTATGCAAGTCCTTTTTACTGATGGGTCAGCGTGCCACAATCCTACATTTGCATTATAATGATTTATTTGCTGTAGAGAATAAACAAGACATTTTGGCTCTGAACCTCCTGCACAAAGGGGATCCAATATCATGTGTTCCAATTTGAACGTTATCATCTGTCTTTTTTTTATTGAAACAATGACCGATATTTGGTAAAAAAATGTAATTTGAATATTAAAGCCAGCTCCTGCCTCTTTAGAAAGAGAGCACATAAAATTTTCATTATATCTCTTATAAATACACAATATTTATTAGTATTGTGGATGTATTATACACATTGGAAGGAAAGCCACATTAAAAATGCATTTACAGTGCAATATTTTTTACTGTGGCTGATTAAAATTATGTTTCACCTCCGGTATAAAGCTGACACTAATGCATAAATGGGATTTTGGGAAGGAAGTTTATCAGTAAAAAAGTGAAGAAGTAAGTGCTCAATCAGTGAAATAGTGTGGGTAAAAATATTAAAGGGTTAATTGTAACGGCACAGTGGCACAGCGGTAGAGTTGCTGCCTTACAGCCACAGCGCCCCGCGTTGGATCCGGACAATGGGTGCTGTCTGTACGGAGTTTGTACGTTAGGAGGTGGATTGTCATTCAGGACTTTACTTATGTGCTTGGCAATACAGCTGTATGCACATACACCACCTCAAATGTAAAATGCCCATCTTTGCATTGAAATCCTTCACAGGCTCATCCACCACTCTCTGCAAACCCCAGGAAAACTCACTCATGCTTGTATCTCCCATGCCTTCTGCCCCTGGGAATGAACATACCGTAAATAGGAACATAAAATATCCCAAGTGCTGGAGTAACTCGAAGATAGACACAAAAAGCTGGGGTAACTCTGTCTGAAGAAGGGTCTCGACCCACAACATCACCCATTCCTTCTCTCCAGAGATGCTGCCTGTCCTGCTGAGTTACTCCAGCATTTTGTGCCTAAGGTTCAAAACAGCATCTGCAGTTCCTTCCTATGCATTTTGTCTGCTGGAGTAACTCAACAGGTCGGGCAGCATCCTTGAAGAACATGGATAGGTGACGTTTTGGGCCGGGACCCTACTTTAGTCTTTTGGGTCCCAACCTGAAACGTCAGATCATCAATCTGAAGAAAGGTCTCGAGCCGAAATGTCACCTATCATCAGTGAAGAAGGCCCCTGACCTGAAACATCATCTATCATCAGTCTCACCACCTCACCACCCTGGTCTCATTCTCATTTCACTCCTGCCATCCGGAAGAAGGTGTTGGAGCCAGAAAACTGTAACGTCCAGGTTCAGGAGCAGCTTCTTCCCTACAACCATCAGGCTATTAAACACTGTGAAGGAAAGAATTGCAGATGCTGGTTTAAACTGAAGTAGACACAAAATACTGCAGTAACTCAGCGAGTCAGTCAGCATCTCTGGAGATAAGGAATGGGTGACGTTTCATGTTGAGACCCTTCTTTAAATACTATAACCTCCAAATTGGCTCTGAACTAGATAGACTTTATTTTTTTTTGAAATATCTCTGAACTAGATAGGCGTTATTTTTTTTATTTTGCACTATTATTGCCTATTTATTTGTCTGTTTTTACATATACTGAACTTTTGTTGTTGTTTATTATGGGTTTTACAGAGTACTGTTGACATATCTGTTGTGCTGCAGCAAGTAAGAATTTAATTGTTCCATAGAAAACATAGACAAATAGGTGCATGAGTAGGCCATTCGGCCTTTCGAGCCAGCACCGCCATTGAATATGATCATGGTTGATCATCTAAAATCAGTACCCGTTCCTGCTTTTTCTCCATATCCCTTGATTCCTTTAGCCCTAAGAGCTAAATCTAACTCTCTCTTGAAAACATGCAGTGAATTGGCCTCCACTGCCTTCTATGGCAGAGAATTACACAGATTCGCAACTGTTAGTGTGAAAAAGTTTTTCCTCATCTCAGTCCTAAATGATCCACTCCTGTGACCCCTGGTTCTGGACTTCCCCAACATTGGGAACATTTTTACTGCATCTAGCCCGTCCAATCCTTTAAGAATTTTATGTTTCGATAATATCATCCTTCTAAATCTAAAAGCCCAATCAACCCATTCTTTCATCATATGTCAGTCTCACCATCCCGGGAATTAACCTGGTGAACCAACACTGCACTCCCTCAATAGCGATAATGTCCTTCCTCAAATTAGGAGACCAAATTGCACACAATACCCATGGTGCAGTCTCACCAGGGCCCTGTACAACTGCCGCAGGACCTCCTTGTTCCTAAACTCAAATCCTATGATCATGTTCCATTTTGGGACATTTGACTATAAAACACGTTTGATTCTTGACCTTGATTCCAACCTAAAACTTCACTTATCCATGTTCTCAAGGAATGTTATCTGACCTGCTGAGATACTCCAGCACTCTGTGTCTTTTTCTGAAAACCAGCGTCTGCTATTCCTTGTTTCTACAACAGTTGATATGGTTGGTCCCTCAAGCCTGATCCTCTGCTCAATATGATCATGAATGTTTTTCAACCTCAACGATTTTCTGCCTTATGCCCTCTTCCCTTGATTCCTCTAACATCCAATAAGTCAATGATAATAGTAGGCCCCCCCTCGATCATGACTGACTATGGGTGACGCATCCTAGTTTGCAGGTGATGTGTGGTCGGATGCAAGCCTGGGTGATGTCATATGGAGGACAGACTGTTGCCCATGCAGCACGTCCCCCCTCTCCACATCGCTGATCGATCCAAAGGAACAGCAGGGCAATTACAGTTTGCACAAGGGCCGTCGCAGGAGCTGCCAGCACAAGGTTGTAGCCCCTTCGGGGCTCCGACTACGAATTTACTTGAGGTTTACTCCAGGAGCCTTTTCCATTACTGGATGTGGCCACAAGGCAGTGGAGGTTTTAAATGAGAGTTTTCCCTCTCCTAGATGGACCACCTTCCCAGGCTGACGAGCCCCATCTGCCCGAGACTCATGGGGGCGGGAGCATCTACCTTCCTCTGCAGGTCTATAGTACCTGCCCATTGCCCTTAATATCAATCTCAATTTTTGAATGGCCATGAGATGAAAAGGGAAAGATTTTCACATAAATGGTGGTGGGTAAATGGAATGAGCCACCAGAGAAAAGAATTGCAGCAGGTACAATAGCAACATTTAAGAGACACTTGGCCAGGTACATGCATAGGAACGATTTAGGGGAATATGGGCCAAAGGTCGGCAAATGGGTCTAGCTTATAGAGTCATCGAGTCATAGAGTCATACAGTGTGGAAACAGGCCCTTCGGCCCAACTCGCCCACACCGGCTAACAATGCCCCAGCTACCCTAGTCCCACTTGCCTGCGCTTTGTCCATAACCTTCCAAACCTGTCCTTTCCAAACCTGTTTCCCAAATGATGGGATAGTCCCAGCCTCAACTACCTCCTCTGGCAGCTTGTTCCACACACCCACTGTGTAAAAAAGTTACCCCTTTGATTCCTATTAAATCTTTTCTCCTTCACCTTGAACCTATGTTCTCTACTCCTCAATTTCCCCCAATCGATCCAGATTCTGCTGCATCGTTCACAACCATCTTCACTATCTGCAAAACCACAAATGTTTGTATCATCAGCAAACTTGCTAATCTTGCCCTGTATGTTCTCATCCAAATCATTGATGTAGATGACAAACAGTAACGGGCCCAGCACCGAACACTGTGGCACACCACTACCCACAAGCCTCCATTCTGAGAAGCAAGCTTCCACCATCACCCTCTGCTTCCTTCCATGGAGCCAATTTGCTATCCATTCAGCTATCTCTCCTTCGATTCCATGAGATCTAACCTTCCAGAGCAGCCTACCAGCGGCACCTTGTTGAACGCCTACTCTCATGACACTTCCAGTGACTGCTCCAATTTCGTCCGTCCAACTGTCTTTCTCCTCAGTAAATACAGAACGGAGGGGGCGTTGCTCTGGCAGCAGCCATGTCATGCAGCTCGTCAGTTTTTCAACTTTTTTTTTTTTTTTAGTATGTTTTAAAATCTGTATTTAATGTTTCTTTGTGTGTTTTGTGTGGGGGGTGGTGTGGGGGGGTAAGGGGGAACCGCTTCGGTCACCTCCTCCACGGAGAGGCGAGTTTTTCCAGGTCGCCTCCCCCGTGGCCTAACATCAAGGATCGACGCGGCCTTTCCCGGAGACGTGCCCGGGGCTTCAGCGGCGGGCGCAGCGTGGACTCTCGGCGTGGAGCGGGTGAGCCCTCGCTGGGGCTCGCTGGAGGGGAGCGCTCCGTTTCGCTGGCCCGGGGCAGCCGGCAGCCTGAAGTCGCAGCCTGAAGTCGCGGTCTGCAGAGCTCCAGCTGGTGCGGCGTCTACAGCCCGGGATCTCATGTTGGGGACCCGGGGGAAGAAGAAGCCATCACTGCCGGCCCGCGGCCGACTTCTTCCGTGGGTCCGGCATGGACTTACCATCACCCCTGGAGGGGAGCTTCGACCGCCGGCCCTGCAGTCTACGGTGCTTCTGGCTGCGGCGGGGACTTAAATCTTGACCGCCGGTCTGCGGCCTACAACAACTTAAAGCCGCGGTCTCCGGTGAGCAAGAGTCGATCCTGGACTGACTCTGGACTCTGGTCCTGACCACGGGGGGGATATGGAGGAGGACTGGCCAAATGTTGTGCCTTCCACCACAGTGATGAATGCTGTGGTGGATGTTTGTGTTACAGTTTTATTGTGGTTGTATGTTCTTTATTATTGTATCGCTGCAGACAACCCAAATTTCCACCAGCCTGGCTGTGTGGCAATAAATTATATCTAATCTAATCTAATCTAGAAGAAATACTCATTGATGACCTTCCCCATCTCCTGTGGCTCCACACAGAGGTCTTCTTCTTCTCAAGCCCTTTGATCCTCTAGGGAGCATAGGCCATTGACAAATATCCTCCACCTCACTCGGTTGTTGGCTTTCTTTCATGATCTCCCCAGTTGAGCACACTCTCGGACATTTTTGTCTGGACACCTCTTCTCCAGCTGTTCCTAGGGCAACCACTTTTCCTTTTTCCTTTGGGGTTCCATTTCAGGGCTTGCCGGGTGAAGTTTGTGGCAGGTTTCCTGAGTATGTGTCCAATCCAACTCCATTTTCTCCTTCAAAGTCAATGGGCTCCTGGCTTATTCTTTTCCACAGGTCCACATTGCTTACTTTGTCTCTCCACCAGATGTTAAGTATTCTCCTAAGGCAGGTGTTAATGAATGTTTGCAGCCTGTTTGTAGTGTTTGTTGTTTTCCATGTCTCTGATCCATTTTGTTGTTTTCCATTTGTGGAATTCCCTGCCACAGAGGACAGTGGAGGCCAAATCACTGGATGGATTTAAGAGAGAGTTATATAATAGCATCTTAAATATAGAATTACCATCGACAGAGGCACTTAGAGAAGAATGGGAACGAGAACTACTGATAAAAATCCCGAAAGAAACTTGGGAAAAACACTTGATATATATACATAAATGTTCAATTAACGCAAGACATAACTTAATTCAATTTAAAATTCTACACAGATTATATAACTCGAAAACTAGACTGCACAAATTCTACCCAAATACTTCCCCCATTTGTGACAATTTTTAATTTCAAAATGCCACTCTTTTGTCTTTTGTAAAAAACTACATAAATTTTGGAGCAAAATCTTTGAAATTTTCACAAAATTACTGAACATAAAACTTGATCCTAACACTGAAATGATTATATTCGGGTTAATGGAAGACGAGAATAAACTGAATATGTTTCAAAAATCTTTCCTTAATTATGGTTTAATAATGGCAAAAAAACTTACAATTACATTTTGGAAAAATACATTGATACCAACGCTTAAAATGTGGATTTCAAACATGTCGGAAACCTTACATCTTGAAGAAATGCGATTCCTCCTAACAGACAAAGTAGACCAATTCTTAAGGATTTGGTCTCCATTTGTCGACTTCTTACAAGCATATGGTTCAACACAAACGTAGAAATGATCTGTTTCAAGATTGGGTGAATGGTGGTCAAGAATAATAAATAGCTATCTCTCCTTCATGCTTCTGCTTTCTACCTCTTCTTCTTTTCTCTCTATTTTCTTTCTTTTCTCCTTTCCTTTTTCTCACCTTCCGGTATCACACACCTCTCCATTTCTTTTCTATTCTCTTTCTGTCTCCTTTTTAAAGTAAAAAAAAAAAAAAAAAGATGTACATGAAATGTAACATGTCAATATATACTGGGTATCTACGGTACCATATTATTGTACTAACTTCTAATAAAATTAAAATTAAAAAATGTTTTAAAAAAAAGATAGAGCTCTAGGGGCTAGTGGAATCAAGGGATATGGCGAGAAGGCAGGCACGGGTTATTGACTGGGATGATCAGCCATGATCGCAATGAATGGCGGTGCTGGCTCAGAGGGCCAAATGGCCTCCTCCTGCACCTATTTTCTATGTTTCTATGTTCCGATACAGCATCACCTGTTTCACATTAGAGTTAAAGATGCGTACTTTGGTGGTGATTGAGATTTTTGAGCTCCTGATCTTCCTAAGCATGTTAAACACCATGTTAAACACCACCCTAGCCTTATTGATTCTACTTTTTATGTTTGCCTCTGCCACTCTGGTGATGTCCACAACACTGCCTAGGTATGTGAATGTTTCTACCTCCTTTAGAGCAGTGCTGTGCATAAGGATGGGGTTGCTGGTTTTGGAGTGGATCCTCATCACCTGTGCTTTGCTGTAGTGGGTGTAAGACCAAGTTTTGTTGCAGCTTGAGAGAGTCCACACAGTGGTGTCCGCTTTTATTCCTGAGAGGTCCCACTCTCTCTCTAGTTATCCTTTCCCCCTTATACCTTAGATGGGGCATTTTGAGTCGGCATGGACAAGTTGGGCCGAAGGGCTTGTTTACATGCTGTATGACTCTATGACACAAAGTGCTGGAGTAACTCAGCGCATCAAGCAGCTTCACTGAAGGATATGGAGAAGGAACATTTCAGGTCGGGACACTTCTTCAGAGCTGGAATGTTGCCTATCAATGTCAGCCTGATATATTCCCTGAGGGTCTGAAGAAGGGTTTTGACCAGAAACGTCACCTATTCGTCTTATTCGGAGATGCTGTCTGACCCACTGAGTTACTCTAGCTTTTTGAGTCTATCTTCAGTTTAAATCAGCATCTGCAGCTTCTTCCTACACATGCTCCCTGACCTGCTGAGTTACACTAGCACTCTGCGTCTTTTTTTTTTGTAAACCAGCATCTTTAATCCTTGTATCTTCAATCTGGAATGCAATCGATGACTGAGCTCCACCACTGGGGCACAGACTACCAAGATTTTGTCACCAGGATCTCAAGCCATGTAGGTATTGAACCTGCCATCTTGAGATCTGTAGTCAAATCCATTATTCATTGCGCCAGAGACCAGGACATTCCTTCAGCCATCTTAGCCCGAAGCTCACTGGTTCACTAACTAAACATCTCTGCTTTTCTTTCTTCTTTCAACACACAATTAAAGCCTACCTCTACAAACATGATTTTGTTTACTAGATTTAATTACTGTATGGCACAACAGTTTTACTACATTAATCGTGCCCAGTAAATTCAGGTTAAAACATTTCCCTCTGCACAGCCAGATGCTACATCCTTTAATCTTCAGTATCAATGATTTTTTACCAAGTGAAGAATAAGTGACATGACCTTACTTGATTCATGTCTATTTGGTCCTGAACCTCTTCACAGTGGTACAGAGATAAAATGTGCATTGTTATTTTCGCTGTTAATTACCAATACTAGCTTGTTTGCAAAAGTTATCTAAGAGCATTTTGCCTGCAGCAATTTATCGATAGTCCAGTTTCCATTGCTCCCTTTGTGCACATAAATCATGGATTCATTAATTTTAAATGTATGAACCTGACCCACAACTGACAAGGAGATTATTAAAAGAAAATTAGCTTTCATAGTGTTAATAGTAGGACAGCCTGGCATGTTGGATAGAATGGAAAATTAATATTCCTCTTCCATGAGGCATATGGAGCAAAAACATTATTTGTGTTTTGCCGCACACCCTCTGAATGACACATGAACAGAAAATGCTCTGCAAGAAGGAACAAGAGAATTAAATATTAATGACCAAAGTAGATAAAGAGAAACGCAAAATAAACCTGAATAACATTATGGGCTATCCCTGTTTGTTTATTGTCATTTAAATTTTCATCTTCCTCCTAGCGTTGGTTTCCAAAGTAGAACACTGACTATACAAGTCCTAAAGAAAGGTTTAGACTGGTCTCATGTTTTACTGGATCATTGTAAAGGTCATTGCTTGAGTAGTTACTTTCTGGAGGTCAATAATATACCAGCAAATGAGGGTCCCAAATAAACCACTGTTTATGCAGTGTATTTCTAAATTAAACTAAAAAAACCCAACTGATGTTGGAAAGATGAAATAATAAATAGAGATTGTTGAAAACAATCTGCAGGTTGAGGTGTTCAAAAGGGAACTGCAGATGCTGGAATATCGAAGGTACACAAAATTGCTGGAGGAACTCAGCGGGTGCAGCAGCATCTATGGAGCGAAGGAAATAGGCGACGTTTCGGGCCGAAACCCTTCTTCAGACTGATGGGGGGTGGGGAAAGAAAGAAGGAAAAAGGGGAAGAGGAGGAGCCCGAGGGCGGGCGGATGGGAGGGTGGGAGGAGACAGCTAGAGGGTGAAGGAAGGGGAGGGGACAGCACAGGCTAGAGAGGAGGTTGTGAAACTGTCTCCGGAGAGAGGAGGAGAACTTCTTCAAAGTAGGCATACCTTGAAGAGATATCGCAGTGGAGTAGACAAAGTGTTCAAAAGGGAACTGCAGATGCTGGAATATCGAAGGTACACAAAATTGCTGGAGGAACTCAGCGGGTGCAGCAGCATCTATGGAGCGTAGGCGACGTTTCGGGCCGAAACCCTTCTTCAGACTGATGGGGGGTGGGGAAAGAAAGAAGGAAAAAGGGGAAGAGGAGGAGCCCGAGGGCGGGCGGATGGGAGGGTGGGAGGAGACAGCTAGAGGGTGAAGGAAGGGGAGGGGACAGCACAGGCTAGAGAGGAGGTTGTGAAACTGTCTCCGGAGAGAGGAGGAGAACTTCTTCAAAGTAGGCATACCTTGAAGAGATATCGCAGTGGAGTAGACAAAGTGTTCAAAAGGGAACTGCAGATGCTGGAATATCGAAGGTACACAAAATTGCTGGAGGAACTCAGCGGGTGCAGCAGCATCTATGGAGCGAAGGAAATAGGCGACGTTTCGGGCCGAAACCCTTCTTCAGACTGATGGGGGGTTGAGGTTCTGTGATAGAAACTGTTTATCCATCCACAGATGCTGCCTGACCTGTTGAGTGTTTCAAGCACTTTCTGATTTCCATAAAATAGAATCATAGAATTGTACAGCAAAGAAATGGGTCCTTTTAGCCCATCTTGTCTGAACTGCACAAAGCTGAGGGATGATCTCATAGAGATGTATAAAATCATGAGGACATTAGATAGGGTGAATGCACAGAGACTTTTACCCAAGGTAGAGGAATCAAGAACATGAAGATATAGGTTTAAGGTGAGAAAGATTTAATAGGAACATGAAGGGAAACATTTTCCATCAGAGTGGTGGATATATGGAACGAGATGCCAAAGGAGGTAGTTGAGAGGAAGACCTATTTAAAAGACACTTGGAAAGATACAAGGATGGGAAAGGTTTAGAGGTATATGGGCCAAATGTGGGCAAATGGAACAGGCTCAAATTAAGTATGTTACAATACTTACCTTCATCGGCGCTGTAATTCTGCCACTGGCCGTATGCGCGATTTTGGCGCCTTTGAGGGGGGGGGGGGCGGGGTTAAAACGCATTTTTTTCCTACCTTGTCCTGGATTATATTTGGTTGGAGTGCAAGCTTTTGCTGAAGAATTGTTCCGACTGCCGTTCTGTGTATTTTTTTTTAAATCGCCCGACAAGTTCAGCGCTGGAGTAATTTTAAAATCAGCTTCTAAAGCCGTCAACGCCGACAACGGGGACGGATTTCACGTACGGGACAGGTAAAGGAAAGCAGTTTATTTTATGTATAAAAGTGCTCCTTAAGATGCCTTTAATTCACATTTTACATTGCGAAACGGTGATTTTTTTCCCCCTGCCGATAGGGGGGTTTAAATTCACCGCAACCGCAACGTTCCAAATGATCGCGTTCCAAAAAAACCCACTCGCAAGATGATTTAAATGGCCATTAATTTACAGGTATTAAACATTAAATTCCTTCTATTTGGCCTATAAATCCATGACAATGAGATTTAAAAATTATGTTATATTGTGAATTCTTGTGTGAATGTTATTTGGACACTTAGGCTATTTAAAAATGTTAATCTATTCTTAAGAAATTGATAGATGTTTGGATCTAGTAATTGAATTTTGTAATTAGCTACAATTAGGTAGCTAACTAATTATATGCATTAATTTCAAGTCATCTAAGTAAGATTTTCATATTTGTTTCAGAATGCTTCAATCTATAATAACTGAACATTTCATTCAGTTCTCTTAATTTTTAAGAAAGTTATGGGCTTTTGACTGTCCTCGATCACAGCTTTTGTGTTAAGTCAATGGAAAAGCTATAGGGAACAAGATGCTAATTTCCGAGTATGAAAATGGCCATAACATTTTTAATACTGAAGATATGAAAGTGAATTAGGTGTCAAATTAAACTTATTTTTATGCTTTATCTGATGGGATAAATTACAGACTTGATTTTTAAAATCTGAACATTTTGTAATATTGCTATTCAAATGGACATTGTGGTTAGCATGGACAAATTGGAGTGAAGGTCCTGTGTTCATGCTTATGAATTTTATGACTCCTAGTTATGGAATGTTGAACTAAAAATAGAAAATGGTGGAAAATGGCATATGTTTCTTTATTTACAGGTACTACCCGTCCGGTTGGATGTTCAGAGCAGTTTTTGCTTTTCTTAGAATAACATTTTAGAATTGTACAGTAGAGAAATGGGTCCTTTTAGCCCATCTTGTCCATGCCATTTGTGCTGCCTATCGACACTAATCTCATTAGTCCTCATTAGGCCTGTAACCCTCTCATGCTCTACCTATCCAGGCTCTGTGCTATCCCTTTTTCATATCCGTTCCTTACTCACTCAATTAACTCAGAGGTCAATCAACTTATAAACCCGCACATCCTTGGGATATGGGAGGAAACCGGAGAATACCCACGCGGTCACCAGAAGAATGTGCAAACTCCACACAGTCAACGCCCGAGGTCAGGATTGAACCAGGATCTCTGATGCCATGAAAGGTCTCCTCTCTCATCTTTGTGCCCTTTAGTTCCAGACTCCCCTGTCCCAGGAAGAAATACTAGCTATTCTATTTAAGCTCCTTCATAGTTGTATAAACCTCTATAAGGTCAATGATAATTCAATAGTTTCTTTATTAGCATGTGTACCAGGTACAATGAAATACTTTTTTCGCATTCAAAGCAGCAAGATTAACATCATACATAAGCACTCACCCCTGGTTAGTACAGAATATACACAACAGTCCACTGAGTCTATATGCAAGAGGTGCCATTTTGGTGCCATGTTGAACTCCTATCTACTCCCTTCATGATTTAATGCACCTCTATCAGATCGCCCCTCAGTGTCCAGCACTCCAAAGAATAAAGTCCCAGCCTGACCCGCTGTTACTCCAGCACTTTGGATTTTAGAAACATAGAAACATGGAAAATAGGTGCAGGAGTAGGCCATTCGGCCCTTCGAGTCAGCACGGTCATTCAACATGATCATGGCTGATCACCCTAAATCAGTATCCCATTCCTGCTTTAGTTTTAGTTTTGTAATTTTAGAGATACAGCGTGGGAAACAGGCCCTTCGGCCCACTGAGTCCGTGCCGACCAGCGATCCTCGCACATTAACACGATCCTACACACATGAGGGACAATTTACATTTACACCAAGTCAATTAACCTACATATCTTTGGAGTGTGGGAGGAAAATGAAGATCTCGGAGAGAACCCACGCGGTCACGGGGAGAACATATAAACTCCGTACAGACAGCACCATAGTTGGGATTGAACCCGGGTCTCCGATGCTGTAAGCGATGTAAGGCAGCAACTCTACAGCTGCGCCACCATGCTGCCCCATTCTCTCCCCATATCCCTTGATTCCCCCCATATCCCTTGATTCCTTGACTTTGTTCCAGATTCAGACATCTGCAGTTCCTGTGTCACTCCCGCATCCTCCTTTGTTCCATTTCTTATTACCATAGCAAGTATGTATGCAGGCATTATTCTGGTGCTGATTGTGAAACCAGGCTGCATATGAATTGCATGGGCATTAATGACATTGTATCAAAGGTTACACACTGAAAGTTACTGCATCCACTGTGACAATCAAGCATAAGGCATGTGACTGGTTCAGTAAGTCACACAGAGGGAAAAAGTACAAACTTAAAAGAAACTTAAATCAAAAACAATGTTTATGTTAAAGCAAACCAACCTGCACATTATTGACTGGTTACATAAAATTACTCGAGGAAAACATGATGTATTTCTCAAACAAATTTAACAGAACAAACCCCCTTAGGCACTGCATCTGGAGCATCATGAAACAAAACTTAAAAATGAGCTACATTAGGAGGCATCTCATTAATAATATAAAACGTTTTTATTTGAATACAAGAGGCCTCTTGGCCCATTGAGTTTATATTTCCTACAGGAACAATTCTGATGTTTCCATTCCCTGCTTTCCACGACAGCTCTCCTGAATACTTTGCTTCAAGCGCCAATACATTTTCTTTGCAAAGCCCCCATGTAGTCCTTCCATCACTTCATCAGGCAATGAGTTCTAAGTGAGACTACTTTGCAAATTAAAAAAATGTTTCATTTAATTTTAGTTAAGAGATACACCGTGGAACAAGCCCTTTGGCCCACCGAGTCCGCGCCGACCAGCGATCACGCCGCACACTAGCAATATCCTACACACAGGAGACAATTTTCCATTTTAACCCAAGCCTATTAACCTACAAATCTGTACGTCTTAGGAGTGTGGGAGGAAACCGGGGCACCCGAAGAAATCCCATGCGGTTACAGGGAGAACATGCAAACTCCATACCGATAGCACCCGTAGTGAAGATCAAACCTGGGTCTCTGGGACTGTAAGGCAGCAACTCTACCGCTGTGCCACCATGCACTTGTGGGACCATCACACCCTGCATGTACCTTTTCCCCAAAATGTTAAATGTCTCTTTGTTCTTGAACCACTGACTTAAACATACCTATTAAGTCTACTTTCACCATCATTTTTGCCATTGGGAAATAAAAACTTCTCCCGTTTAACCTCAGAATAATAATTCCATATTGCAGAAACCATCCTATTAAATTATTTTCCACATATTTTCCACAGCCCTTCAGGATCTTCACATCCTTCTTCAGTTGGGTTTTAAAGGGAGAGCGATGGAGAGGATTATCATAATCATAATCATACTTTATTAGCCAAGTATGTTTTGCAACATACGAGGAATTTGATTTGCCGTACAGTCATACTAATAAAAAGCTACAGAACACAAAAAACATTTTAACATAAATATCCACCACAGTGACTCCTCCACATTCCTCACTGTGATGGAAGGCGAAAAACTGTTCAATCGGCGGATCTCCTCGTCGGGACGATCAAGCTCCTGCATCGGGGGGGGGGGGGAAATCTCAGCTCCCCCGTGCCAGATGATCTACCCCAGGTCGGGGCTAGTTGAACATCGTGCGGTTTTGGAGCTTCTTGACTCGGTCTCTCCCGAGACTGCGAGCTCCTTGATGTTAAAGCCCGCAGGCCACGGTTGGAGCGTCGATCCCAGGCAAGGAATCGACTCCGATGGTAAGTCCACGCCCCACGGTGGTGCTCAAAGTCAGTCCCGAGCAAGGCCTCCAGCTCCACGATGTTAGGCTACAGAGCGACCGGAGATACAACCAGAAAACAATCGCATCTCCGGCAAGGTAAGGGATTGAAAACTCATTCTCATCTCTAAGTCCAATTCTTTTGCCTTCCAACATAACTGTGAAAAAAATCCATCTGCACAAACAGATTGGATTTCAATTTGACTTTTAGCATCACAGCAAGGTTTCTTCTGTCTGCAAGAGTGAAATGGATTGGCCTGTTCTGGAGCGCTACTATGAATTCCAAGCAGGAGAATACCAACTATTAAATAGTTTTCCCCCAACCTCACTTTAATTAGTCAGATTGATTCTCTTTGGCCATTTTGGCTAAAGCTCAATGTCTGCTGTGACAGCAACCCCTCCTCGGATGCTGCTCTGATCCCATTCAATAGCTGACAGGCCAGGAGATGCCATTTGCCAGCATCATTGGTAACAGCTGAGACCAGCCAGCTGGTATTTGTCTAGCCACCTGAACCTGGCCAGCCTACTCCCTATGAGGGAAGAGAGGGGGGAGAGAGAGAGGGGGGAGAGAGAGAGGGGGGAGAGGGATGGGGGGGGGGGGTGGATGGGGGGGGGGAGAGATGGGGATAAGAATGGAGGAAGTAGAGATCTCATGAGAGACGCGAGGAGAGAGGCGGAGAGCTATCAGGGCACAGGGAGGGTCTCTGCGATCGTCTCTAGAGTTTCATTAGGAGAGGACCCCCCCCGGAAGGAGGCCAAAGACCTTCAGCCCCACCACTGAGTAACTGAGGCAAGCCCAAGACACCACTGCCTCTTTTTGCCCACTGACAACAGGGCTTAGTGCATACACACAGAGGCAACGACTTAGCAACCAAGATAACCTGGAGACCACCAGCGGCTCCCCCTTGAGGCAAGAGCGCATTGCAGGCAGAAACCTAAGAATCACCACTCCTTCTCTTCTGAGACCACGACTGAGCTGCCGGGACAAGCCCGAGATCGCCAGATCCACTGCACATGCATCCCGATGGTGAGGAAGTGTCCCCATGCGGGCCTGGACTTTCTTACCACTGTAAATAAAACCTATCATGTGAGTTCTGCGAGTGTCGGTGTGGCCAATGCTGAACCCAGCATCATCCCCAGCACCACAATGCATTCAATAACATCCACTAAATTGGCTCGAACAAAGAAGACATTTCAATCCATTTTATCTCATCTTCTAGAGTTAACATGGAGGGTATTCCAGAATTGGTGGCTTTGATTGGATTTCAATTTGACTTTGTAGCATCACAGCAAGGTTCCTTCTGTCCACAGGAGTGAAATGGATTGGCCTGTACTGGAGTTACTATGAATACAAGTAGGAGAATCCCAACCCTCCAGAATTGGGGCAATTTGTACTTAAAATGCCAGGCACAGGACTCAAGTAATTAAATTTAGGAACAATCATGGACAGAATTGTAGGAGTAAAGGTGCTTAAATACAAAGAATGGAGGAGATTACAGAGATGAAAGGGGGTGAGGTCACAAAGGGACTAAAACTCAAACAACTTGAAGATGAAATCAGTGCAGTAACATGACTTGATTATTCATTTTTTAATTTGATAACGTTTTTGATGTTAAAAGGGTCTTTGTAGGGATCTCCCAGGCTGTGTAAGGTCTGATGTAAGTGCAAGATTTCCTTTCATCAAAAAGGTTTTTTTTCTGTTGTGATGTTACTCCTCACAAAGATGAGCACAGAGCACGAAAGATAGATTCAACTAAAGCACAAGTTAGACACTCATTCTCATCTGTCAGTCCAATTCTTTTGCCTTCCACCATAACTGTGAAAAAAAATCCATCTGCACAAACAGATTGGATTTCAATTTGACTTTGTAGCATCACAGCAAGCTTCCTTCTGTCCACAGGAGTGAAATGGATTGGCCTGTACTGTAGCGCTACTATGAATACAAGTAGGAGAATACCAACTATTAAAGGGTTTTCGCCCAACCTCACTTTAATTAGTCAGATTGATTCTTCCCAAGACACTTCACCCACCTTTGCCTGTGTGTGTCCTTGGGCAAGACACTTCACCCACCTTTGCCTGTGTGTGTGAATGTAATTATGTGAAGCACTTTGGGGTCAATGCAAGTTGACTAAAAATGTGCTATATAAATAAAGAAATTTAATTTAATTTTAATTTACTCAACCGTGAGTGCCCTTAATGTGGTTAGAAAATGAAAACGTGGTTGGTTTGAAATGCTGCACTGAAAATGGTTGTTGGTGGTGGTTGCTTTGAAATTCTGCACTGCAAATGGTTGTTGGTGGTGGTCGCTTTGAAATTCTGCACTGCAAATTGTTGTTGGTGGTGGTTGCTTTGAAATGCTGCACTGCAAATGGTTATTGGTGGTGGTTGCTTTGAAATGCTGCACTGCGAATGGTTGTAAGTCTACACTTGACAACTTCCTGTTTGCACTCTATATTGATTTTAGATAAAATGCTACCACTTACAGCTGTGATTTTTGGCCATCTTACTCCACTCATCAGGTGCAGAGGATTGTTCCCATAAATTAAAAATAAAAGTGTTATTAGTGTTTAAATAAATGTTGAGAATCTCTCTCCTGTCAATCACGCCATGAAGGCCTCCCCCCTTCAGGTGGGAGGGGGGAGGGATTATAAAACCCGGAAGTGTGGGTGTGGCTCAGACTGCAAGATGGGGGAGGGAGAGGTCATGACTCAGCTGTCTGAGCTATGAATCAACTGAACACACTGAATGCCTACTGAACTGTGAGTGTGGTGTTGATGTGGTGTTTTGTGTGGTTTTATGGTGGTTTTATGGTGGTTTCACCCTGCTTGAAGTGGTATGAAACTGCACTTGAATTTGGTGGCCTTGCATCCTGCTTGAAATGACATGAAACAGCACTAGTATTTGGTGGCCTTGCAACCTGCTTGAAGTGGCATGAAACTGCACTTGAATTTGGTGACCTTGCACCCTGCTTGAAATGGCATGAAACTGCACTTGAATTGGGTGGCCTTGCACCCTCCTTGAAATGGCATGAAACTACACTTGAATTTAGTGGCCTTGCACCCTGCTTGAAGTGGCAGGAAACTGCACTTGATTTTGGTGGACTTGCACCCTGCTTGAAATGGTAGGAAACTGCATTTGAATTTGGTGGCTTTGCACCCTGCTTGAAGTGGTAAGAAACTGCACTTGAATTTGGTGGCCTTGCACCCTGCTTGAAATGGTAGGAAACTGCATTTGAATTTGGTGGCCTTGCACCCTGCTTGAAATGGAATTTCAAGGAATAGACGTGAGTCAACTGCTATTCCACCAGCCATGAGTGAGCTGCCAGCACATCAGGCTTGAGTGACTGACTGCCACCCCAAGAATCAATTTGGCCCACAATGTCCATACTAGCCCTCTGGAAACCAGTCCCTTCAGTCCACAATACCCATACTAGCCCCCCCCCCCCCACCAATTTGGGACCAACCCTCCCGTATGAACATGGGACCCAATGGGTCCCACTTAGTCTAGTTTTGTTTAAAGCTCAATATCTGCTGTGACAGCAACCCCTCCTCAGATGCCACTCTGATCCCTATCAATGGCTGACAGGCCAGGAGATATCATTCCCCATCATCATTGATAAAAGCTGAGACCAGTTAGCTGGTATTTGTCTGACCACCTGAACCATGTCAGCCTACTCCCTATGAGGGAGGTGAGGGAAAAAAAGAGGAGATAGAGGGGAAGAGTTAGGGGAAGAGAGAGAGAGAGAGGGGGAAGGGGGAGGGGGGAGAGAGGAGAGAGGAGAGAAGATAGGGAAGGAGGCCCAAGCCATTCAGCCCCTCTACTGAGGCTACAACTGAGTAACTGAGGCAAGCACAAGACACAAGTGCTCTTCCTGCCCACATAAAACAAGGGGCAGTACATATGCACAGAGGCAACGACTGAGCAACCAGGACTACCCAGAGACAACCAGCCGCTCCTCTTGAGGCACAGGTGCACTGCAGGTAGAAGCCTAATAATCACCACTCCTCCTCTACTGAGACCACGACTGAGCTGCCGGGACAAGCCCAAGATCGCCAGAGCCACTGCACATGCAACCTGATGGTGAGGGACTGTGTCCCCATGCGGGCCTGGACTTTCTTACCACTGTAAATAAAACCTATCATGTGAGTTCGCCCAACTGCGAGCGTTGGTGTGGCCAGTGCTGAACCCAGCATCATCCCCAACAGCACACTGCATTCAATAACATCCACAAAATTGGCTCAAACAAAGAAGACATTTCAATCCATTTTATCTCATCTTATAGAGTGCCAACCCCCTGTTATTTTTCCCACTATTTTTTTTCCTTTCAAACAACCCAAACAGAAGGAAGCTCAGTTTGAGACTCAGCAGAACCTTTGATAAATTAGAAGACATTTCTTGCTGAACGGTGCTCTATCAAAACATTCCTTCCTTTTTTTAGGTCTTTCAATATACTCACCGAGATTTAACCCTGGTCTCGTGTTCAAAGGTCTGATTTCAGCACTGGTGTTAACCTGATCAAACTGACTCCATTTGTAAATGGGAAAGTTCCAAAAGTATTCTTCCTCCTTGGAAGTCTCCAACCCAAGATGGCAAAGCTTTAAGGTGAGAGGGGCAAAGTTTAAAGGAGACGTACAGGGTCTGAAGAAGGATCCCATCTCTAAATGACACCTATCCATGTCCACTAGAATGGGTAATGGAGAACTGAGAAGCTGCAGACGGTGATTTATAAATGCCAGCATACAAAGACACTGCAGTATTTCCAGTGTCTGAAGAAGGATCGCAGCCCAAAATGTTACCTATCCATATCCTCCAGAGATACTGCCACTCTTTGCTCCAACAGTTTGTGCTTTTCTTCAAGATTATCAGCATCTGCGGTTCCTTGTGTCTCCATGCAGAAAATGCTTAACCAGAAATAAACTCACCACCCTAGACAGGGGGTTCATCAGTTCAACCCTGACAGATGTTAATGTCCGTGGGTGGATGTGGCGTCTAAGGACGAGAAGCCGAAGCAAAGAAGTGGAAGCCAAATAACTGAATAGAAATGAAACCTAAATGCCAAATATTCGAAAGTGGACGAAGCCGAAGCGCCAACTAACCGAAAGGGTGAGACGCCTAAAAGAAAATTCAACGAAAGGCTGGGCCAATCGCTGACAAGTCCTGCCCCCCCGGCGACGTCATATCAGTTATTTGACTTTTCGGCAGAGCCGCTATTCAGTGAGTTGACTTGTAGACGACGCAGTCTTTCGGTGAGTTGGTGTTTCGGCAAAGCGTCCTTTCGGTTAGTTTGCTTTTAGGCTTCCCCCCCCTTTCCAACTGTTGCAACGATTTTAAAAGCCAAGCCAAGGCAAACAATTGGGCTGCAGACACCCGACAACCAGGTGTAGAGGGGAGGGTGTGTGTGGGTGGGGGGTATGTGTGGGTGGGGGGGATTGTAGGGGAGGGGGATTGTGGGGGGAGGGGGATTGTGGACAGGGGGTGGGCAAGGGGTGTTGTGGAGGAGGGGTTTCTGGTTGGGGGAGGGGAGGGGGGTGTGTGTAGGGGAGGGGGGTATGTGTTGGGTGAGGGAGGTGTGTGTGGGGGAGGGGGTTGTGGGGGTGGGTGGGAAGGTGTGTGTATGTGGGCGGGAGAGATTTGCGAGGGGGGGAGGAGGAGGGATTTGGGGGGGGGGTTGTGGGGGGAGGATGGATGTGGGAGGGGGTGTGCGTGGGGGAGGTGGGATGTGCGTGGGGGGAGGGGGGGTGTTTGTGGGGGTTGGGGGGATGTGTGTGGGGGAGGGGGGATGTGGGGGAGGGGGGTGGTGTGGGGGAGGGGGGATGTGGGGGAGGGGGGTGGTGTGGGGGGAGGGGGTTGTGTGTGAGGGAGGGGGAGGGCTGTGGAGGCAGGGGAGGAGAGAGCTCAGAGAAATAACGGGGGAAGAGCCATGGGGGAGAGTGTGGAATCATGGGGGGCACCGGAGGGGAAGGGGTTGGTGGTGCGATGGGGACTCACAGCGGGCACTGGTCGCTGGTCGCTGGTCGCGTCGCTGGTCATTCTCCTCCGCTTTCCATTTGGCGACAGACTCTGTGCTGTCTGGGCTGGGATGGGTCGGGTCATGTCGGGCCGGGTCAGGCCGTTTCCGGTCCTTCCCTCCAAAAATTGTATCCGGTTAAAGACCTCCGCCGGCCATACAGAGCCTCCCGCAGCTGCAGTAAAGACACGATGGTGCAGGAAGGGGTGGACCGTCCCGGTGAGTGACAGTAGAAGGGACCAATCCGCGCGGTGCTGAATGGCAGGAGAGGCAATCGATCTGCGCATGCGTGGTTTTTGAGATATTTAAACCTCAATAACTCTTACCAGCTTCCACTGATCGGAACGAAACTTGGTGCAATCGCAGCATAGAAGAACAGTGAGTAAGCTGGAGATAAATTGTAGCGCTATCGGGTACCATTTTTGCGCAAATAGAATGACCGCCAATCTGGAAGATAACAAGATGAGAGTTTTAGTTATGTCTAGATAGATTTGGACTGGTACATGGATAGGAAAGGTTTTGTCGGACATGGGCCAAATGTGGACAGGTGGGACGAGTGTAGATGAGGCACCTTGGTCAGCATTGGCAAGCTGGGCCGAAGGGCCTGTTTCCATCCTGTATGACTCCATGATTCCCCTTGATAGTCTCCGTTTACAGTAAAATATGAAGGTGAATAATTTCTATTGCTTCTTTTATGTGCATCTTCCTCAAACTCGGCAAATTCAGAACGATTCACAGGTTAATCAATGCAAGCGCATGTTACATTTGCATGATGTTACATTACATCCGGTTTTTTGCCTCCCCCAGGAGATCACGAGGTTCTTGGGGTGGAGAGGGGTGATAGCGGTATAAAGGGGAGGGTAGTGTCTTGTGTTCTGTGTCTTGTGTCTACTGTTTGTGGGTAAGTGTGTCTGTTTAGTGTTCAGCCATGAGCGAATGGCGGTGCGGGCTCGACGGACCTGGTGGTCTACTCTCGCACCTACTTTCTATGTTTCTATGATGATAATAACTAGATCCTAACAGTCACATCATTTCAAAGTAACTCATTAATTGATGTGGAATATTACTGTGAGAATTGCTATTCTATATGAATTTGTCACTTTTTTAAAGATGTGACTTTTATAATATGCATTATTCATATAACGGATCAGGGTGAAAAAGAAGATAAAAATCAGCCTTGCTGCCCTCAAGCACAGATAATATATCCGAGGAAAATGCATGAAGAACTAATGTAAAGTTTTAGCCAACTGCCAACTTCTTTGAGTTTGACGTATGTGAAGGTTGCTCACTGAAGCTTGAATTAACTTAATGAGTTAATGCACCCACAAGCATAAAAGTCAACTGTATCAATCTTCTGGTTTTCTTGGTAGCACCTTATCTATGCGGTCAACAGAAAAACGTCTTCAAAATACGTGAGTACAGTCACTCTCACCAAAAAGGCTTATTTTACTGCAAGTTTCAATCAATTTTGTCTTCAACCCCATGTAGGAAACAGTTTTACTTTCCGACTTGTTCAACCTGGTGTAGCTGATGAAGAGTAGTGTTGAATCCATAAAAATCTGGAATTTATTCCAGCAGCACGGTGGCAAAGCTGATAGAACCGCTGCCTCACGGTGCCAAAGACTCGGGTTCAATCCTGACTTCGGGTGCTGTCTGTCTATGCGTGGAGCTTGCATGTTCTCCCTGTGACTTCAAAGGTTTCCTTCGGGTGTTCTGGTTTCCCCCCACATCCCAAAGAGGTGCGGGTTTGTAGGTTAATTGCAGGTTTGGAGTGTGTAGGGAGTGAATGAGAAAGTGGGATAACTTAGAACTAGTGTGAACAAGTGATCTATGGTCAGAGGGCTTGGTAAGCTGAATTGACTTGTTTTCATGCTTATCTCTTAAACTAAAAACTAAATTAACATGAAGCCCACAGCAATTTAATGTGAATTTTTTTATACCCACTATTTTAAACAAAACATAAATCTATTTACTTCAAATACCTTTGTTAAAAATCATTACAAATTCATACAAATGATAATCAAAACACATTCATTTTCCTACTAACACCATTCACCAACATTAAATCCAAGCTACAGTATGTCTTACCTTGATTTTTATAATTGGCATCTGCATTTATAAATTCTTTTATAGTCTCACCAATCCCTAACACTTTAACCCGCCAGCATACAAGTGCTTCAACATTGCAGCCAAATTGGTCATACGGCGTGGAAACAGGCCCTTCGGCCCACCTTCAACATAAGGCAACTATAATAATCCCACCTGCCTGCGTTTGTCCCATATCCCTCTAAACCTATCCTATATCTGTCTAAATGTTTCTTAAATGTACCTTCCTCAACGACCTCTTCCGGCAGCTGGTTCCATATACCTCCCACTTTATGTGTAAAAAAAAACACCCCTCAGGTTCATATTAAATCTTTCCCCCTCCTCACCGTAAACCTATGTCCTCTGGTTCTCGATGTCCTTACTCTGGGCAAGAGACTGTGCATTTACCCAGTCCATTCCACTCCTGATTTTGTTCTCATGACTGAAGGTAATCACTCCAACATTGGTAGTTGCACTTTCAGCTGCTGTGACTCTCAGCAGTAGGATTACTTCCCTAAATTTCTACACTTTAAAAAAAAAACCTCTCTAAAACCTGCAGAGGTCTCAATGCACCAGATAATTAGTCTGATGGCACCTCCCAAAGCAGCGACCTATACCACAAAGAGAGACAAGATCAGCAGATACATTAAAATAATCTTTGAGTAGTGTATCATCCCAATGGAAATATCTCACCATTTGTTCAACGTTGCGAGGATAATATTCTGGAACATCTCACCCAGCCACATTGTGGAAGCACTAACATAAAATGACCTGTAGTACCTGTAGATTTACATAGAAACATAGGAAATAGGTGCAGGAGTAGGCCATTCGGCCCTTCGAGCCTGCACCGCCATTCAATATGATCATGGCTGATCATCCAAGATACAGTGTGGAAACAGGCCCTTCAGCCCACTGAGTCTTCACTGACCAGCAACCCCATACCCTGCTTCTGCATACAGTGCTGCCAGGTCAAACTTGAACAAAGGTATAAAAAAGGCCAAAGACATCCACAGGCAAAGGGTGGAAGACCACTTCAATACCGCGGACACCAGAAGCATGTGGCAGGGTGTCAGGGACATCACTGACGACAAGAGCAGCCCCGTCTGCCCCCACAGTGATATCACACAACGAGTTAAACACCTTCTTTGCCTGCTTCGAAACTGGCAACACCACCAGGAGTGGTATAACCCTGGCCATGGCGGAGGAACAGGTCTTAACACTGAGCACTCAGGAGGTACAGTGCGCTCTGCGGAGGATCAATCCACGCAAGGCTGCAGGCCCGGATGGAGTCCAAGGAAGGGTACTAAAGGACTGTGCTGTACAGCTGGCTGAGGTATTCACGAGGATCTTTAACCTGTCTCTATCTCTGGCAACGGTCCCCAAGTGCCTGGAGATAGCTACCATGGTGCCGGTGCCGAAAAAGTCAAAAGTCACCAACCTGAATGACTACCGCCCGGTTGCCCTAACTCCAATACCAATGAAGTGCTTTGAAAGGCTGGTCCTCTCCCACATCAAATCCAGCATCCCTGCCTCACTGGACTCTCATCAATTTGCATACAGGGCAAATAGATCCACAGAGGATGCCATCTCTATGGCTCTTCACACTGTCCTGACTCACCTGAAAAGACAGGGCACGTACGTGAGGATGCTTTTCATAGACTATAGCTCTGCCTTCAACACAGTCATCCCCACCAAGCTCACCACCAAACTCCACCAGCTACTCTGAGCACCGGCACACCACAGGGCTACCGAGCCCCATGCTCTACTCCCTCTTCACTCACGACTGTGTTCCTGCATTCGACACCAACACCATCGTCAAGTTCGCAGACGACACAACGGTGATCGGGCTGATCACCAACGGTGATGAAACAAACTACAGAGCGGAGGTGCAGAACCTGGCGGACTGGTGCTCACGTAACAACTTGTCCCTAAACACCTCCAAGACCAAGGAGCTGATTATCAACTTCAGGAGGACACATAATGGGGAATACGCCCCAATCTCCATCTACGGTGACAGTGTAGAGAGAGTGTCCAGCTTTAAGTTTCTGGGCGCTCACATCTCAGAGGACTTCACATGATCCACCAACACCGCTGCGCTGTGCTGGTCAAGAAGGCACAGCAATGACTGTTCTTCCAGAGAACATTGAAAAAGGCTGATCTGCCCCAACAGCTGCTGACAACCTTCTACCGCTGCACCACAAAGAGCATACTAACGTATGGCATCTCTGTGTGGTATCTCAGCTGCATGGAGGCGGAGAGGAGAGCTCTTCAGAGCGTCGTCCACAGAGGGCAGAAGATTATTGGGACACAGCTACCAGCCTTGGAGGGCATCTACCGCACACGGTGCCTCAGGAAGGCCGTCAGCATCCATAAAGACTCCTCACACCCTTTTAAAGGACTGTTCGAACTCCTACCTTCTGGCAGACGTTACAAGGCCTTCTGCGCCCGCACCTCCAGACTCAGGACCAGCTTCATCCCCAGAGCTATAGCTGCTCTGAACCGGCCCTACTGAGTGCCCCCCCCCACCCCCATGAACTGTCTCCCCCGGATGGTCACGTCACACAGACACATTTGCAATTTAGACTGTTTTGACTGTTTTACTGTTTTACTGTTCTTTTTATAAACCATGTTCACGGGGTATCTAAATCTAAATTTTATTAGTTGTTTAAGCTATGACATCGGATGGAAGCTGCATACCAAATCTCATTGCACATATGTGCAATGACAATAAAATATATTATTATTATTATTATTATTATTACACTAGCACTATCCTACATCCTAGGGACAATTTACAATCTTACTGAAGTCAATTAACCTACAAACCTGCACATCTTTGGAGTGTGGGAGGAAACCAGAGCACCTGAAGAAAAACCACACGGTCACGGTGAGAACTGACAAACTTTGTACAGACAGTACCCGTTGTCAGGATTAAACCCGGGTCTCTGGTGCTGTAAGGCAGCAACCCGATCACTGTACCAATGTGCCACCCAAGTCGTTCATGGAAGAGGGGTAAGCACCATTCAAGGACATTTAGACGTTGGCAATGAATGGCAATAGTAACAGATTAAATGTTTCTCAAACTACATGAGGTCAGTCACTCTCGCCAAATAGGCTTATTTTACTGCAAATGCCATTTCAATTTTGTCATTTCCCACATGTAGGAAACATTTTTACCCTCAGACTTGTCTAGCCTGGTGTAACTGGTGAAAAGAAGTATGAAATCCAAAATGAATCTTGAATTCATTTCACTGGCAGAGTGGCGCAGCTGGTAGAACTGCTGATTCACTGTGCACGAGACTCTGGTTCGATCCTGACCTCATGTGCTGTCTGCGTGGAGTTTGCACCAACTCCCTGTGACCACGTGGGTTTCCTCTGGGTGCTCCGATTTCCTCGTAAATTCCAAAGACATGCGGGTTTGTAGGTTAATTGTCCTCTTAAGCTCCAAACCGTTATCTGGCCTATGAATAGAAGGAAATAAAGGATTTGTTGCTGTAATTCAAACCCATCTCTTAAATGAAACATTGTTAAAGGTAAATGATCAACTTCAGGTGAGAGGGGAAAGATTTAAAGTGAGAGATGAAAGACTTAACTGGAACCTGAGATGTGGCACATACATGGAATGAGCTACCAGAGGAAGTGGTTGAGGCAGGTACAATCACAACATGAATAAAAAACATTTGCCCAAGTATGTTAAATAGAAAATGTTTAAACAGATACAGGCCAAACACTGCCAAATAGACATTAGAACATAGACTATACAGCACAGGAATGGGTCCTTCAACCCACAATGTCTGTGCCCAACATGATATGAAGATAAAATCTCATCTACCTGCATATGATCAATACCCTTCCATTCCCATGTGTCTAAAAACCATTTAAACATCACCAAGTGAGACTTGCTTATATGTGAATCTTGGTTAACATGGACATGTGGGGCTGAAGGTCATGTTTCTGTGCTGTATAACTATGACTTTTGGCACCTTGGCCTTCATCAGACTATTAAGTATAGAAGCTGGGTGGTCAAGTTAATGTTGTACAAGGCACTGTTAAGGCCACACTTAGAGTATTGGGCATGAGCTACAAGGAGTGATTGAGCAGACTGGGACCTTTTTCCTTGGAGCGCAGGAATATGAGGGGTGATCTTATAAAAGTGTATGAGATGAATGGAATACACATGGTCCTTTACTCAGAGTAGGGGAATCAAGAACCAGAATAAATCGGTTTAAGATGAGTGGGGGAAAGATTTAATAGGAGCCTGAGGGGCAACTTTTTTACATATGGGGTGGTAGGCATAAGGAACAAGCCACCGGAGGAGATAGTAGCGGGAGCTACTATCACAATGCTTATGAAACATTTGAACAGGTACATGGATCCAGTCGGCTTAGAGGGATATGGCCCAGATGCAGGCTAGTGGGACAGGTGTAGTTGGGGCATGTTGGTCGGCGTGGGAGAGTTGGATCGAAGGGCCTGTTTCTACGCTGCATGACACTATGACTATAACTATATTAAATGTTTATACTCTCCCAACTACATATGATTATTGAGGGGTCCTGAAAGATATTGCCGCCCCACAAATTATCTTCCTCATGGTTGGATCAAAAGAAGACCATTGTGGCGTCTGTCTGTTTTCTGGGATCTGGTGTTATCTGTGAAACTTCCAGCAAGGCCAACTTCCAGTGAGATTAAACTACTTGAAAATCATGTCTACCTCTCTGAATCACCCTGCAGCACATGAGATCTCTTTGTGCTTGACAGAGCAGAGAAGGCATGGAGGAAGGATTAGTGGTTCTATTTATACTTGAAAATTCCACTTGTCATTATTCAGGGAGAGAACTTATCACATTTTTTGTTCACAGTGGGACTTTGGACATGCACAATCAAAGGGACTGTCCATGTCTCCAAACTATAGATACTCTCTTCCTCTGGGGCAGTGCCTTAGGCTGTTTCCATTCACTCAATCATCTTCCTGCTCCCCACGTGTGCAGTGCTAAAGGACACGTTACCACATAAAAGGCATTGAATAAATGCTGGGTGAATATGAAATTGTATGTTCTTCAGGCGATCTACTTCTGATGATAATATTGCCTTGTCCCAGGTGAGCTGCACAGTATTATGATCTTCCATTCCTAACGTTTGATCTGGACGTTTGATTGAAACCATAGATACTAAATATTAAACACTATTACTTTTAACTCTCGTGAACCGTCAACTGCTGATATATATTGCATTCCCTGAAATGGAAGGCGAATTTTGGAAAAGCTTCCTGTCTGATTTTGATCAAGTCATAAACCATCGACTTGTGTAAAAGGCATATTCTAATTTACTGTTGTTTTAAAGATGATTTTAAACAGATGATTGAATAACAGCATCCTTGTGAAATTTTACCTGGTTTGCAAATTTTTTTAATAAAGGTATCGTATGGAAAAAGACCGATTGGCCCAACAAGTCCAGACTGACCATCAATTGCCCATTCATTCTAGTTCCGTAAAGGCAGGTCAAAAATCCTGCACTTAAAACAATTGGGACTTGAAAGTAGTGCCAAATCAGACGACTCTGTATACGGTCTCGGTGCACCACTGCTATACACTTGTACCATATCTCAGATGCTTATCTAAGATGTATCTAAGTGCTTGTGTACAGTGATACGTACTGAATTACACACAAAAATGAATTTCACTGTACCTCAGTACATGTGACAATAAAGTACCATTGAATCATTGAACTATTCCATGTTATCCCACTTTCACATCCACTCCCTACACATTAGGGGACATCTTACAGAGGCCAATTAACCTACAATGCCGCACTTCTTTGGGATGAAGGGAGAAACCTATGTGGACATGGAGACATGTGGACATGGGGAGAACGTGCAAATTCCACAAAGACTGAGGTCAGAATTGAGGCTGGGTCTCTGACACTGTGAGGCAGCAGCTCTACCAGCTGTGCCACTGTACCACGTTTTTTTTTAAAATTGTGTTTGTGGAAAATACCATTTAAAATTATGTATAGTATTTTGCTAACTTGCCCACATCGGCCAACATGTCTCACCTGCCAGTATTTGGTGTATATCTCTCTAAACGTGTCCTCTGCTTGTACCTGTCTAAATGTTTCTAAAATCTTGTGATAGTATCGGAGTATAGAAATCAGTCATTGTACCTTTATATTTTTTTATATATCCTTAGTGTTTGTAATACTTGAGATACTTAACTATTATTCTTTGTATTTTAAAACTTTGGAAACTCTTCACGTTTTTGTAAGCATTTGCTCTGCATGTTTGTGCTCTGTGAAGGCCTTTGTGCCCTGTATTTTTGGGGCTGTTTGTTGTGTAAGCTTTGGGTTCTTCTCTTGCAGCAATTAGTGTAAATCAATTGTGACAGGTATATGATCTTTGTAACTCTGTAACAAACCTAGCTGGATGAGCAAGAGATAAAGGGAGGGGGGGGAGGTGTATGTACCGGGGGTATGTACCGGGGGTGTGACATACATGCCATAAACAGAAGCAACTCTTTGTCTGGAGTGGGCAGTCAAGCAATTGACTCTTTGATTGTCCCAGCCTTGATTTGCAAATAAAGGTTTGAACTTCTTGAAGAATTCTCCGCGTCGCCTGACTTAATTTTGAGTATCGGTAACCACAACAATAGTACCTGCCTCAACAACCTCCTTCGGCAGCTCGTTCCAAACACCTGCCACCCTGCCCAAAACTGAACACAATACTTTAAATGCGGCCTCACCAACCTCTTGTACAACTGCAACATGACCTCCCAACTTATATACTCAATAGGCTGACTGATGAAGGCCAATGTGCAAAAAGCCTTTTTGACCACCTTATTTACCTGAGATGCAACTTTCAATGAACTGTGTACCAGTACTCCTGTATATCTTTGCTCTACAACACCCCCAGAGCCCTACTGTTCACTGTGTAGGTTCTGCCCATGTTAGTGCTCTGAAAATGTAACACCTCACATGGTTTATCTTATTTTAATAAAGATATTTCACAAGTGTTCTTGAGAAATCATCTCATATTTTAGTACACCTCACTCTGCCTCGGCAAGGCTACCAGCATAATCAAGGGTCAGTCTCACCTTGGACACTCCATCTTTTCCCCTCTCCCTTCAGGCAAGAGGTGTAGAAGTATGAAAACACACAGTTTTTTCACAGCTGTTATCAGGCAACTGAACCATCCTATCAACAACTAGCACGAGGTCCTGAGCTACTATCTACCTCAGTCTTCCCGCTGACCAGTTAGCACGCAACCAAAAAGCTTTTCACTGCACCTCCATACATGTGACAATAAACTAAACTAAAACTAAACTAATAATAATTTGAACGAACTGTCAGGAAGAACTTTAGCACAGGAATAATTTTCAGTGAAGTCATTTGTTCCGGTTGGAATACTGAGGGAATTTGGAGAGGAAATCGTTGGGGTTCTGATCAATGACTTTTAAAAATCTGAAGAAGGATCCCGACCTGAAACATCACCTATCCCTGTACTCCAGAGATGCTGCCTGACCCGCTGTGTTATTCCAGCATTTTGTGTATTTTCTTATAAAATCTATTGAATCACGAATGGCCCCTTATTATTTAATTCTTGTTCAAAAAAAAGGATGCAGAGCTAAACTCAAGACGAACAGACCAGTTAGCTTAACCTTGGTGATGAAAATAACATACTAAGACAAAATTATCAGTCACTTAGACAAGTGCGGATAGATTACAAAAAATCATCATGCATTTGTAAAAAAAAACTGTCAAACTAACAATAGATATTTTTGCTAATGTAACTGAGATGGTTGATGAGTGAAAAAGGGTTGATGTGTTAGAAATGGATTTCCAAAAGGTGTTTGATAAAAGGTCACATTATATGCTTGTCATTGAGACCAAGACTCATGAGAATGTGTGATAATCAGTGATTTTACTTCGGAGTCACGTGAGTGACTACGTGAAGAACCCGCTCAGCGCGCATGCGTGGCATTACGCCAGCAGTGCAACAAGCGGCGGCAGCTGGAGTCAGGCTCTCCAGCTGCAGGTTTAAAAAACGGACCGTTAGGTAAGTACACTGAAGGTGGAAACTAACGGAGAGGAGAGTTGTGTGTGTTCTTTCTATTTACAGAGATGAGTACACTGAGGAAAAAACTCTCAAAAAGAACTGCCCCCCGAACTCCACCAGAGGAGCGTTCAATCTCAGGGAGACAGCAAGCTCAAGGACCGCATTTTATCCCCAAAGATCTTTTTTAGATCAGGGCCCAGAGCGGGCCCCATGGAAAATGCGCCAACCCCCAACATCGCCAACACGTCAGACAAGCAAAGTCCCGCTAATGCCTGAACAGCGGACTGGGAAAAAAATCTGCCAGTAAAACCAACCGGCCGGTGGTTTCTGACTCGTCGGACGGGGACACGTCTCCACCTAAACGGAGGAGACACAGCCGCATGAGCCGCATGGAACGGCTCTTGGAGGAAGTACTCCAGCGAGAAGTGCAGAAAGAGCGCTCTCACGGAGGGAGGTCAGGCACCCCCTCCACAGTGTTCTGTACACTGCCCTCTGCTCCCTCATTACTGGAGGCTAGCATTGGTGACCAGGGCTGGGCTGGTCTGCATCAGGGGTTGGCGGACGAGATCGGGAGTATGCAGGAGGTGCAGGAGCAGGAAGAGCTGCTGGGTGTGGTGGACCGCTATGTTGCAACCCCACATGCTGGAAGACCGCTGGAACCGAAATTAGCGGCCAGCATTAATCAGCTTTCAAATAAGCCCTTGCAGGAGAAGGTGCTTTCTGAGGCGATAGATCTCTACAAAACACCAGAGAACTGTGAGGCCCTCAGAGTGCTGACTGTAAACAGCCAAATCAGGGGGCACGTGGGGGCACACAAGCGCAACTATGAAGTTAAGCTACAGCGGATCCTAAGGCTCCTGACGTCGGCCATCACAGCCTTTGCTCGTTCTGCGGAAGACACGGAGATAGATACCTGCCAGCAGGATGTACTGGCATTAATGTGCAACACGCAGTACGAAATTAACAACTTCTGGAGGGAAATCATAAGACCTGCCCTCAATCCCAAGTTTGCTGGGTTGTGTAAAACCCCAGCCGCAGAGACGGACGCTCTGTTATTCGGGACGGACCTCAACAAAAAGTTGAAGGACATGGAAGAGGCATCAAAAACTTTCAACCTCATGAGGGCAGGCCCCGGGACGAGCAAACCAAGACTTACAATACCCAAGCGGCAGCACCCCACGGCATCCACCAGTCGACGTCCTCAATATGGGACTGGTGAAAGCTCAAGGACCGCATTTTATCCCCAAAGATCTTTTTTAGATCAGGGCCCAGAGCGGGCCCCATGGAAAATGCGCCAACCCCCAACATCGCCAACACGTCAGACAAGCAAAATCTTCAGGAACATAAGGAAACAGAAGAAATGACAATAACCCTGGAGGTAGGTGGGTCTGGTTCCTGCCAGCATATAGAGAGTAAGGGTGCTTTACTAACAGGAGGGAGATTACACTTGTTCAAAACAGCATGGGATAATGTCACGAGTGACAAGTATATACTCAACAGCATTAGTGGATATAAAATACAATTCATGTCAGAAAAATCGCGGCCAGTTCAACATTTGCACCAAAGGGTATTTTCTCCCTCCGTCAAAGAGAAACGTGAGGGACAAGCTGAACTGGTGAGACTTATCACAAAGGGGGTCATCGAAAAGACCAAACATGAACCTTTGGAATTTGTATTGAATATATTCACTAAAACTAAAAAAGATGGTGGTTGTCGCATCATCATTGACTTAACATCACTAAACAAATTTGTTAAGTATATACATTTCAAAATGGAGACATTTGTTACTGCCAAACAACTGATTTCCAAAGGATACTTCATGGCAAGCATTGATCTTAAAGATGCTTACTATCTAGTACCCATACACAAGGATCATCGCAGATACCTAAAATGTATCTGGATGGGGCAGCAATGGCAATATAAAGCATTGCCTAATGGTCTAACTTCAGCCCCAAGATTATTTACCAAAATATTGAAACCAGCCATGGCAATACTAAGAAAACAAAAACATATTGTCATGGCATATCTGGATGATATTCTGATAGTAGGGAAAACGATGGAATTGGCTGTGGCAGCAGTATCAGCTACAAAACAGCTCCTGGAAACTTTGGGGTCTGTCCTACATCCAGAGAAATCTAAATTGAAGCCATCCACTATCATGGACTACCTGGGCTTCACAATTAACTCAGTCCATATGACTGTTACCTTGCCAAAGGCAAAAATGGTTGAATTAGCACTATCATGCAACAAACTAATGGTCAACGAGCGACCAACTATCCGACAAGTAGCAAGAATAATTGGGAAAATGGTAGCAGCATTTCCGGCTACACAATTCGGACCTTTGCACTATCAAAATTTACAAAGAGCAAAGGTACAGGCACTAAAACGACATAAAGGTCACTATGATCGTATCATGAAATTACCCACTGCAGCAATATCAGAGCTACAGTGGTGGGCAGAAAACGTTTGGCATAGTTTCAGCCCTATCATTATCACAAACCCTACTTTAGTTATTCAAACGGATGCCAGTGCTCAAGGCTGGGGAGCGACTAACTCCATATCCAGCACAGGTGGGAGATGGACTAACATAGAGTCATCATTACTACTCACACTGGGCATTAACTATTTAGAGATGTTGGGCGCCCTTTATGGTTTAAAAGCATATGTATCTAATATGCGGCACTTGCATGTTCGGTTACAAATTGATAATACTACGGTGGTGGCTTACATTAACCATATGGGCGGCATAAAATCATTATCATGCGACAAATTGGTCAATATAATTTGGCATTGGTGTGTTGAAAGACATATTTGGCTATCAGCTACTTACCTACCAGGTAAGCTAAACACGGTGGCCGACACCAGGTCACGCAAATTCAATGATAACATCGAATGGATGTTAAACCCTAAAGTATTTGCGAAAGTTATTAAGCAATATGGAATGCCAGATATTGATTTATTTGCATCGAGGCTAAATCACCAGGTACCTATGTATGTCGCATGGGAACCAGACCCAGAGGCAGCAGCGGTAGATGCTTTCACGCTGGATTGGGGACATTTCTTCTTCTATGCTTTCCCTCCCTTCTGCCTCATCAGTCGGGTACTTCGCAAAATACAGATGGACTCTGCTTTGGGTATTTTGATGGTGCCCGACTGGCCTACACAGCCATGGTTCCCAGTCCTGCATGACATGGTGGTTGAATCACCAATGGTTTTTCCCAGTGATCCAGGATTATTAACTCAACCAGTATCAGGCATAAGCCACCCATGCCATGAGAAAATCAATCTCCTGGGTTGCAGGTTTTGAACAGACCTTACCTAGAACTGGGACTGTCTGAACAAACCATCACCACCATGTCGGCATCCCTTCGAACATCCACCAAGAGGCAGTACCTAACCAGCATAAAAAAATGGGAGAAGTACTGCCAGGAAACAGGAACAACGTATGCAACAGCCACAGCCACCAATGTACTGGAGTTCTTGGCCCATCTACACCATGATGAAGGGATCAGCTACAGTGCCATCAACACAGCGCGGAGTGCGCTTTCTGCTTATCTCAAGCCACCGCCAGGACAACAGGCGATGGGATCCCATCCACTGGTGGTAAAGCTGATGAGGGGCATTTACAATATCAAGCCCCTAATCCCAGGTATACCCACATCTGGGACATCAGTGTGGTCCTGACATACCTCAGGGAATGGCCACCAGCCAGATCCCTCGGCCTCGAGCAAGCTACACTAAAGACACTCATGTTGATGGCACTGGTAACCGCTCAGAGGGTCCAGTCTCTACACATGCTGAGGCTGGACAACATGGTGACCACTCCAGATCAGATTGCATTCAGCATACAGGGTCTGGTGAAACAAAGCAGGCCAGGAACAGCCAATCCAGTAGTGGTATTCCGGGCCTACCCACCAGAGCCACAGTTGTGTATGGTGACTCATCTACAACATTACATCGACACAACCTATAATATCAGAGGGAGTGAAAAAGCCTTATGGGTCAGCCACAAGAAACCTCATGGCCGGGTAACGAGCCAAACCATTTCAAAATGGCTCAAACAGGTACTGAAGGCTGCTGGAATAGATACTAATACATTTAAATCTCATTCCACTAGGGCAGCATCTACATCAACGGCAGAGAGAATGGACGTACCGGTTGACCATATTCTGAATACAGCAGGATGGTCGAGGGAAACGACATTCAGAACTTTTTATAATAAGCAATTGACGAAACCTGATTTATTTGCAGCCAGAATATTACAAGCTGCAAATATTTAATTTAAGCCCGGGGGAGCAATTATTTTTTTATTATTGTTAATAAATACCTTTTGTTTCTCGAAAAACAGATTCATTGGTTGATTACGATAACACTTCCTCCCTCAAGAACTTCGGCAGTGAGTGAAATAAAACTGTTACACGGTTTGAAATCACAGAGCTTTGAAGTCTTCACGTAGTCACTCACGTGACTCCGAAGTAAAATAGTAAGATTAAACGAGAACTTACCAGTTTGAAGTTTGATCTGTATTTTATGAGGAGTTACGATGAGGGATTACGTGCCCTCCGCTCCCACCCTCATTGTATGGATCAAACTAATAACTGATGTCTCCTTTTCTTTACTATGTTTACTTCAAATAACTGTGTCTATCTGTGATTCCACACCGCTGCTTGGAAGTATGCCGCGCATGCGCGCTGAGCGGGTTCTTCACGTAATCCCTCATCGTAACTCCTCATAAAATACAGATCAAACTTCAAACTGGTAAGTTCTCGTTTAATCTTACTATTAATGTGGGGAATGTAAAAATACTGAAGCATAGAACAGTACAGCACAGGTACAGCTCTTCAGCCCACAATGTTTGTGCCAAACATGATGCCTATTTAAAGTGATCTAATCTGCCTGTACATGAACCATATCTAAATTGTAGAAAATAGCAGACCAGACCATCGCGCAAACCAACCTCCCTTCCATTGACGCCGTCTACACTTCAGGCTGCCTCGGCAAGGCCACCAGCAAATTCAAAGACGAGCCTCACCCCAGTCACTCCCTCTTCTCCCCTCTCCCCTCAGGTAAGAGGTGCAGAAGCGTGAAAACACACACCTCCAGATTCAGGGACAGATTCTTCACAGCTGTTATCAGGCAACTGAACCATCCTATTATCAAATAGAGCACGGCCCTGAGCTACCATCTACTTCTTTGGAGACCCTCAGACTATATTTAATCAGAGTTTACTGGGCTTTATCTTGTTCTAAACGTTATTCCCTTTAACCTGCATCTGTACACTGTGGACAGCTTGATTGTAATTACGTATAATCTTTCCGCTGACTTGACAGCACGTAACAAAAGCTTGGTACACGTGACAAGAAACTAAACTAAACATATCCCTCTGTTCTGCACACTTTCATGTGCCTTTCTAAAAGTCTGTTAAACACCACTCTCGTATCTGGCCCCACTACCAACCCTGGCACTGAGTTGCAGGCCCTCACAATGCTCTGTGTAAAAAAACCTGCCCCTCCACATCTCCAGTAACATTACCCCATCTCACCTTAGAGTTATGTCCTCTGGATCTGGACATTTCCACCCTGGGAAAAGGGTTCTGACTGTCTATCCTATCTATGCCATGAATCCCTGCAATTTCCTCTCATAATTCCCTCAGCAATCTTAGATGCATTTCATCCGGAACAATTGAATTTCCTTGAAATTTCGGATCATTGTAGAAAAGAAAGAAGTTGCACAGGAAGAGGCAAAGTCATGAAAGGATTTGTGCATTTGACAACCTGTACATCGGGCTGTCTGTAGCGGCGACTGCGGAGGGTTCAAAGGCCCCGACCACGGGTGAACAAAGAGGAAGATGACTGAACTTTATTGCCTTCCCTCACAGTGGGAAATGTTGATTCCACTGTGGTGGATGTTAACGTTAAACTCTATCGTGGATAGTGTTCTTTTTATTTGTATGGCTGTATGGTAACACAAATTTCACTGTACCAATTGGTGCATGTGACAATAAATGTGAACTTGAACTTGAACTTGAACTATTTCAGCGAGTAGAAGAACAGATATTATTCTGGTCTGAAGAAGGGTCTCGACCCAAAACATTACCCATTCCTTCTCCCCAGAGGTGCTGCCCGTCCCGCTGAATTACTCCAGCATTTTGTGTTTATCTTCTGTTTAAACCAGCGTCTGCAGTTCCTTCATACACCGGATAAAATTCCATGATAGGAACCAAGCAAGTACGTTTTGGGTGAGATCAATGCAGAAACAAAGAACTGCAAAGAAAGATGCATGTAAGTTCTCCCCTTTTCCAGCGTTCTCCTCCCCCCCCCCCCACAATCAGTCCATAGAATGGCCTCAAACCAAAATAATTTTCTGTACTGTTCCCAAAAAATAATTTTAATGTAGCTCAGTACATGTGATAATAAAGAACGATTGATCCATTGAAACATCACCTTTCCATGTTCTCCAGGGGTGCAGCCTGACCTGGCGAGTTCCAGCACTTTGTGTCCTTTTAGATGTGATCAAGATTCTTAAAAGGAGGTATGAGTGAGGCTTTCTGAGAAGAAGTGGTAGAGAAATGCAGAATGTTATGGACAGCCGTTTTGTCATTGGATAACGTTATTAAATCAATAAATAAGAGTAAAATCGTCTTCAAAGAGTTTGGCACAAAGAGGATTTTTTTATATTAGACTTTACTTTAGACTATAGAGATGCAGCGCAGAAACAGGCCCTATGGCCCATCGAGTCCACGGCCACCAGCGAATACCCCGTACACTAACACAATCATACACCCTAGGGATTTTATTTTTACAATTTTACCGAAGCCAATTAACCTACAAACCTAAATGTCCTAGTAGTGTGGGTGGAAACGGGAGCACATAAAGATAACCCACACGGTCGCAGCGAGAATGTACAGACTCTGTATAGACAGCATGCATAGCCAGGATAAAACCCAAGTTTCTGGTGCTGTGAGGCAGCAACTCTGCCGCTGCATCACTGCGCCACCCCTAATTATTTCTAAGGTGCCACCTTGTATCATTTGGATGGCATCTGATTTAAATTATATATAGAGGGCATTGATGGCTCTTAGTACTTATTCTGTGCTGGCAAATTTACTTCTTCTCTCTCTGGTGTGTCAGTGCATCAATATTAGATTAGATTAGATTTATTTTATTAATCCCCTTATTCAGGGGAAATTCAGATGTCCTTGCAGCACACTAATAAAAGTACAACATAGCATTCAAGAAGTTCAACACCAAAACACAAAAACATCCCCCCACAGTGGTTCCCACTGTGTGGGAAGGCACAAAGTCCAGTCCCCATCCTCTTGTCCACCCAGAGTCGGGCCTATTGAGGCCTCCACAGTCGCCGCCACGGCGCCCGATGTTCTCGCCGGGTGACGGTGCTCCGGCGTCGGGAGAACCCTCAGCGACTTGGGGTGCCAGGAACGGCCGCCTTCTTACCGGAGACCGCGGCTTCCAAGCCAACAGGCCCCGTTTGGCGGAGCTCCACACACTGGCGATCTCGGCAAGAGATCCCAGGCTCCGGGATGTAAAGTTCAGCGCCGCAGCTGGCCGCTCCACAGAACCGCGGCTCCACAATGTTTTCATCGGCGGTCCCAGCATACTGGAGTTCCAGCGCTGCGACCTAGAAAAGGCATCACCCGCTCCGCGATAGCGCTCCAGCGCTGTGCCGCCGCCAAAGCCGAGGTTCTGGCCAGGTCCCCTCAGGGAACGTCGCTCCAGGACCCGCTGGTAGGCCGCGAGGACAGGTCGAAGGTGCTGCTCGGAGGAAGGCAGCCTCTCCGACCAGGTAGGGACTTGAAAAAGCAGTTTCCCCCTTCCCCTCCACTACCCCCCACACATAAAAAGATTAGACCCCCCGACTACACACTTTAACGTACTAAAAATAATAAAAAAGAAGTGAAAAAAACGGACAGCTGCAGGACAGGCAGCCGTACAGGACAGCGCCTCCTCAAACATGAAGACATGTTTGAAAAACCATTAGGATTGCGTTATTTATATATTATTCAACAACACACACCTAACTAAATGCATGCCTCCAGGCAATCTCAGACCTGTAATTCAGTGCCCACATTTGGAGAGAGAGAATTTGGCCGGGGACATGTAAAAGCATTGGACTATGGTAATGTACCAGGGGCATTTAATATATAAAAATTATAATTGCAAGTCTGAACATTCGACCAAAGTGCTCATTTATTTGACATTCATTTAGTAAATATAAATTATATAAGACAAAAGATGTGCTTGGAAGTGAAAATGCTGTGGACTGATGAAGCAGATACAAATTAAAAGTGAAGAGCACAGTAAAGGAGTTCTCAGCGTAAGTAGTGTGTACATACGTGGGAAACTAGAAACCTATTAGAACAAAACTTCCAGAAATAGCTCTAAAGCGTGAGACACTCTGACTGTTCACTGGGAGGACCTGTCACTGGTAACATTTTTCTTACGTACTTCGGGGTCTATAAATGAATGTTTGTAGGATGGCTGAGAAGAAAATCGTTTGAGGATTGCAAAGAGAAAATGTTAAATTACAACTAGGATTCCTATCATTATTTGGATGAGTCAATATCTGTAACATGTATGACTTCTTAAACATTTAATTCTCTACCTGATAACATTATGGAGTTTTACTGGGTCGACAGAGGGTTGTATTTGAAGATATGTGCTCTCTAAGAGCCTCCTTTCTTTCAATCAATACACCTTCCTAATGCTTTCTCCCTCAGGTAAAAACATCCACACAGGTTTCCTCAGTAATTGGTTCTTAATGCAGGTGGGTGGGAGAGTCATAGAATCATAGAGCAAATGGAACAGGCCCTATTAAAGCACGTCCCATTTGACTGCATTTGGCCCATATTCCTTGATTGATTGTGCAGGAAAGAACTGCAGATGCTGGTTTAAATCGAAGGTAGGCACAAAATGCTGGAGTAAGTCAGCAGGACAGGCAGCATCTCTCCGATATGCTACCTGTCCCGCTGACTTACTCCAGCATTTTCTGTCCACCTTCCTTGATTGATTGATTGTTACTTTATTGTCACATGTACTTGGTGCAGTGACATTCTTTGTTTTGCATACAATAGTAAAATGCAATATAGCAATATTTAAGAACCAATTAGACAGGTACATGAATAGGATAGATTTAGAGGGATATGGGCCAAATGTAGAAATTTAAAGTAGTGGAGCGATTCTAATATGTGATTGCAGATCTACTTCTGCGAGTAGCACACAAAGAGTCGTCTGGCATGGGCACCATCTTGGAGATCATAAGATCATAAGTGATAGGAGCAGAATTAGGCCATTTGGCCTTTCAAGTCAACTCTGCCATTCAATCATGGCTGATCTTTCTCTCCCTCCTAACCCCATTCTCCTGTCTTCTCCCCATAACCTCTGACACGTGCTAATCAAGAATCTATCTATCTTTGCCTTAAATATATCTACTGACTTGGCCATCACAACCTTCTGTGGCAAAGAATCCCACAGATTCACCACCCTTTGACAAAATACATTCTTCATCATCTCCTTCCTAAAAGGACCTCCTTTAATTCTGAGATCTATGACCTCTAGTCCGAGACACTCCCACTAGTGGAAACATCCTCTCTACAAGCCGAGTATGATTGGCCTCATGGTGTGTTCTTCCTATGGGTCTTGAGATGGCTGGAGAGGTGGATCCTGGAGCCAGAGACTTCATTGTTGTGATAGGTGGATGTCTATGTGCAACATATTTTATAGTGGGGAAACTGGTGCATGAACAGCCAACACATGGTCCTTGACAAAAACAGACGAAGGTCCAACGGCATGGACTCCACAACAAGTGGGAGTCTCTCCCAGCTGCGGACATCTTCCGCCTTCTCAGCCGCGGTGCTGTTCCACCTGCTGGGCAGACACCATTCCTCGCCTGTTCCGCCATTTAGGCCTTCTTTTTAGAGTCAAACTGTATAGAAGCAGGCCCTTCTGCCCAACTTGCCCACACCGATCAACATGTCCCTTCTACCTGCAGATTTGCCACCTATCCCTCTAAACCCATCCTATCCATGTACCTGTGTAAATGTTTCTTAAACATTGGGATAGTACTCTTATTGATAAGACATATAACCAATGGGAAAGTCTCGGAATTAGAAGGATCGGGGATATGTATGAAATGGGAAACTTACTATCATTCCAACAATTACAATTAAAATTTAAATTGAAAAACAACCAATATTTTAAATATCTTCAGATTTGCGATTTCGTGAAAAAATATATACAAGGATATCAAAAAGTAACTCCTGACTTATTGGAAGAGGCAATGAATATTGAAGCTGACTCACAAAAATTAATATCATATTTATATAATAGTATTCTAAATATAGACCTACCATCGACAGAGGTACTTAGAGAAGAGTGGGAACGGGAACTAATGATAAAAATTACGAAGGTTAAATGGGAAAAATACCTGATATATATTCACAAATGTTCAATTAATGTAAGACATAATTTAATTCAATTTAAAATTGTACATAGATTATATTACTCAAAAACAAGATTGAACAAATTTTATCCAAATATATCCGCCACTTGTGATAAATGTCTAGCCCAAAAGGCAACTATAACACACTCCTTAGTCTCCTGCATAAAACTTTATAGATTCTGGAATGATATTTTTGAAATATTTACAAAATTATTCAAGACAAGAATGGAACCTAATACTGAAATGATTATATTTGGCGTAATGGAAGATGGGAATAAATTGAACACATCTCAAAATCTATTCCTTAACTATGGTTTAATAATAGCAAAAAAATTAATTCTTAAATTTTGGAAAGGTACATCAATACCAACGCTTAAAATGTGGATTGCAAGTATGTTGGACACCGCTCATCTTGAGGAAATGCGATTCCTCCTAATGGATAAATCAGACCAATTCATAACGAGTTGGTCTCCATTCGTCGTTTTTTTGGAATCATATGGTGCAACACAATTGTAAAAAATAACTGTTTCAGGACTGGACGAGGGTTGGTCAAGACTATAAATAATGATCTCCTCTTTTTTTTTTTCTTTTCTTCTCTCTATTCTCTCTCTCAACTTTTTTCATTTACTCGTTTTCTTTTTTCACACACTATATATTTCACATCTTTCTATCCTTTACTATCTAACTTCTTTTTCTTATTCTAATCTTTTTTCAGTGTAACAAAAAAAAAAAAAGAAGTTGTACATAAAATGTATTATGAAAATATATATTAGGCACTTTGGTGCCATATGACTGTACTTCTAATAAAATAAAATATTAAAAAAAAAAAAAAAAAAACATTGGGATAGTACCTGCCTCAACTACCTCCTCCAGCACCTCGTTCCATACACTCACCATCCTTTGCTTGAAAAAGTTACCCTTCACATTGCTATTAAATCTCTCCCCCCTCGCCTTAAACCCATGTGCTCTGATTCTCAATCCCCCTACTCTGGGCAAGAGACTCTGAGCATCCACCCCAATCTATTTCCCTCATGATTTTGTACACCTGTATAAGATCACCCCTCATCCTACTGCCCTCCAAGGAATAAATTCCTAGCCTGCTCAACCTCTCCCTATAGCTCAGGCCCTCGAGTCCTGGCAACACCCTCGTTATTACCATGAAGTTCAATGTAGAATTAATGACGTGGTCACAAAAAATGTTCCTGCCACACTTCCGCTGATGTGACCAGTGGCAGATTTTTACCAAATAAGTCCATAGACGTGAGAATGGTTCCACAGTGGAAATAATCAGCTGGGCGTTTCGGATAGCAGAGCATGAGGAACTGTCTCTGTGAGCAGGTGAGTCAATCCCCAAAGGACACAGATTTAAGGTAATTGGCAGAAGATTCAGAGAGGAGACAAGAAGCATATTTTTAAAGTGTGTAAGGTTTTCCATCATCCAGAATGTATAACTTGCGAAGGCAATCGAAGCAAATTCAATTGCAACTTACAATTGAATGAGATTATGGGATTAATTGGACTGCACTATGAAAGGCTAAGCACAGTTTGATGGAAAAAACTTACGTTCTTTTGTTCTATATAGTACCATGCTCTGACGATGAATATATTTTGTCATGACACATTCACCAGCAGTAAGCATGATCTCTCATGGGCCGGCATGGTGGTGCAGCGGTAGAGTCTCCTTACAGACACCACCCCTAGTCAGGATCGAACCCGGGTCTCTGGCAGTGTGAGGCAGCAACTCTACCGCTTTGCTACTGTGCCGCGCTTAATGTTGTTAATGATGTTGCTGGGTCTCGAGGACTTGAGATATGGGTAGAGGTTGAGCAGGCTAGGACTTTATTCCTTGGAGTGCAGGAGGATGAGGGGTGATCTTATAAGGGTTTACAAAATCATGAGAAGAATAGATCGGGTAGATGCACAGAAATACTTTTTCATACTTTTTCACTATCGCAACAGTTAAGAAACAATTAGAGAGGTACATGGCTTGGATAGATTGGCAGGGATATGGGCCAATGGTAGGCAGGTGGACTAGTGCAGATGGGACATGTTGGTCAGTGTGGGCAAGTTGGGCCAAAGGGCCTTTTTCCACACTGTATGACTATGACTCTAACTGCAGATGCAGATTTACAATAAGCTGCAGGAGGTGCGCCTGAGTCACAAAGGTGGACAGGCGAGGAGTGGGACATTGCATCGAAGGAAGGCAATGGTTGGAGGCCCGCAGCAGCATGGGGCTTTCCAGGATCAGGCACTAGAACATGGACTGGACTTTGAAATTGGCGCTAAAACATTGGGCCTCTTGCATGCATGTTTAGTATAATCTTTCTGTACACGTGCTAATCGAGGATGTGCTTAAGTATGTCAATATTGTACCGGACTGAATGTAGGAAAATAATTTCACTGTGTGTTTGCTCCTGTGACAATAAAAGCACTATCGAATCATTGAAAAAAAGCATAAAGTGCAGGAGTAACTCAGCGGTAGAGGCAGCATCTCTGGAGGACAAGGATAGGTGACAATTCGGGTCTTTAGTTTTAATTTTTTTAGTTATAGCGAGTCCACGATGACTAGCGATCACACTATCCCACAAACACACACTTGGGGCAATTTTTACCGAAGCCAATTTTTACAGAAGCCTGCAAACCTGCACCACTTTGGAATGTGGGGGGAAACCGGAGCACCCGGAGACAACCCACGCAGGTCACGGGGAGAATGTACCAGCTCCGTACAGACAGCACTTGTAGTCAGGATTAAACCCTGGTCTCTGGCACTGTAAGGCAGCAGCTCCACTGCTGCCCAAACGTGCAGGCCTTCTTTACTTTTTATCTTTAAGTAAATGGTATATTACAACTCTGTGTGATGAATTTTACAGGGATTGCTCAGTAAATCACCTTTTTGTGGGTGGTACCTCCTGATCATCAAGGTAACCTTTTTCTTCCAGGTGCCACCATTAGTGAAAGCAAAAGCAGCTTAGGTATGGGTTTATAATGGCAAAGTGCTGAATCATCTCAAAATGGTTAAAAGCTAATTGGTTTAAGCCATGAGTGTAATATACTGCAATGAGGCAGCTGACAGGTGTAACAAGTACACCTTTATATTTGACCAGAGAAGCCACCTGCATCTCCAGAACCAACTCAGCACTTCGTAAGCAAAAGCAGATATATGGTTCTGCAACAAAAAAAACAGCAAAGGCAGAGCAAAATTGAAACAATGGATGCACCAATTCATTCAAGTGTTTGACTTTCCCTATTGTCCTTCAGATACAGATGACTTAAAACGTTTTACAGATTAAATGCAAAAGATAATGTGTAACTTGGTAATTATATATTATTCATTTTAACACTATCGTTGAGGCTTTTCAGACTTGACAAAGCCTTGCTGGAGTGTCCTTTATTCATTTTTTTTTTCAATTTGGGCTATTTTTCTATCTAAGATCCCAAAGTAGAAAACATACCTTTAGAAGAGAACATTTTAAACCTATTTTCAAAATTGCGTAATTTATTAAGCTTCTAAGTGCACGGATGTAACACTTTAATGGGTTTTGATGAAAAATCAAGAGGTGGCGCGGTGGCGCAGCGGTAGAGTTGCAGACCTACAACGCCAGAGACCCAGGTTCAATCCTGACTATGGTGCTGTCTGTACGGAGTTTGTATGTTCTCCCCATGACCACCTGGGTTTTCACCCATCCTCCAGTTTCCTCCCACATTCCAAAGATGTACAGCTTTGTAGGTTTAATTGGCTTCAGTAAAAATGTTAAACTGTCCCTAGTGTGTAGATTAGTGCTAGTGTATGGGAACGCTGGTCAGCGCCCACTCAGTGGGCCAAAGGGCCTGTTTTGCCGCTGTATGTCTAAACTAAACTAATCATTAACCTGAAACAATATTAGTTTCCTTTTCCACAGATGCCTGACCTGCTGACTAATTCCACCATTATCTGTTTTTTTATTTTAGATTTGATACACTGATTTGTTCAGACATGGAAAAAGAAGCAAATTAAAGGTATTATTTCTATGATAATATTGAAAATTCCTGGAATAAAATAAATGCATAATATTTTTGTAAATTCCTGAGCTGTACTGTTCAATATTCTATGTTCTATGTTCTGTGCATGTTCCCTACCAAATCACCCAATGTCTTGACGTGAAAAGATGTTGCTGTTCCTTTATTCTCCCTGAAATTCCCTCCTCCTTGGTATTAGAACAGAGGACATAGAACAGTACAGCACAAGAACAGGCCCTTTGCCCCACAATGTCAGTGCTGAACATGACGCCAAGACCATCTCTTATCTAGTTGCACATAAGCAGTATCCCTCCATTCCCTGCATGTCCATGTCTATCCGAAAGTCTCTTAAATGCTGCTATTGTGGGAATACTTTCAACAGATCTGCTGCAGTTCAAGAAAGTATTGCACCTACATCTTCTCAAGGGAAAATGGGATTGCAGATCTTGTCAGTACACGCCCCAAATAAATTAATAAAACAAAATAACATCAGATAAAATAAATACAAAATTGTGTGTTTTGTAATTTAGATGATTTCCTTTAACATGCGTGATTTCACTTTGAATCGTACTGCAATAATTTATTTCCATTTGGATTAATTATGTAGAATGACTGCATCAGCTGTTTATACAATTTATTAGAAGCATACAAGCATGCAGAAAATAGACTGATTGCAAACACATTAACAGGGGTGCAATTGATCTTTGCCAGCTTTTTGAAACAAACTCACAGTAAACCTGCTTTCCCTTGCCCTTAATCTGAAAGAAAATGTGTTGTGGTGTAAAACAGTCTGTCAATTTGTTATGAGCCTCTTCCAATTACACCACATGCAAACAATTCCATTTATAGCTTATTAAAAATGTTGCATTTCTTCAAGATCTTGGGTGGCACAGAGGCATAGTGGTAGAGTTACTGCCTTGTAGCACCAGAGGCCTGGGTTCAATCCTGACTACAGGTGTTGTCTGTATGGAGTTTCTATGTTATCCTCATGACCTGTGTGGGTTTTCACCGGGATCTTCCGTTTCCACTCAGACTCCAAAGATGTACAGTTTTGTAGGTGAATTGGCTGGGTATAATTGTAAATTATCCCCAGTGTGTGTAGGATAGGGTTTGTGTGTGGGGGTCACTGTTCGGTGCAGACTCGGTGGGTCAAAGAGTCTGTTTCTGTGATGTATCTCTAAACTAAACTAAACTAAACTAATCTGAGTATCACTAGTATTTGCCCTTAAGAGATTGGTTATTAGCCACGCTTTTGAACCACTACAACCTTTTTGGTGAAAGAAATGTTGTTGGGAAAGAAGTTCCAGAATTAGTGCCACAACATGAAGGAATAGTGATACAGGATTTATGAGGATGTTGCCAGGACTCGAGAGCCAGAGCTGTAAGGAGACGTTGAGCAGGATAGAGCTTTATTGTATGGAGCACAGGGGGAGAAGGAGTAATCCTATAGAAGTTTGCAAAGTCATGAGAGGATTAGATCGGGTAAATGCACAGAATCTTTTGCCCAGAGAAAGGGAATTGAGAACCAGAGGACATAGGTTTAAGGTGAGGGGGAAAGATTTAATAGAAACCCAAGGAGTCACTTTTTTACACAAAGGGTGGAGGGTGAGTGGAACGAGCTGCCGGAAAAGGTAGTTGAGGCAGGTACTATTGCAGGTATGTGGATAACATAGGGTTAGAGGGATATACGCCCAACGCAGGCAGGTGGGGCTAGTATAGATGGGACATGTTCGTCAGCATGGGCAAGTTGGGCTGAATCGCCTGTTTCCACGCGGTATGAGTCTATATCTCCTAGTTAGTTCATGGCATGCACAAGAACTAGATGGTCGTGATGTTCTTGTGCATCTGATAATTTTTTCCTTGACAGCAGAAGTCGTGGATTGTGACATGCTGTTGGAATAGCCTAAGTAAGTTGCAGCAGTGTATTTAGTGGATGGTGCATATTTCCCTCACACTGCACGGTGGTGAACGGAATGACGATTAGCATGGATAGGGTACTAATCAAGTGCCTTGAACAGAGCAAGACATTTAAAGTAACTTACCAAGCACATCAACTGAAAACACAGTAGTAAATATTAGAGCAGATGACTTTCACGCGAGAACGTACAAACTCCGTGCAGACAGCACCCGTAGTCAGGATTGAACCCGGGTCTCTGCAGCTGTAAGACAGCAACTCTACCACTGTGCCACGGTGCCACCCTTTCCTTCCCTTTTAACTTTTCTTCTGGTCGCTGAATTCTCCCATTCATTGCTTCAGTACTTTGTGTTTAGCTAAGCCTGTCCATTTCCAGCCCAGCTGCCGCCTGACCCATTGGTGTTCCTCCATCACTGGTATTTTGCTCATTTTGCAGCATCTGCAGTCTCTTGTGGCTCCCATTCATTGGGATTGCTGAAGTTGGTGATGAATAAACCACTTCAGAATCAATGGATGTAGAACGGCACAGTGGCACAGCGGTAGAGTTACTGCCTTACAGATCCAGAGACCCGGCTTCAGTTTTGCCTATGGGTGCTGTCTGCACGTAGTTTGCAGGTTCTTCCTGTGACTGAATGGGTTTTCTCCATGAGCTCCGGTTTCCTTCCACACTCCAAAGACGCACAGGTTTGTAGGTTAATTGGCTTTGGCAAAAAAAAATTGCCAGTGTACAGATTGATCACTGGTCAGTAAGGACTCGGTGGGCCGAAGAGCCTGTTTCCACACTGTTTCTCAAAAGTCAAAAGTCTCAATAGGACTAGCTTAGATGGGACATCTTGGTTGGCATTGGCGAGTGGGGCAGAAGGGCCTGTTTCCATGCTGTATGACTATAGCTCTTTGGATAGGTTGTTAGGCCTATGGACATCTGCATTGGTCTATTGAGCCAATTAGGTCTGAGAGAATCTCAATACTATGTATGCCTCTTTATTAGTTCATTTAGAAGTCTAGGACATATTAAATGTCTAACTTTCAATACACTTGAGGTCTCAATTTTTAATGAGTTCTATTTGTCCTGTCATCACTAACCTGAATTGTTTCGGAGTTAAATAAAGCTTTGATTTTAAAATATTCATCCATGTTTACCAACCTCTCCAAGTCTCCCTTCTCCTTATCTCTATAACCTTCTCTAGTCTGACTGTCTATTGAGCTCTCCTCCAGTTGTGACCTATTGGGTATACCCAGAATTAATTGCTACATCACCGGCAAACATACCTTCCACTGGCAAAGCCTTACACTCCAGAATTTCTTTCATTAATCAGGTCTACGCCTCTTTCATCAATTGAGCCACTCCTTAAAATGTACAAGGTTTAGATGTCCGCCCTTGTATCGCTGCAATAGCTTGGTGTCAGATATTGTTAATGGGTTGCACGGTGTGGTGGCGTGTAGTGCAGCTGTCTCACAGCTCCAGTGACCAGTCTTCGATTCTGACTTCCAGTTCTAAGTATTATTGCACCTTTCACTAATGAACACTGGGTTGGAGTCATTAGGTGACTTTAGGTTAAGTTCATTTTTATCCCGTGTACCGAGGTACAGTGTAAAGATTGTTTCGAGATCAGATAATACCATACATAAATACCGTTGTCAAACTCAAGTACAAAATGTAGGGCAAAGGGGAAGATAGAGAGTGTAGAATGTAGTCCGCAGTATTGTAGCGCATCAGTTCCAGAAACAAACTCCAATGTTCGCAATGGGGTAGAGGCGAATCAGACAGTACCCTAAATTATGGAAGGACATTTCAGAAGCATGATAATAAAAGAGAAGAATCTGTTCCTGTTGAGATGAATCCTTTCCAGTTTGCATGTTACCTGGCCATGGTATGAATGTATAAGAAGGAACTGCAGATGCTGGTTTAAACCGAAGATAGACAAAAAATGCTGGAGTAACTCAGCGGGACATGCAGCATATTTGGAGAGGAGGAATGCGTGACTTTTCAGGTCGAGACCCTTCTTCAGACTGAGCGACTGGGGAGGGGGAGATACAGAGATAAAGAAGTGTAAGGTATGAGAACGAGACATCAAAGGCGGTGGAGTTCAAGGAAAATGTAGAATAGATCATTGTTAGCTCAGAGAAGGTACGGTATAAATGTAAATGGGTTCAATTCTACCAAGAGAAACAGTCCAATTTGAAAAATTACATTTATCTGCCTCTTTGTCCACAGTACTATGCAGCTACCTGCAATTGGCCTTCTTGGATACCTCTATGGATATTAATGATTATGAATGCTTTTTGTTTCAATGAAATTATTAGGAGACAGGTTATTTGCCTTGTTTTGGGGAAAGGAGTGAAAGAGTAAAGGTTGATTAACTTTTTTTTTCTGTCACTAAGTGGGAAACAAATCAATCATATTATGCACTTGTGAAAATATATGAACATTTAAAAATACATGGAACTTAATATTGAAAATAAAATGTCCATTGACTTTAACTGGAAATTTTATTCTGAAATTCAATGTGAAGGAGTAAAGATGGATTGCTTGCTAAAATAGTTTAGTTTTGTTTAATTAAATTAGTTTAATTTAGTTTAGTTTAATTTAGAATAGTTCCGTTTAGTTGAATAGTTAGTTTAGTTTAGCTCAGTTTGGTTTAGTTTAGTTTATTGTCACATGTACCAAGAGACAGTGAAAAGCTTTTTTTGTTGCGTGCTAACCAGTCAGCAGAAATACAAGACATGATGACAGACAAGCTCCCCACTGTGTACAGATGCGGGATGAAGGAAATAACATTTAGTTTAGTTTAGTTAAAGACAAGATAAAGTCCATAAATATATGAACATTTAAAAAAACAAGGAAAAAAAAGTTTTTACAATAAAATAACCAGCAGCTTCAATTCAAAATTTTATTTTGAACTGTAGTAAAGTCAAAGCCAAAGTCAAATTATCCTTTATTGTCATTCAGGCAAAGAATATCGTTGCCTTGCAGTCAAACATATAATAAAATAAAAATAACTAAAACACACAATAAACACAAATTTAACATCCACCACAGTGAGTTCACCAGGCACCTCCTCACTGTGCTGGAAGGCAAAAGTCTTAAAGTCTTTGTCTCTTCCCTCCTTGTAAGCAACATTCGGCAGAGCAGAACTTCAGGAAACTAACGGAAATTTAGTTGTTATATAAAATGCATCAAATAGTTGTAGTTCCTTGACATTTGATAGGTTTTAAAAGATACATGAAGCCAAAAAAAAAGAGGATTGGATTCATGCGGAATATTATGTTGTAGAAAAGATAGAACATAATACTCTTGTTTCATTGTATTTTGCAATTTGATAACAAAATTGCTCAATCCTACCTTCTCAAGGGCAGCTGTGATGGACAATTACTGCTGGAATGGCTCATGACTGTCACATCCCCAGAATGAATATTTAAAAACTGCAGAGAAGCAGGGCTTGGAAATCCTTGTGATTGCAATTTTCCCGACTGTGTTTATGCAGATGCAATGCATCTGGAATAATGAATTTAAAATATAGAAACACAGCACAAAAATGGGCAATTTGGCTCATCAAATTCTATCTTGGAATTTTTGAACCCTTTCAGCCATTTACTCTATCGGCATTTCCTTCTGCATAGATCTCCATTAGGTACTTATCCATTAGATCCAAAGATTGTATCCACATCATCATCGTGGTAGAAAATTATGTATTCTAAACATTCACTTGGGTGCTCCATCAGATTTCTCTGCCTTTCTCTCCCAAATCAAATCAACTTCTCTCCATTCACTTTACACGACCTTGATTAAATTAAATATGATAAAACGCAACTGTAGACGCTGGTTTAAATCAATGATAGACACAAAATGCTGGAGTAACTCAGCAGGTCAGGCAGCACCTCTGGAGAAAATGGATACGTGACGTCTTGGTTTGGGATCTGCGGAGTTACTCCAGCATTTTGTGTCTATCTCCATTAAGTTAACCCTCACTCAGATTTTTCCTTACTGATGAATAAACAAGTCTGTTCAAACCTTCACTATAGTTACATAAATTGCACAAAAAATGCAGTGAATAAATAATCCACACATCCCTGCTAGATTGCACTGGTAATTGTACTACAGTTGACTCTCTTCCCATTTGTACCAAATCCCCTTATTTTCTCCTGCCTTTCCAGGGACTAGAGTCCGAGCCTGCTCAACCTCTCCCTATACCTGACCCTTAAGTCCTGGCAACATCCTTGTAAATCTTCTCTGCACCCTTTCCAACTTGACATAATCTTTCCTATAACACGGTGCTCAGAACTCACCAACGTCTTATATAACTGCAACATGACCTCCCAACTTCTATATTCATTGCTCTGACTGGTGAAGGCCAATATGCCAAAAGCTTTTTTGGCCACCCCATCTACCAGTGGCTAGTGTAGAAATCTATCCATCCACTCATGGATTGCTCCGGATGTGGGATCTTTCCAAACCAGTCGTTGCTTATTCATATCTTCCAGAGATGCTGCCTGACCTGCAGAGTTACTCCGGCACTTTGTGTCTTTTTTTGTAAACCACAATTTGCAATTCCTCGCGGCTCCATCTGGCATTCTTATCGTATAGCTGGCATGCATCTGAAACAGGGGCGTAAAGCATTAAATTTCCATTCTACAAATAATACATTGCTCCAATCTGAAACACATAAACTCAATATCACAGTGCTCAGCAGATTTGTTTGGTCAAAGGTAGGAAAATGATGTGCTAATTTCTCAATTCGCAACACACACCAGAGACCTGGAGCACAAAATCAATTTTGATGCAATAAACCCAATTGACAAGAGAACGGGACACACATGAAAAGGGGAAAATTATGGCATTCTCATTCTCTGAACTAAATTATGTTTACTTCAGCTTCTGAGCCAACATAGAATGAGTTAGAGCTATCAGGACTATCAGGACTTCTGCAATCTTTTTAAATGGATGAAAGCTGCAAGGCACATAGGTGGGGTGGTGCAGTAGTACAACGGTAAATTTGCTGCCTTACAATGCGAGGGAGCCGGGTTCAATCCTACTAATGGGTGTTGTATGTACAGAGTTTGTACATTCTCCCTGTGACTGCAAGGATTTTCCCAGGGTGCTTCAGTTTGACTCCCCACACTCCAAAGACGTACAGGTTTGTAGGCTACTTGGCATCTGTAAATTGTAAATTGTCCCTAGTGTGGAGGATATTGCTAGTGTGTGTATGATTGCTGGTTGGCACGGACTCAGTGCGCCAATGGGCCTGTTTCCATGCTGTATCTTTAAAGTCTAAAGTCAAACGTCATGGAGTCATTGAGTCACAGAGTCTTACAATGTGGAAACAGGCCCTTCGGCTCAACTTGCCCACACCAACCAACAGTCCAATTGCAACTGTTCCACCTGTCTGCTTTTGGCCCATATCCCTCCAAGCCTGTCCTATCCATGTACCTTTCTAATTGTCTCTTAGATGTTGTCCTAATACCTGCCTCAACTACCTCCTTCCGTAGCTTGTTCCATACACCCACCACCCTTTGTGTGAGAATGTTACTTCTCAGGGTTCCTGTTAAATCTTTCCCCCCTCACCGTAAACCTGTGTCTTCTGGTTCTCGATTCCCCCACTCTGGCCAAGAGACTCAGTGCATCTAACCATTCTATTCATCTGATGATTGTATACATCTATAGAAGATCATACCCCTGAGAGTTGTGCAGCTACCTGTCACAAGATCTTTTCACAGTGACATCCAAGAACATGAAATTAAAAATACCTGCAGAATATTACTATTTTTTTTGTCCAGTTGAGAATCATGGGATGTAACCATATAACCATATAACCATATAACAATTACAGCACGGAAACAGGCCATCTCGCCCTACAAGTCCGTGCCGAACAACTTTTTACCCTTAGTCCCACCTGCCTGCACTCATACCATAACCCTCCATTCCCTTCTCATCCATATGCCTATCCAATTTATTTTTAAATGATACCAACGAACCTGCCTCCACCACTTCCACTGGAAGCTCATTCCACACCGCTACCACTCTCTGAGTAAAGAAGTTCCCCCTCATGTTACCCCTAAACTTCTGTCCCTTAATTCTGAAGTCATGTCCTCTTGTTTGAATCTTCCCTATTCTCAAAGGGAAAAGCTGGTCCACATTAACTCTGTCTATCCCTCTCATCATTTTAAAGACCTCTATCAAGTCCCCCCTTAACCTTCTGCGCTCCAGAGAATAAAGACCTAACCTATTCAACCTTTCTCTGTAACTTAGTTGTTGAAACCCAGGCAACATTTTAGTAAATCTCCTCTGTACTCTCTCTATTTTGTTGACATCCTTCCTATAATTGGGCGACCAAAATTGTACACCATACTCCAGATTTGGTCTCACCAATGCCTTGTACAATTTTAACATTACATCCCAGCTTCTATACTCAATGCTCTGATTTATAAAGGCTAGCATACCAAAAGCTTTCTTTACCACCCTATCTATATGAGATTCCACCTTCAAGGAACTATGCACGGTTATTCCCAGATCCCTCTTTTCAACTGTATTCTTCAATTCCCTACCATTTACCATGTACGTCCTATTTTGATTTGTCCTGCCAAGGTGTAGCACCTCACATTTATCAGCATTAAACTCCATCTGCCATCTTTCAGCCCATTCTTCCAAATGGCCTAAATCACTCTGTAGACTTTGGAAATCCTCTTCATTATCCACAACACCCCCTATCTTGGTATCATCTGCATACTTACTAATCCAATTTACCACACCTTCATCCAGATCATTGATGTACATGACAAACAACAAAGGACCCAGCACCGATCCCTGAGGCACCCCACTAGTCACCTGCCTCCAACCCGACAAACAACCATCCACCATTACCCTCTGGCTTCTCCCATTCAGCCACTGTTGAATCCATCTTGCTACTCCTGCATTTATACCCAACAGTTGAACCTTCTTAACCAACCTCCCATGAGGAACCTTGTCAAAGGCCTTACTAAAGTCCATATAGACAACATCCACTGCTTTACCCTCATCAATTTCCCTAGTAACCTCTTCAAAAAATTCAAGAAGATTAGTCAAACATGACCTTCCAGGCACAAATCCATGCTGACTGTTCCTAATCAGACCCTGTTTATCCAGATGCTTATATATATTATCTCTAAGTATCTTTCCCATTAATTTGCCCACCACTGAAGTCAAACTAACAGGCCTATAATTGCTAGCTTAGATCCCTTTTTAAACAATGGAACAACATGCGCAGTACGCCAATCCTCGGGGACTATTCCCGTTTCTAATGACATTTGAAATATTTCTGTCATAGCCCCGGCTATTTCTACACTAACTTCCCTCAATGTCCTAGGGAATATCCTGTCAGGACCTGGTGACTTATCCACTTTTATATTTTTCAAAAGTGTCAGTACTTCTTTTACTTTGAAACTCATAGTATCCATAGCTACTCTACTAGTTTCCCTTACCTCACATAATTCAATATCCTTCTCCTTGGTGAATACCGAAGAAAATAAATTGTTCAATATCTCCCCCATCTCTTTTGGCTCTGCAGAAGTAGTAAAAGGTTTTAAAGAAGGTAAGTTCTGCTAAAATGATAAATCAAAAAGGAAACTGTGCAGTTAGAATATAAAAGATGGGAGCAGGAGTAAGATATATGGCTGCTTCTTCAGTAAGACCTTGGCTGATCTCGACTATCTTCAACTCTGTGTGTGGGAAGGAACTGCAGTTGCTGGTTTATGCCGAAGAAAGATACAAAGTGCTGGAGTCACCCAGCGGATCAGGCAACATCTCTAAAGAAAAGGAGCAGGTGATTCTTCAGGTCCTATCCCTTCTTCAGGCTGCTGCCAGGGTAGTGGTGAGGGTTTACGTTGCAGAAACTTCGGTAGTCAACAGGGAGGCTTGAGGATCAGCGTTGGCAGCAACTTTTGTGACTCTGGCCTGGGAACGGCCAGCGAGGCGGCGATGGTCAGTGAGGCAGTGGATGTTTGTGCTGCTCCTTGTGGCTGAAGAAGGGTTCTGACCTGAATCGTCACCTATTCCTTTCTCCAGAGAAAACTTCTATTTACAGTTGCATAATGATACTCTATTAAACAATGTAACATGCAGCTTTTAGCTTCTAGTTTACATCAAAGATACTGGAGTAACTCCGCGGGTCAGGCAGCATCCCTGGAGAAAGGGAATAGGTGATGTTTTGGTTCAAGACCCTTCTTCAGACTGAGAGTCAGGGATGATGGAAACTAGATGTATGTACAAGTACAGAACCAAGGATTGTAGGAGGAAGGTTCTGTATCTCTTCCGACCCTCTCCCCTGACTCTTAGTCTGAAGAAGGGTCTCGACCCGAAACGTCACCTATTCATTTTCTCCAAAATGCTACCTGACCTGCTGAGTTACTCTAGCATTTGGTGTCTAACTACAAACTTTGAATGTCTTGCCTGAAAGAAGGGTGGGATCCCATCCAATACAAAATTTCAAAAGAAATGGGATTAATTTGTGAAATGGAATAATTTGCAAAGGAGAAGGTGTGAGGGAAAGTATTATTGGGATAACACTTATCAAACACCTGGACCAAGCCTTGTGGTCTTTCGTTCTGCATCTTCTGAATCATGGTTTCTCTAAGCTTTACTTTACCAAACACATCCTTTGAGACAATCAGGGATTATGATGTATGCAGGGAATTTTCAACATATTCCTTGGGAAATCTTCAATGTACTCCCTAGACATGTGGGATGTCTGTCTTCTTCGAGCCCATAGATCCCCCTGCTGCCTTTCAGAAAGATTGCTTCAAGATGCTTAGATTCACTGATTTCCCAGGTTCCTGCAGGGTTTCAAACATACTTACTTATTTTAATACTCTTTCGCTGTGTGTTAGCATCCCTGTTGTTTCCTGATCAATAATCTTGATATCTAGTAAAATCGTAATGGTCTGACAGTAATCTAACTGGATTTAGTTTTGCATGACATTTCATTACGTTAATGCCAGTCCTTATGGGTTTCAAACAAGCTAGCTGCTGACACTTTCTTAAACAAACTTGTATTAACATCAGCATATGAATCTGTATGTTATTCCTTGGTGTATATTGCATGCATTCTCTATTTACCTTTCTTACCAGAAATAGAAAAGTTCCAATTTCAGGTTTTAGTTTATTAGAAGAAAGTTTGGTGAAAGGAGTGTGATGGATACTCATAAACTCAAAACACTTTCTGGAAACTTAGAGTCATTGAGTCATACAGTGTGGAAACAGGCCCTTCGGACCAACTTGCCCACACCGACCAACATGTCCCATCTACACTAGTCACACCTGCCTGCAATTGGCCCATATCTCCCTAAATATGTCCTAGCCATCGACCTGTCTAATTGCTTTTTAAGCATTGTGATAGTCCCTGCCACAACTACCTCTTCTGGCAGTTTGTTCCATTCACCCACCACCCTTTATGTGAAAATGTTACCCTGCAGATTCCTAACTTGAACATAAAATCTAGGCTAATAGTCTCCCAATAATGCTCAGGCACTCGAGTCCTGGCAACATCCTCGTAAATCTTCACTGTACCATTTCCAGCTCGACAAAAACTTTCCTATAACATGGTGAGCAAAACTAAACACAAAACTCTAAATGACGCCTCACCAACATCTTATACCACTATAACAAGACCTCCCAACTTCTATACTCAATACTCTGGTGATGAAGGCCAATGTGTGGACAGCTTTTTAGACCACCCTATCTATATGTGATGTCACTTTCAAGGAATTATGTAGCTGCACTCCAAGATCCTTCTGTTTTACAACACTCTCCAAAGCCCTGTCATTCACTGTGTAAATCCTGCCCTGGTTAGACTTCCCAAAGAGCAACACTCCTCTGTATTAAACTTGATGAACCATTCATCAGCTTACCAGCCTAACCAATCGAGATCCTACTTCACTATGAAAGGAATTCATTAACGCTAAAGTGCTTTGGGATGTCCTTAAATAGATCTTGGACTTGTCAATGCATCTTTCCCACTATCCTATTGATAGACACAAAATGCTGGAGTAACTCAGTGGGAGAAGGGTCTTGAGCTGATTCTTAACCCATTCCTTCTATCCTGAGATTACTCCAGCATATTGTGCCTTTTTTGGTTTTAAGCCAGCATCTGCAGTTTCTTCCTACAACATCACTATCCTCTTGTGCAGTCTATGCCATTCATTCACATGCTCAGAATAATTAATTATAAACTGGCATCACTGGACTTTTTCTGTGCTTTCTTAAATATATTGCAATCAGCGTTAAGTGTATCTTTCACCACCAATGTTGATTGACTTGTTGCGTGTCTCTTTTAATTCCCATTTTATAGGACTTAAAATAGTTTTAAAAATCTCTTAATTGCATTCCTTCGACTGATTAATGAACAATTCTACAGACAATTTAAATTTATTGTCACGTGTGCTGAAGTGCAGTGATTTTCTTTTGATAATCCTACTTTGCATTAGGCACAATCATACTGAGTATAAGAGAGTAAGACAGTAGTCCACACTGTCAGAGCTGCCAACTCTCACGCATTGAGCGTGAGACTCACTCATTTCGCCAAATTCTCACGCTCTCATGCTGATCACAAATTTCTCACGCTCTGTCATGAGAAATTCTGTGATCAACGAGAATTTCAAAACTAATATCAACTGCATGGGCCGCGAGTGTTGGAGAGCTGGGGCGGAGGGAGGGATGGAAGCAGAAGCAGTGGCAGGTGCAGATGTGGACGGGGAGCCAGGCCTGGTGAGTGTTTGCAGGGCTGGGGAGTCGCCCACTACAGCTCCGGCCATGGAGCAGCCGCAGTGCAAGAGTCTCGGGCCATCGGAGGCATCGGAAGCATTGCGCCGCTTCCGTGAGAGTCTCTGTGCAGAATTCGCCCTGGTGACTGGCATGGACCAGGCTGTGGCTCGGTGCATCCTGAAGGACAATCAGTGGCTGCTGGAAGTAGGTACCAAGCACTGGGTAGAAGTGGTGGAAGATAGTGGTGTTCAAATGGGGATGGTGGGAGAAAGCATCCTGCTTGCCTGCTAGATTTTCACTTACTGTAACTGCAGGAAAAAATGTTCCTGATGTTGGGGAAGTCCAGAACCATGGGTCACAGTTTAAGAATAAAGGGTAAGCCAGTTAGGACTGAGATGAGGACAAACTTTCTTCACGCAGAGAGTTGTGGAATTCTCTGTCACAGAAGGCAGTGGAGGCCAATTGACTGGATGTTTTCAAGAGAGTTTCATTTAGCTCTTGGGGCTACTGAAATCAAGGGATATGGGGAAAAAACAGGAAAGAGGTACTGATTTTAGATGAACAGCCATGATCATATTGATTGGCAGTGCTGGCTCGAATGATCGAATGGCCTATTCATGCACATATTTTCGATGTTTCTATGCTTGAGTATATGGCAAAAAAACTCGACCACTTGAATTTGAAGCATTCATGCATGGTGGAGGTATAACGTAGTCATAGAGTGATATAGTGTGAAAACAGGCCCTTTGGCCCAACTTGCCCACACCCGCCAACGTGTCCCAGCTACACTACCTGTTTTTGGTCCATATCCCTCCAAACCTGTCCTATCCATGTATCAGTCTAACTGTTTCTTAAATGTTGGGATAGCTCTGCTTCATCTACCTCCTCTGGCAGCTTGTTCCATACACCCACCGCCTTTTGTGAGGAAAAAGTAACACCTTAAAAAGTTACCTCTTAAAAATACTTCAAACAAAAAACATTGAAATTATACTTCTACAATGCACTAAAACATGCATCAAATAATGCATCAAATTTCCAATAGTCTCTTCCGTGGGAGGGGCCCCCCACCTCCCACACCCACCCCCCACTCAGTCGCTCCACTCTCTCGCCAGGTTCCCCCAAGGCCGGTGATGTGTGATTGCTCAGCCCCCCCACTTTCAAAAATGCTCCATGGCCCCTGGTTCAGACGGAGAGCACTGCCAGATTTGAGCGGGGAACTGAGGCCAGTTGTCCGTGATGTCTGGTTACCAATGCTCTGCGCTTTGTGTTTCGGAGTTGGCTAATGTTATTGATTTGTAATTAGTTGACAAAACCTTAATTTATTAATCCGGAATATCCAGTGGGATGGGATAAGTGTAATATTAAAATGACATGCAAGGTGTCAGGCTGTCTGTCACAACATACAGCTCCGATAACCCACTATTTCCTTCATTTAAATATCGGGAAGGTTGCACTGTTGACATAGGCCACTCAACAATTATGTTAGTTTACCTCATTGACTATTTCTAACCCCGCCCCCCCCCCAAATTCCTTTGACAGGTTGAATAGAAATGTCCCCAATCTCATTGTTTTATTAATTGAAAGCAAAGATGAACATCCTCAAGGAGTGTAGGCACCCCTCGGTCATGACCGACCGTGGGTGATGCATCCTAGTTGTTGGCAGCTTGCTCCAAACCTCGGCTAGAGTAGCAGGTGATATGTGGTTGGATGCAAGCCTAGGCAATGTCATAGGGAGGACAGGCTGTTGCAAATGCAGCATGTCCCCCCTCTCCATGTCGCTGATCAATCCAAAGGAACAGCAGAGACGTTACAGTTAGGCACCAGTGCCATTGCAGGAGCTGCCAGAGTGAGGATGTAGACAACGACGAACTGCCTTAGGGGCTCAGACTCCGGACTTTCTTGAGGTTTACTCCTGGAGCATTTTCCATGACTTGATATGGCCACAAGGCAGTGGAGGTTTTAAATCGGAGTTTTCCCTCTCCTAGATGGACTGCCTTCCCAGGCGGACAGGCCCCATCTGCCTGAGACTCATGGGGACGGGAGCATCAACCTTCCTGTGCAGGTCTATAGTAGTGTAATCAGATGCAAACTGATTCAGATGCGATGTTTAAGAGCTTGTTCAAAGAAGGGGCATATTTTAAAGGAGTGACAGAGATACGTGCAGGGGAATATGTGAGGAGGTTATTATTTCTCTTTAGTTTTAGCTTGAACCAAGTCGTCTGAAGATTCAAAGTTTAATATAGTATTTGTGCTGATACTGACTCCAACCAACCACGTAATGAACCTTCCCTTTCGCAGATTTTATTTTTTGTATGCCATTTAAACTTCACTTGGATTTCAATCACTTCAATGTAAAAGTAATTGGGAATGGGGAACATTGGGACAAAAATTTGCCCTCGGTACATATTAACTGTAATATAATCATGTATGCATGTTGGTAGGTGCAATCGAAACAAAGATATTTTTTATCATTGTTGTGTTATGAATACCCCAAAAAATATTATGTACTCTCAAGATCACATTAAATAGATATTATTGCTTAAATTTACAGTTATTGGACTTTGCACTTCGGAAGTTCCAGCTGAGAGGAAGACAGCAAAATTCTGAAAAATATTAGGGGTGAAAATGACTTCAGGACAGTTTGTTAGGAAAATGAGTGAAATGGTAACAGAATACTTATACAGCTGAGCGAGTATAATTTTATGGATGAGAAATTGTGTTCAACAAATTGATGACTTCTTTGACAAAGTAACTAGCATGTTAGATAACAAGGAAGCCAATGGTTGCAGCAAATTTTGTTATACAAAATGTTGTTATACAAAATTTGGCCTGTGAAGTGCCCCATAAAAGATTACTGCATTAGATAAGCACTTGTGGACTTGAACGTAATAGGATAACTCCAGGGGGGTCAGATATGGGGCTTTATGTGTGGGCCAGATATATTGTCAGTGCAGAGTGGCTAGGAGCAAGGCCAAGTGTGCATCCAGAGTCAAGGTCTGGAATAGTACTAGGTGGAATAGTCAAAGCTGGGACAATGGGAGTGTTCAACACTGGGAACCTAAGCAGGTAAGCAGCTATGATCAGGAAAGAATAGGGGGGCAGGTGCAAGACTGGACTCAGGGTCAGGAATGAGAGGAGGTATGCAACTGGAGTCAGGGTCAGGAGTAGTACCAGGTGTGCAGTGAGATTAGGTTGGTCAACATGTGCCAAGGTGCTTGATTATAATCTGATTTCCAACATGAATACACTAAGCTCATTTATGTGCTGCACCTGTTGATCAGAGCCTGGCTCTACTGTGGAATGTAATTAGGAATGTAATTATTCATAGCTACCTTATTCATAGCTAATCCAATTTAAAGCATAAATATTGCATTCAAGTGTTAGTTAAAAGACTCGCTATAGTATGCACCAGATTGCACAATTTCAAGCAGAAAAATGCAAAAGTTCCGTACCCCCCTCCTGACAACTTACAATTTTGCCAAAGCCAATTAACCTACCAACCTGCGTATCTTTGGAGTGTGGGAGGAAACCAGGGCACCCGGAGAAAATCCACATGGTTACAAGGAGAACGTACAAACTCTGTGCAGTCAGCACCCATAGTCAGGATTGGCGGCGCAACCAATGTTGCAGCGGCCCCTGCAGCCTGTCTGTCTTTTTTTTTTTTTTTGTCCAGTTGAATGTAGTTTGTTGTGTTCTTTTTATATTGTTTTAACTGTGTATATGTGGAGGGTGGGGAACTTTTAAATCTCTTCCCTGCACAGTAGACCCGACATCTTTCCTGTTGGGTCTCCGTTGTCGTTGGGGCCTAGTACCGTGGAGCGGCTTCCAGCCAGATCGACCTGGGGGCTCCAGTCGCGGAGCCTGCGGACTACTCACCATTGTGGGGCTGGCCGGCCTCGGAGCGTGGCGAGCGGTGATGGCTTGCTGCTGCGGCCAAACTCCGGAGCTCGGAGGCTCCAGACGCAGGTCCGGTAGACTGTGACATCGTGAGCTCCTGGTGGGAGAACGCTTTTCGGAGCTCCGCCACGCAACTTCTCCCGCCCGTGTCACGGGGTTGGAACGACCCGGAGCGGGGCCGTACATCGCCTTACGCAGGCTTAACAGCCGTGGGACATGCCAATGCCCGCCGGGGGCTCCCACAGTGAGACATTAAGACCTGGAGCGGGGCCGTACATCACCCCTCATGGCCTTAACGGCCGTGGGATTTACCATCGCCCGCCTGGGGCATTAACATCGGGAGAAAATGGAACACAGGTGAGAGAAAAGACTTTGCCTTCCAACACAGTGAGGAGGAGATTCACTGTGATGGATGTTTGTGTGAATTGAATTGTTTGTGTGTCTTGTAGAAATTGTTTATTTTTGTATGGCTGCAGAAAATGAGTTTCGTTTGAGCCTCATTTGAGGTTCAAATGACAATGAATAAATATTGTATTGTATTGTATTGAACTCGGGTCTCTGGCCAAGTCAAAGTCATGAGTTTTGTAATTTAGTTGGAATAAATCATGTTGGAATAGTAAAGTAAATGAGAAGTTATATGTCAATGGTTTGCATGCCTGCTTAAGTAACTCGAGTGTTGATAAAGAGTAAGTTGTACTAAACCTTGGTTTAGAGTCTTTTTGTTCGACATGTCAGTTGATACTCTTTAGAGGTAATAGGGTCAACATTATAATGGTAAGTGTCCAATTTATTTCTAAATCTTATGGAATTATTTGGTTTGTAATATATTAGACTGAGCTGATTTGCAATGAGTCTCCCTTTGTATCTTGCGAGCCATGATCCTCGAGAATCTATCAGTTAGTGTTTTCAAACCAAGTACACGAGATGCATCATCAAGCTTTGGCCTGAATTATTAATGATTTTTAATAGACATAACCAGTTTCCTTTGCAGCAGTTTTTCTTTTATAAATCATTGAACAGAAACATTTGTCTCAGTGGCTGAAAACCCTATCAACACCTGTGATAGTTTCTGGGGTAACTACTCATTTACCATTTTTCATCTTCTTTGAATGAAAAAACTGACCTAACAAATCTATAAATTGCTTCTGGGATCTAAAATCACGTAGTTCTTCCGCAGATTTTTTTTCTCTTTCCTTGGTGTTTGACAATTTTTTTGTTTTTGTTTCTGCACTGAATTCCCCAAAGATGTGTACATACAGTTTAGAAACTTGCACAAGAACTTGGCAGTTTCACACCAGTGAAGCTAAAATGGAAATAAAGCAAGCTAACTTTGGATAGAAAGAAAATGCTGGAGTAAATCAGCGGTTCAGGCACCATCTCTGAGAAATGGAATAGGTGACATTTTGTGTCATAAGATCATGTGATAAGAACAGAACTAGGCCATTCAGCCCATCAAGTCTCCTCCACCATTCAATCACGGCTGATCTATCCCTCTTTTTCTCCATAACCTCTGAAACCCGTACTAATCAAGAATCTATCTATCTCTGGCGTAAATATATCCTGACGTTGCCTTCACAGCTTTGTGTGGCAAAGAATTCCACATATTCAATACCCTCTGGCTAAAGAAATTCTTCCTCATCTCATTCTTAAAAGAACGTCCTTTAATTCTGAGGCTATGACTTCTAGTCCTAGACTCTCCCATGAGTGGAAGCATCCTCTCCACATCCACTCTATCCAAGCCTTTCACTATTCTGTACATTCCAATCATTCTTCTAAACTCCAACGAGTACAGGCCCAGTACCATCAAACGTTGGTACCCTTCTTCAGACTGAAAGAAAGAGGGCAGGGGGAAACTGGAGGCAAGAAAAGGCCAGAACAAATCAGGGCTGGCAACAGATGACCACAGGAAGGGTGGAGCGCTAACGAGAGGGGCTACAGGGATGCAAACAGTGTAACTGGTAGGATGACTAGGGTGGTGGAGTTGAGGAAAGAGGAGGGAATGCAGAAGTTACTTGCGGGGATCGTTGGACGGCGAGGACTCGGTGGGCCTGTTTTTTTGTGCCGTATTTTTAAACTAAACTAAACTAAACTAAACGTGTACCAGGTACAGCAAAATTCTTTATTTGCACACAGCTCAGCAAGACTATCACCGTACATAAGCACAATTGGTTAGTACAGAATGTACTGAATAGCCACTGAGTCCATATGCAAAAGGTACTAGTTTGGCACCATTTTAAAGTCCCAGCTACAACTGGACACGAAGGCCCATTGCTGCCGCCGTCTCCATCCGGTCGTCTCACAGTTAGACACAAAGTGCTGGGGTAACTCAGCAGGTCAGGCAGCATCTCTGGGGAAAAAGGATTGGTGACGTTTCAAATTGGAACCCATTCTCAGACTGTAAGTAGAGGGTTGAGGTGGGTGGGGGAAGGGGAGAGGTGACGAGATTTATTATAATTTCTCTTGCAAATATTTAACATAAAATGTGTTTGACATATTATTGTATTTTAAACAAAGGCTTGCCTATGTTCCAATTTTCATTCTGAGCTTGATAAAAACATTGCCAAATAATTGTTGGATATTTCCCATTCTAGTTTAGCATCAATGGGAATTATTTTGTACTGTTCAAAGTAGGACTAACCATAGCCTCAGAATAAAATTATGTACCTTTAGAGAGGAGCTAAGGAGGAATTTTTTTAGTCGGAGGGTAGAGAATCTGTGGAATTCATTATCACAGGTGGCTGTGGAGGCCAAGTCATTGGGTATTTTTAAGGTGGATATTTACAGATTCTTGATTAGTAAGAAGGTTATGGGGAAAAGGCAGGAGATTGGGGTTGAGAGGGAAAGATAGATCAGCCAAGACTGAATGGTGGAGTAGACTTGATGGGCCGAATAGCCTAATTCTGCTACTACAACTTATGAACTTATGAACAGTTTCATGAAATAATTGTTTTTTGGGTACTAGGCATCATTTGTCTGACAGAAATTAATATCATTAAAAGCTTAGAGTAGAAGGGTCCCAAGTTGAAACAACGCCCTGTTCATTCTTCCACAGATGCAGTCTGATATGTTGAGTTCCTCGATCATTTTATGTTTAGCCCAGATTCTGGCATTTGTGGTTTCTTGTGCCTCTAGATCTATTAGAGCAGTTTATCTCATGCTCAGTTGCAGGCACCTTGCTTAGGTGCTAATTCCACATTTTCTACATTACGACACTCTAAAATTCCTTTTTTTAATGTTTTGCAATTCCCTGAAAATATAACATAAAATGTGCCTGCAACTGCAAGTCCTTTACTTTGTACCCTTGACTATTTGCGCAGGTCCTGTAATGGGATATAAATCAAATACAAACCCCGTACAGACCACCCATAGTCAGGATCGAACATGTGCCTTTTGCGCTGTAAGGCAGCAACTCTATCGTGACCACCATGACGACTTGACAATAAAGAAATCATTGAATCATTGAGATTAAATTAGTGTTTGTTAAGATGAGAATGTTGATCAACAGAACTCTAGTTTGATCCAATGTTAAAAAATCACATTCACATATGCAACACTCCATAACAATCAACAGCAAGAGTAGACACAAAATGCTGGAGCAACTCAGCGAGACAGGCAACATCTCTGGAGAGAAGGAATGGGTGACGTTTCGGGTCGAGACCCTTCTTCAGAGTACATAGTACCTGAAACCCCATCAGTTAACTGCACTGAAGAAGACTTTAAATTGTGCAGTTTATGGATGAACAGTGAATTATTGACAGCAATTTAGAGATTTCAGCACTCAACTGGACACAAGAGGTAATCCCAAAGGTGCTGTCAGTTTCACTGTGTAATGACAGCAAACACTAACAGTTTCATTGTCACTTCAACCGGAACATCCAGCTAGACACTTCCAATAACATAGTAAAGTGTTTGACCAATTGTAAGAGATGAATTATGCTTTTGCTGCTCAAAGCCTTGAGTGCGAATAAAGTACTTGTATCACCCTGAAATATATTTCACCACAATCGAAATTGGCCACACGATGACACAGCTTGGAGAGCTGCTGTCTTACAGCACTAGAAACCCTTGTTCCATCCTGACCTCAGCTGCAGTCTGTGTAGAGTTTGAACATTCTCCCTGGGACAGCGGGGGTTCCCTCCAGGTGCTCCAGTTTCCTCCTGCATCCTAAAAACATGCAAATTTGAAGGTTAATTGGCCTTTGTAAGATGTTCCCAGTTTGTAGGGAGTGGATGCAATAGGGATAGGGATAACATTGAACTAGTGTGAATGGGGGATCGATGGTTGGTATGGACTTGGTAGTCCGAAGGGCATGTTTCTGTGCTGTATCTCTAAACTGCAAAGAATGAAAACAAAATATTTTCACTTGGGCTGGAGAATGCGGGTATGAATGCACTGGCACCTCACACTTAACCGCCATTTACTTGAAACCAGCATCGAACTATAACTACAGCGGGCAACTCAAGAGTTGATCCATAATTTTAATTAGATGACCAACATTATGTCCAACACATATATCATCAGTCAAAGGGCCTGTTCCTTTGTTGTACAGTATTATGAAAGGGAGAGCTTTTGTTTCTGAAAATGCTCAGAACGTGTTTAATTGAGAATGTATAGGGATTGGTTCATTATTGTCACATGTATCGAGATACATTGAAAAGTTTTTGTTTGCATGCTATCCAATCAAATCAGATAATACTACACATAAATATAATCATCAAAATCTTATTTATTAATTTAATTAATTATGTTTTCATTAATTTAACTGCAAGTCTTGGAGATGTGGGAGGCAACGGGAGGAAACACACGTGGTCACAAGGAGAATATGCAAATTCAGTAGAGATATGACATGTGGTTAAGATCCAACCTGGTCCTCTGGCGCTGTAAGTAGCAATGTTACAACATTTTGAGATTTAAAAAATCAAGTCTGTAATTTATCCCATCAGATAAAGCATAAAAAGACGTTTAATTTGACACCTAATTCACTTTCATATCTCAAGTATTTAAAAAGTTATGGCCATTTTCATACTCGGAAATTAGCATCTTGTTCCGTATTGATTTTCTATGGACATAACAAAAAAGCTGTGATCGTGGACAGTCAAAAGCCCATAACCTTCTTAAAAATTAAGAGAACTGAATGAAATTTTCAGTTATCGTAGATTGAACCATTCTGAAACAAATATAAAATAATCTTACTTGGATGACCTGAAATTAAAGCATATAATTAGTTAGTTACCCAAGTGTAGCTAATTTCAAACTTCAATTACTAGATCTAAACATCTATCCATTTATTAATAAATGATTAACATTTTTAAATAGCCTAAGTGTCCAAATAATATTCATAAATAATTCACAATAAAACATGATTTTTAAATCTCATTTACATTAATTTATAGGCCAAATGGAAGAAATTTAGTGTTTAATTGCTGTAAATTAAAGTCCATTTAAAATCAGCTTTCTAGTGGGTTCCTGTGAACGCGCTGGTTTGGAACGTTCACATTGCGCTAGATTTGTGCCCTCAAATGCCCAGAAAAATACTGCGGGATATAATGGGCCCAAAATGAGCTACTCGCAATATTAAACTTTGTATAAAGGGATCTTAAGAAGCCCTTTTTAATGTAAAAATAAGTAGCCTACCTTCTATTATTTGCTCTATGCGACCCTGACAGCTGCCGGTGGTCGCAGGTTTAGAGATTGATTTTTAAACTACTATAACTATTATACGAGGCCTTTAAAACTAATAATATCTTTTGCGACGGGGTCTTCCAGCGATTTTTCGTTAATAATTAACTAGGCTGAACATCTTCGATTTGAACAGCCTAGAGAAAATCGCGTTTTAAACCCGCCCCCCTCTAAACGGCGCCAAAATCGCGCACACCCGCAGCGACAGATTTTCAGCGACGCTTCAGGTAGGCTTTGCAACATACCTACTGTAATGCACCAACTTTGATGCTATTCCACTGTGCCGCCCAATAACTAGCCCAATAACAGGCCCTTCGGCCCACAGCATTCACGCCTACCAGTGATCATCCCGTGCAGTAGCATTTTCCTACAGACTAGGGACAAATTACACATTTTTACTGAAGCCAAATAATCCACAAACCTATATGTCTTTGGAGGAAATGGAAGCGCCTCGAGAAAACCCACACGGTCACAGGGAGAATGCACAAACTCCGTACAGACAGCATCTGTATTCAGAATCGAACTTGGAACTCTGGCGCTGTAAGGCAGCAACTCTACCAATGGGACATTGCGTCAAAGTAGGACATTGTGTAAACTTGAAGAGAACCTACTGTTTGGTTGTCCCCATACATCTGCTGCCCTTGTCATCTGCTGGATGGTAGAGGGTTTAAGGTTGGGAGCTGTAATTGTATCCATCCCCACCACCACCCCTGGCAGCACGTTCCAGATACCCAACACTCTCTGTCTATAAAAACCCATCCAACACATTTTTCAACTTTGCTCTTGTCACATTAAACCTAAGCCTAGTTTTTGACATTTCCACCCTGGGAAAAGGATTCTGAATGTCTACCTTGACTCTTATCCTCAATTCCCCTCCCAATTAAGAAGAAAACCATATGCATTCTTTGCCACCCCTATCTACTTGTAGTGCCACTATCAGGAAGATATGGAATTGGACCCCAAGAGCCCTCAGTGAATCAATGCTGCAGTCACATCACTGCTCTGCCAGTTCAATACAACACTCAGCAAGACACAAGGGATAATTTACAGATGCCAATTAACTGATTAGCCATCACGTTTTTGAGATGTGGGAAGAAACCGGTGCACCAGGAGGAACATGGAGAGAACGTGCAAACTCCACACAGATGGCGCTGAAGGGCAAAATTGAACAGGTGTGACTGGAGTAGTGTGGCAGCAACTCTGCCAGCTGTATCATCGTACTGTCCATTGTTGGCCTGTAACCATTTACAAGGAAAGTGTAAACTAAGGAAAATGTGTGACTTAAAATTTTCTGAAAGTTTTAAGTATGACGTTCTGACCACCAAGGAGCCTAGAATAATTATGACACAGAAAAAGCCATTGATCCATCAATCCATGCCAACTCTGAGGGGACCAGTCTCTTCAATCTAAACCCTCTTCTGCTTCTTCCTCTTCTTCTTTTTCTTCTTCTTCTTCAAAGGCCTGTAATTTATTCTCTCCATGGTAGTTACAGCTGCATCTCAATTCCTTTTGAAGGCACTAATTGATTCTGTTTCTAACTGCTCTACTCAAAGCCTCAAGAACTTGCACAGAGTTGTGGATGTAGCCCATTCCACCACCATCGTTAGAAAGGTTCAGCTGTTATCAGGCAACTGAAACATCCTGTCAACAATTAGACAGCGGCCCTATCCTACTATCTACCTCATTGGAGACCCTCGGATTATCTTTAATCGGACTTTACTGGATTTTATCTAGCACTAAACGTTATTCACTTTATCATGTATCTTTACACTGTGGATGGCTCGTTTGTAGTCATGTTTTGTTTTTCACTGAATGGTTAGCACGCAACCAAAGCTTTTCCCTGTACCTTGGTACATGTAACAATAAACTAAACTGAACTAAACTATACTAAACTAAACTCAATTATCTGCACGTGCATGTGGATATCTAAAAAGCTTTTAAAATGCCAGAATTGTATTTGTTTCCATCATCATTCTTGGCAGCACTTCCATGGTGCCCACCACTCTCTGTGTAAAATATATGCCTCTATCATCCCCTTTAAACTTTTCCTCCTTGACCTTAAATTTAAGTCTTCTAGTCTTTGATAGTTCTACTACGGGGAAAAAGGTTCTGATGGTCTACCCTATCTGTACATCTCATACTTTTATATACTTCTATCGGGACTCCTGTCAACCATCGATAGGCAAGTGAAAACAATTCAAGTTTGTCCAATTCTCCTTGTCATTAACACCTTTTATTCCAGGCTCTTTTGCACCATCTCTAAAACCTCCACACTTTTCCTGTAATATGGGGACCAGAAATGCACACAGTACTCCAATTGCAACCTAACAAAATGTGTAGGGAGGAACTGCAGATGCTGGTTTATACCAAAGATAGACAGAAAATGCTGGAGTAACTCAGGCAGCGTCTCTGGAGAAAAGAAATAGGTGATGTTTCAGGTCAAGACCCTTCTTCAGACTGAGAGTCAGTAGAGAGGGAAACTAGAGTGTTAACCTGCATTCTTACATTCAATGCACCAAATGATGAAGACACGCATACCTTGTGCCTTTTTTACCATCTATTTGTGATGCCATTTTCAGGGAGCCTCAGACATGGATCTCAAGACCACTCTGTCCATCAATCTTATTAAGGGTCTTGCCATATACTTTCCCTTTACATTTGACCTCCAAAAATGTATCTCCTCACACTCGCTCAAATCAAATTTATAATGTTTACGTCTTTCGAGTGTGGGAGCCCCAAACAGTCATGAGGAAAACATACAAACTTTGTACAGAAATGTCATGTCATAAGTGACAAGAGCAGAATTTGGCCATTCGGCCCATCAAGTCTGTGACTTGAGATAGCTCAGATAGAATCAAACCCATGTCTCCGTCGCTGTAAAGCAGCATCACCAATTTTTGTGTCAAAAAATAATTTTCATCTGATCACTTTGGGCATAAATCCCAAATATACCGTCAAATGCAGGGAGATAACGCCGAGCCTGCTTATGATTGTCCTTCCCAGCCAAAGACCTGGTGGATTCGGCCTACAGGGGGGAGGTCACCAAGCCGGCCCCTGCTCATCCCCCGAAGATCAGAGAATGGGAGAACAGAGCCAGTGGCGATGATGGATACGACATGCGAGGAGCAAGACTGGTAGGAGACGGAACCAGGATCTACCACGTCCTCAAGGTCGGCTACGGGAGGCACCCCAGAACACCAAGGTGGATGGGCGAGCAGAAGGACATTGCGTCCAAGGAAGGCGAAGGCTGGAGGCCCTGCAGCAGCCTTGAGCTGGCTTAAATCGCACCGCTCATATGAGCTAGCGGCAGACTGGACTTTGAAATTTGTGCCAAAATATGACACCTCTTGGATTTGGGCGCAGTCGACTATTTCTGTGCAGCAGCTAATCGAGAATATGCTTAAGTATGGGAATACTGTACTGGAATGTAAGAAAATAATTTCCAATGTGTGTTTATGCATGTGACATAAAAAAGCACCATTGAACCATTGACAAAATAGGCAAAGTGCTGGAATAACTCAGCGGGTCAGTCAGCATCTCTGAAGGACATGGATAGGACATCTCTAGAGGACATAAAAAAGAAAACACCACTGAATCATTGATACATCAACTAATGGAGAAAAAAATGAAGTAATGGGAATTACACATAAAAAAAACCCAGAATAAATTAAAAGACAAATACACAGGTGATGTTTAGGGTGAACTGAAGTGTAAGAAAGTGCTCCTTAGATCTTGGAGCATGGAAAGTTCCTAAACCTATTCAAGTGTGCCCATATATTGCTTAAATATTGATACAGGCTCTGGCAATTTTTTCCAATAGACTATTCTATTTGATTGCACCTCCTGGAACTAAAATATGTGTGGCTTCTCCAAGCTTGGAGCATCTCTTGAGTCCGAATAAAAATCGTACAATATTGATGCAAAAGATCTTAACTCATTACCAATTCATGTGTGGATGCACATTCCATTTGTTTTGCACACATACCACTCAACTAAAATACCAAATAAGTTCCATGTCACCTTCTACCTCCTTTCCACCACATATTTTATTTCTCTAAATTTCAAAAAGATCATTTTTCGAATATAAACTTTGGAGATGCAGAGTGTAAACAGGCCCTTCAGCCCACTGAGCACTACCCTACACACTAGGAACAATTTACAGAAGCCAATTAACCTACACACATGTAAATCTTTGGAGTGTGGGCGGAAACCGGAGCGATCAGACAAAACCCCCACGGTCACAGGGTGAATGTACAAAGTCTGTACAGACAGCACCATAGTCAGGATCGAACCTGTGTCTCTGACGCTGTAAGGCAGCAACTTGTTGCACCACTGTGCCAATTATGTAGCTAATGTGATTTTAAAAAGGCTGGTATTGTCCTTTTCAAAACATTCCAATGTATTTTTTAGGCCTGTTATGTAGCTTTAAAGTTGGTTACTGTTCTAATAGAGAAAGCATTGTTGTCTGTTTTGTACACAACAATTTCCCACAAATAGCAATGTGTTAATGATCAAATCATCGGGTTTTAGGTTTTTGATTTAGTTTAGTTTTGGTTAGAGATACAGCGAGGAAACAGACCACCGAGTCCGCACCGACCAGCGATCCCCACACATTAACACTATCCTACACACACTAGGGACAAATTACATTCATCCCAAACCAATTAACCTACAGACCTGTACGTTTTTGGAGTGTGGGAGGAAACCGAAGATCTCGGAGAAAACCCACGCGGTCACAGGGAGAATGTACAAACTCCATACAGACAGCACCCGTAGTCGGGATCAAACCCGGGTCACTGGCGCTGTAAGCACTGTAAAGTAAGTGTGCAGTAGAAATATTAACTTTTGCATAACTGAGATAATCTAATTGAAACCGTATTAAAGCATTTTCGAAGATTCTACAAGGAATAATGCATAATAATGCATTATTAATACACTGCTATTATATTAATCATTAATAAATGGGTTTTTTAAAGATATATTTTACATCCACTGGAGAAAGAGTCCAGAGCTTTAGGTCATTGAGTCATAAAGTCATACAACATGGAATCTGGCTCGTTGGACCAATTTGTCCATTCAGACCAAAATGCACCATCTAAGCTCGTCCCACATGCCTGCTGTTGATCCATGAACCTCTAAAGCTTTCCTATCCATGTTCCTGTCCAAGTGTCTTTTAAATGCAGTTATCGTACCTGCCTCAACTACCTCCTCTGGCAGCTTAGTCCATGTACCCAGTACCTCTGAATGAAAAAAGTTGCCCTCATGTTTCTATTAAAACAATGTTCTCTGGTTCTTGATCCCCTTCCCCTGGATAAATGATTCTGCACATTCACCCCTATTACCTCATGATTTAGACACTTGTATAAGATCACACCTCTCCTTCCTGTGCTCCATGGAATAAAGTCCGAGCTTGCCCAACCTTTCCCTATAGCTCAGGCCCTCGAGTCCTGGCTGCAACCTTTGGTTTAACATTTAATCCAAAGGAAGCATTTAAATAGTGCACCGCTCATTCTGTTCCTCAAAAAAGCCAAGAATGCTCAAAATCTGAATTAACAGCAATGTTTGAAATCATCAACGTGTGTTCGGAGATAAAAGGTTATATTTTCATATCATTACCTTTATCCTGAACAGAGTAAATATAACTGTCCCAAAATATTAATTTTGAATCTCTCTCCACTAGTGCTGCCAATATATCTGAGTTTTCCATGATTTATCTCTGTTCTATACTTACTACTACAATGCTGAGAATTCTGCATTCTGCATCTTACCCTTTGCACTACCTATTGTACCTGAGTTTGACCTGAATGTATTTATGTATCACATGACCTACCACCTGTCATGTTTTGTCCAGCCTCTCCTCTCTTCCAGTTTTCGTTCCCCCTTGCAAAGTCTGAAGGATCCCGACCCTTCACCTATCCATGTTCTCCGGAGATGCTGCCTGACCTGCTAAATTATTCCTGCACTTTGTGTCCTTTTGTGTACTAACCAGCATGTACAGTGCTTTGTTTCTACACATGACAATAATAAAACTAAACCTTATTTATAGTCTTGAGCTTTTGTGGGGAAGACTTTAACTTGCGGATCGAAGGTGAGGGTCTATCATCTGGACCATGCATCTGTCCAAGGTAGCAACTGGTAATGTTAATTCATTCTCATCCATGCATTAGTTTAGTTGAGTTGAGTTTAGAGATACAATGTGGAAACCGGCTCTTTGGTTCAGCGAGTCCACACCGACCAGTGTTCACCCATACACTAACTAGTTCTATCTTACACATTTGGGACAATTTACTGAAGCAAATTAACCTCTAAACCTACTCATCCTTGGGATGTTGGAGGAAACCGGAGCACCAGAGAAAACCCACGTGAACACAGGAAGAACGTACAAACTCCCCACAGACAGCACCTGTAGTCAGGATATACCCAGGTGTCTGGCGCTGTAAGGCAGCAAATCTACCACTGTGTCACCGTGCCGCTTGTGCGACTACAATGTTAACCGCAAGTTAAAGTCTTCCCCACAAAAGCTCAAGACTATAAATAAGGTTTAGTTTTATTATTGTTAATTAATCCACATCCCTGTATTGTATGGAACTGATGCAACGGAGGACATGTTCATTCTCCATACACTTCTGTCACTTGCATGAAAATGTAAAGATTATCTGAAAGCACATCGGAAAGAAAGGAAGGCCATCTTCAATTTAGTTCCAATCCATTGAAACCATCTGCAACATGAATAAATTATAAACGAATGATGCCAGTCGTACATTACTTCAAACGATTGACGGACAGCCTTATCCAGACACTGTTCAAAGCAGGATGCCTTGAGGTAGCGATGACAAGAGTTTCAATGAGAACTCTGCTCATTTGTTCCCACTTGTGTGCCTCTTGGGGAGAAGTGACGGCTATCTCTCCTCTCTACATCTCTATACTCTCACATAACATATGAAAAGCAGGCCAATGATTAATGTTCTCATCCTGGAATCCTGAGATATTGACAGGGTTGATGGAAAGGTAAGGAAATATTATTTATGAAGGTTATTGATTGTAATGAATCAATGTCCAATATTAAGAGTCTGCTGAACAATAACATTTTAATTATCCATTTTAGTGTATACAGAAATTGACTGGGCTATTAATTTACATGAAACTATTTAATGATGACTTTGATTTCAGAAACCCTTTGTTAAATTTTTAATCACTGGCAAGGAAAAATCAAAATAAGAACGGTCGCAACCTGAAACGTCACCTACCGATTTTCTCTAGAGATGCTGCCTGACCCGCTGAGGTACTCCAGCAATCAGTGTCTTACTCCTACATTTCTGTCCAAATCGTATTTGGAATTTTACTGTACCTTGATTGTTATATGTGACAATAAACTGACCTTGAACCTTGAACATTGAAGTCTTTCTCGAGCATTTTAATTTAAATGATCCTCTACATAGGTCTATCTAAGGAAGAAATAAGGGGTGTTATAGAGTCATATGGTCTTACAGTGTGGAAACAGGCCCTTTGCCCAACTTGCCCACACCTACTAATATGTCCTATCTGCACAAGTTACCCCATAACTATGGGTTACTGTCACTGTAATGTCAGAAGTACAAATCTATACCATGCTATATCAGGGTTGTAAACCTCAAGACCATGGAGTAATGGTTAAAACACAAAGCGCTGGAGTAACTCAGTGGCTCAGGCAGCATCTCTGGAAGATATCAATAGGTGACGTATTGGGCCGGGACCTTCTTCAGATTGATTCTATTTGGAGGTAGAAAGCTGGAAAAGAAGTGGGGGCAGGACAAAGCCTGGCAATATGTCTACAATCGGTCTGCAGTAGTTTCCCAAACCTAAACATTGCTTATTCACGTCCTCCAGAGATGCCGCCTGACCCATTGGGTTACTCCAGCACTTTGTGTTTTACTCAAGATTCCAGCATCTGCAGTTCTTTGCGTCACTTTTGGAGTATTAATTTATTATTGTCATGTGTACTGAGATTCAATGTAAAACTTTTTTTTAAACTTTCTGGGCTTTTTGTGTTGTTCCAAGTTTATTTCTCTTTCCTGTATGAATTAACATAAGAAGAGACTGAAAGAACAGAGGAACAGTGCTTAATGCTGAATATTGAATCGATAGATGGAACAGCCAAGACCTTAGTGTTTGTGTTTTCTCATGTTCATTAATTCAGAATTGTTCTCCTAAAATTAAAACAGAAGACCTTCAACACACTCAGCATGTCAGGCGGGGTCAAGGAAAGAGTGTTCACGTCGCGGCCCTGTTTCAACCAATCTTTCCACCACCACGCACAAAACGCACAAGAAGCGCAAGACAGACACCATTGTGCAGATGCCGAGAAGTGTGTTCAGCTCTTGCTGAACAACTTCTAATCTTGTGTGTGGACTCGATAAAGAAGAAGAAGCATGTCAGGCAGCATCCATGGATAGATCAACATAGCCAAGATGTCAGACTAATGATCTTTCTTTAATTTAGTTTAGTTTTGTTTCATTTAGTTATTGTCACATTTACCAACGTACAGTGAAAAGCTTTCATTGCGTGCTAAGTAGTCAGCAGAAAGACTTTATATGATTACAATCGGGCTGTCCACAGTTACAGATACATGATAAAGGGAATAATGTTTAGTGCAAGATAAAGTCCAGTAAAGCCAGATCAAAGATAGTCTGAGGGTCTCCGATGAGGTAGATAATAGTAAGATTAAACGAGAACTTACCAGTTTGAAGTTTGATCTTTATTTATGAGGAGTAACGTTGAGGGATTACGTGAAGACCCCGCCAGTACGCATGCGTGTCAATCTTCAAAGCAGCGGTGTGAAATCATAGACAACAGTAAATGAACTGAACTTAGTAAGATTAGAGAAATAGGATACCAGTTGAACTTTATGATCGAGGGTGGGCATGGAGGGCACGTAATCCCTCAACGTTACTCCTCATAAAATAAAGATCAAACTTCAAACTGGTAAGTTCTCGTTTAATCTTACTATTTTACTTCGGAGTCACGTGAGTGACTACGTGAAGATTTTAAAGCTCTGTGAAATGAGTCCAGGCATCATACACTGCATCAGTAGGCCAATGATGTGAACATTGAGAATGCATTCAGACATGACATAGATATAGACATGTTGATGCTATTAATGAATAATAGTGGCAATAGTAACCTCCCTCAACCTGGAGGAAGTATAAACCACCTTCATATTCTAGATGTCAGAGGGTGAGACCGGACAGAGTGGTTTATGTTCTCAGCAGCCAAATGATGAGGAGGTACTTCAGGCACAGTAATGGAATATTAATTTAATGTTATAATCCCATAAAACTGAATTTTAATGTGTCAGTCATCCGTGCCGAGTTAAACGTAAGGAAGCATAAACAATGCTTCCCATCTCCTATGCAGATTGCTGCTATTTGGTGCTATCCCTGCAATCTGTAGTGAGCACTGCTATTGTTTATGGTTTGACAACCCGAGCCGCAGGAACAATCTCTCAGAGTCAGTAAGTCTATGAATTGATTATATAATGCAGAGGATGGTTTCAACATCACAACTAAACCAGCATCTTTTTTATCCGGAAATAACTATGTAAGGTTTTATGCTCATTCTTCGCCTCAGCGGGAGCCATAGGTATACAGTATAACCCAGGCAGGCACTATGAAAACCCGGAAGCGGGAATCTTGCTGAATTTTGCAAGACCCGTTTATTGAGGCCAAATGGAGGAAGACATAAAAGAACATTCCTCCCTAGTGTAGCGAGAATGCACCCTTCGCCACTATATGCCTCGTTCACTGTTGATTGAGCCTGGATGCAAGCATCTCAATAGTTAGTGTTCCATCGATCCACAATGTCATTAAATACTTTGTGATCACACATTCATTCTGTGTTGTCATTGATTTTGCATAATAATACACCAGTGCTAAATGCGGTTTTATTAAAACTATCACCAGATACTTTGATTTGATTGTACCTTTGTGATTAACATATACCACCACCAAGTGTATCACCTTGGACTTGTGCATGCAGTTTATGCATATCCACACACCCCTTAATGCGCAGAATGCACTTGGTGTCCATTGGCAGTTGATACCATGATTGAACACTTGATAACTCATGCTAATCCCATCTGCCTCCGTAACTAGAGATGGTATTAGTAAATTACCCATCTTTGGGCAATAGCATCAGTTTGGAAACGACTGAAGATTTACGGATAAGAGGTTTAGTGGAGCAAAGCTGTCCATCATTGTGACTTTGATAGTTTCAGCTAAAAATAGCAGAGGTCTAATTTTTTGTCTTTGAGCTGATCCCAGACAAATAAATGGATGATTGTATCCCAATAATCAATAGTTTCAGTTGGTATCAACTTAATTTAAATTTAACTGGACGGGTGAGGACCAATTTCTCAAATATAGCTATGTTGCTGATAAGGCTAATTTAGTAAAATACAGTATGTTCAATATCATCCAGATTGGCCATGCCACTTATTTGTTCGCTCTGTGCAATTGAAGCACTGATATTAGTGATTTGGTAAATAATCTGGAAACTGGAGTTAGCCCATTTTGCAACGAACTGAGTGTATCGTTGCCTCATCCAGTTAAATTTCAAATATCTTCAATCCTGTGAGCAGAAATTATCACATGGAAGTTATTCAGAAAAGTCTATACTGCACATGCGGGTTGAGGCTGTTGACAATGATCAGTCCACATCCCATTCTTGTGAGCCTGCCTTGAAAGGCAACACCAACCATACCTGTGTGCAGTATAAACTAATCTTATGTTATCCCAAACCAGTGTAAATATTCAAACCAGTTTAATATTACCAACTTGTATCCGTGACAGGAGACATCATCGATGTGGTTCCATACCTTTATCCGAATAGGAGGACTTATGCAACCCGACCCAGGAGCTGCCTCAAACATGTGTGCATGATTTTGCACCTGCTCCTGGGAGGTAGAGGAGCTCGAGTACGGGGTTGGCGCATCTTCCAGGAAGGCCGTTCTGGGCTGTGGCCTAAAAAGACCTTTGTCCTGGTTGTACGGCCTTCAAGCTTTAACCAGCTTCAGTTCATCGTTGTTCGCTGGTGGGTGCATAGGGGAGCTGCCGTCGAAGATGTGAGGTCTTGCTTGATGAAGTGGCCTTTCTGAACCCGACGGCCACTCGTCGAGCTCCTGCTGCTGGTAGTGTTGTTCCTGCACCCCCTGCACCACATGGTGACTAGACTCCATATACCGGAGCATGTCACATTGGAGCTTCTGCTCCATCAACCGCTCCATGCGGGATATGCGATCACAGTTGCTCCCGCCAGCGGTGAGTCTTCACAGCCTGACTCGTCCGAGTCTTCGGCTTGTCCGTCTTCTGCTTGGCTTTCCCACCAGTCTGTTGACGATTCCGACTGTGCAGGTGCCAGGTCGGAGACTGCTGATCAATAGCGATCCAGGTGCAGTCTACCGCTGCTGACTGCCCGCAATTCCGCGGTCCTCCGCAGTCCGTCTGGATGCAGTCCATTCCTGTGACATATTCTCACAAAATAGCACAAAACGACCTTCGAGTAAGGAATTTACCTGCATGTCCTTTTTAAAATCTTCTGCTGCGGGGTGATCCTTGTAGAAAGGCTTTCATTGCGGGTTATTTCTCCCCCGAGCTTTTTCTCCACGGTCCCTTATAGCAGGGCTTCTCCGTGATGTCCCCCCTCCCCCCCTCCCCCCCCCCCTCCCCCCCTCCCCACTGATCTGGGTATCCCCGCAGTAACTGCAGCCGGGATATCCCCGCGGTCCCTATAAAATGGATAGCTGCGATTTACAAAGTCGGGGGGGGGGGGGAGGTATCCTGCTTCGGGGGGGGGGGTGGTATATGAAGCCGCTGGTTTTACTGCCAACGGCTCGAAGGCGAATCCACCGCCGTCCGCTCCCCGTATTCCACGGTCTCCCGAGCGGGTACTCCACCAATATGAAGCCGCTGGTTCTACCGCCAGCGGCTCAAAGGTGAATTCACCGTCGCTCGCTACCCGCATTCCGCGGTCTTCCGAGCGCCTAGGTCCGTGGGCGGGATTCCCCGTGACCGAGGTCTCCCCTCCGTCCCGACTTCGCCCCCGGACTTTTAGCAGGACCTCTAAGTAGAGGTTCCTGCAAGAAGATTTAAGCCTGAAAAGTTTTTTAAAAACTTACCTCAGGTCTGTTGCTGGCAGGAGAATCACGTCCACCCTGCCAGTCGTAATGCAATGCGATAGACGATATGACACGCATGCGTACTGGCGGGGTCTTCACGTAGTCACTCACGTGACTCCGAAGTAAAATAGCTCTATAATTCTCTCTAGTTGTTGGTGGGATGGTTCTGTTGCCTGATAACAGCTGGGAAGAAACTGTCCCTGTATCTGGACCTGCCCCAAATTGTCAGCCAATATCATCAAAGACCCACACTACTGATGCCATGCTCTCATCATGCCACTACCATTGGGCAGAAGGTATGGGAGCCTTAGAACTATGACCTCCATGTTCAAGAACAGCTTTTCTTACCATCGATAACCAGGTTCTTTAACTTCCCTGCACAACCCTAATCACAACCCTACCTCAACCACCTCAATCCTACCTAATGGTAGCTCTACATACATTGGCTTTTGGGCAATCATGATGATTATAATTGATAAATTAGTGCATATTTATTGTTGTTGTTGCCCCGTAATGCTGCAGCAAGTAAAGGATTTTCTCATTACGGTCAATATCTAGTGCATATGACAAACAAATGTATAAATAAATAAGTAGATAAACATGCCTCCCTGTTACATACTCAGTGTCTAACACAAGACCTATTATCTGAATTTATCAGTCTCCTTTCAATATGAAGCAAAATATCCTAAACCGGATTTATATAACAAACCTCCGAGGCACATTTTCTAACCTTTTCATGCACTGTTCAATTACTTGAAAAGGTATTGTCCCATGTACATCCCGGATACTTTCGTCATTGTTATTCATGCTGTTTGCAATTTTACACAATTGTGCTTCGTTCTGTAGGTGGATAGAGCATTAAAATCTCTATGTGGAACGAACAGATAAAATGGTGAACTGCACAGCATCAACCAATTCTTTGAGGTGGGTGGCTTTTGTTGTTAATAAATGCTTCAATTGTAAGAAATATTGAGGTCATGGTTTAAAAATAAATTCAACATATACTTTTTCTCACAGTTTTCAAATGAATGGGACAGTAATTACAAGTGAGTTTCAATGTCCAATGCCCACATACATATAGAAAGGAATTGAAAGACAATGGAATAGAAATAGTCAGAGATGTACAGAGATGATAGAGGAACTGGGAATTTATAGGGGAACCACACCCAAAATAATTGGATTAACCTTTGGGTGAAAACTGCCCTGCCTGAATATCACATTGATTTTTTAGTTTAGAGATTTAGTTTAGTTTAGAGGTACAGTATGGAAACAGGCCCTTCGGCCCACATTGTCCATACTGACCATCAATCACCCGTTCACACTAGTTCTAAGTTGCCCCACTTTCTGATCCACTCCTGACACATTTGGGGCAATTTTACAGAGGCCATTTAACCTACAAACCCACATGTTTGGGGGAATGTGGGAGGAAAACAGAGCACCCGGAGGATGCACATGTGGTCATAGGCAGAAGATGCAAACTCCACACAGACAGCATGCAAGATCAGGATCAAACCTGAATCTCTGGTGCTGTGAGTTGGCAACGTTGCCAGCTGCACTGCTGCGCTACCCTAGAAGCCCTTCTCCAGTATGAAGAAGGGTCTCGACCGGACACATCATCCATTCATGTTCTCCAGAGATGTTGCTTGACCTATTGAGTTATGCCAGCACTTTGTGTCCTTTTTCTGGACAAACAAAGGAGATATATGGGGCAAGTATTTTATACAAAGTGTAGTGTATGCCTGGTACTGGTGGTGGCAGTGCGAACAGATATGATAGTGGCATGTAAAGAGCTTTTAGATAGGCACATGAATAGGCAGGGAATGGCTTCAGTTTGAGTTTAGTTTATGGTCATGTGTACCGAGGTACAGTCCAAAGCTTTTGTTGCGTGCTAACCCGTCAGTGGAAAGACAATACATGATTACTATCGAGCCATCCACAATGTACAGAAACATGATAAAGGGAACAACGTGAATAAAGTAAGAAATGTTGCTGGTGGAGTAGAGATTTAAAAGAGTGGAGCAATTGTAATGCGTGATTGTAGATCTACTTCTGTGACTAGCACACAAAGGGTTGTCTCCGTTGGGTGCCAAAATTCCTTTTAAGCTTTTAGGATATACATCACGTGCAGGCTCAAGGAATTAGTTTACTTTGGTATCATGTTTGACGTTGATATCGTGGGCCGAAAGGCCTGTTCTTGTGCTGTACTTTTTAATGTTTAATGTTCCAACTGGACTACCTCTTATTATGAGAAGGAAGGAACTGCAGATGCTGGTTTTCACGAAGATGGCCACAAAATGCTGGAGCAAGTCAGCGGGACAGGCAGCATCTCTGCAGATAAGGAATGGGTGATGTTTCAGTTTGAGGCTCTCTTCACAGTCTGAAGAAGAGTCTTGACCCGAAATGTCACACATTCAATTTCTCCAGAGATGCTACCTATCCCGCTGAGTTACTCAAGCATTTTGTGCCTGCCTCTTGTTAAGAGACTGTTTCATCTCTTCTGGTCATTTTAGCCAGGGGATATATCTTCCCTTCATCCACTCTGTTGATCCTTCATTCCTCTGAACTCAACTGGCAAACCAGCCATCCCTGCAACCAAGCTGTTAAATCTTTGTTGGACTTGCTCCATGACAAATATATCATTTTTTAGATAAGACGGCAGTGGTGTTTGCAGATATGAAAGTTGCATTTAAGAAGCTTTTAGCTAGGTAATAAAAAGGAACTGCAGATGCTGGTTTATACCAAAGATAGACACAATATGGATGGAGTAACTCAGCAAGTCAGGCAGCATCTTTGGAAAAAATGGATAGGTAACATTTCAGGTTGAGACTCTTGTTAAGACATTTTTAAATTTAAGATGAAGGGTCTGAAGAAGGGTCTCAACCCGGAAAGTCACCTATTTCTTTTCTTCAGATATGCTTCCTGACCCGTTGAGTTACTCCAGCATTTTGTGTCTATCATTGGTGTAAACCAGCATCTGCAGTTCTTCCCTATAGAACTTATTATTAATCTTTTATATCTATCTTTTCAGATAGGTACATGGATATGCAAAGAATGGAGGGAAATGGATGACCTGCAGGCTGAGGAGATTAGTTTAACATGGCATTATGTTCGGCACTGACATTGTGGACCAAAGGGCCTCCTCCTGTGCTGTACCGTTCTATGTTCTAAGACCAACATTCTATACAAGACACCAGATGTGGGATCACCAGGGCCTGAAATAATTGCAATACTAATTATATTAAAGTAGTGCAGTGGATAATAAATTATTCATAGGATCTTGAGGTGAACAAGTATCAACAGTGGAATTGGAGATATTTTAAAATACAGAATGAACAATCACACAACCAAATGGAGTCTCAGATCATTACCAAGCAGAGGTCAAGACTTGTAAATGCACACATAAATAGATTATAAGGAATAACATGGAAACATACTTTAGAATAGGTTGCTATGTTCACGCCAGTATGCTTTTTCTTTCAGGTAAAATAATTGTATTGATGAGCTGTCCACTCCCAACACCATGGAAAATCAGATAAACCAAGTTGATTGGAGTTATTATTTAGATCAGAACACCAAGAATGGTTTGTGTTGCGTGTTCTGTATGGTCTGATGTCGGTATATCGATTTATGAGTGTCACGGAGTCATACACCATGAAAACGGGCCTTGTGGCCCAACTTTCCCACACCGACCAACATGCCCCACCTACACTAGTCTCACCTGCCTGCATTTGGCTATATCCCACTAAACCAGTCCTCTCCAAGTACCTGTCTAAATGTTTCTTAAACGTTGTGGTAGTTCCTGCCTCAACTACCTCCGGCAGTTTGATCCATACACCCACCATCATTTGTGTAACAAAGTTACCCCTCAGGTTCCTATTAAATCTTTTCCCCTTGACCATAAACCTATGCCCTCTGGTTCTTGATTCCCCCACTCTGGGCAAGAGACTCTGCACGTTTACCCGATCTATACTTCTCATGATTTTGTACACTTCTATAAGATCACTCCTCATCTTCCGGCATTCCATGGAAAAAGTCTGAAGAATAGGACTCAAGGCGGTACAGTGGCACAGCACTAGAGTTGCTGCCTAAAGGGCCTGTCCCACTGCGGCGACCTAATTGGAGAGTTTAGAAGATTTTGTCCTCGACTCATACTCGCAGCATGGTTGACACGAGGTCCTAGGAGGTCTTTGTAACTCTCCTTCATGCTCGAGAGTAGTCCCCGCGTACCCGAAGCCTCAGCCAGGTCGCGACATTTTTTTCAACATGCTGAAAAATGCCCGCGAGTAAAAAAAGGTCGCCATGGAAAGAAAATCGATATTTTTTTTACTCGTAGATTCAGTCGAAGTAGGTCGGCATGTTATTCGTAGATAATCAAGAGTAGTCGAAGGTAATCATAGGTAGTCGAAGGTAGTTGTAGATAGTCTTCAACATAGTCGAAGGAGGTCGAAGGAGATCAAAGGAGACCGTCTTGAATCTCCACTATTCGGTGTCCAATTTTCCCGAAGCTAGTCGAAACTAGTCTTCTACATAGTCGAAGGAGGTCTTCAACATGACACTTTTTCAAACTCTTCTAAACTCTTCTAAACTCGCCAATTAGGTCGCCGTGGTGGGACAGGCCCTTTACATCATCAGAGACCCGGTTCTAACCTGACTATTGGTGCTGTCTTTTTGGAGTTTGCAAGTTCTCGCTGTGACCAAATGGATTTTCTCTTGCTGCTCCAGTTTCCTCCCACATTCTAAGGAAGTGAGTGTGTAGGTTAATTGGCTTCTGTAAATTGTCCCTCGTGTGTAGGATAGAACTAATGTACAGGTGATTGCTGGTCAGCGCGGCTTTGATCGGCTGAATGGCCTGTTTCCACGTGGTATCTCTAAACTGAACTAAACTAATAGGGGAAACTGAAGTAGGGTCTCAACCTGAAACGTCACCCATTCCTTCTCTCCAGAGATGCTGCCTGTCCCGCTGAGTTACTCCAGCATTTTGTATCTACATTCAAACTAATAGAGGAACAGGAATAGTTAGAAAGTATAGATAGAAATAATTGATAGAAAGTGAATAAGATTGGTTACAAGTGCGGATTAACTTTATTTCCAGCAAGATCCAAACCTCCTTCTTGCCTTTCAAAAGGCACCAGCTATTGTCATCAGTAGGTTAGGCTGTGTAGCATGTGTTAGGCTGTGTAGCATGTCACACACCACATTGACATCCATCTCAATCTATACTGCTGTAGGCTTGGAGTGATGCAAACAACTGAAAACCAGTGTCATTTTCCATAACAATTCTGCTTCTCACATTGCCCCCATTGAGGTAGAACCTTATACATTGGTGGGAAGCACTAGGGATGTTGTGAGGTACCATTGTCTCTGAGAAACCACCCCTCTGCTGATGAAATCTTAACCTTCTATCTACACTTTATGTTGCCTCAGCAAGGCCACTAGCATAATCAAAGACCAGTCTCACCCCGGTCACTCCCTCTACTCCCCTTCGCATCAAGCAAGAGTTATAGAACTTTGAAAACACATACCTCCAGATTCAGACAGTTTCTTCCCAGCTGTAATCTGGCAGCTGAACCATCCTCTAGAGAGCATTCCTGACCTCTCATCTATTTCATTGACCTTTGAACTATTTTTAATCGGACATTATCTTGCGCTAAATGTTATATTCTATCCCTCTATCCTGTATCTGCACACTGTGGAAAACTTGATTGTAATCATGTATATTCCTTTCTCTGACCGGATAGCATGCAACTTAAAGGCCTTTCACTGTACCTCAGTTCATGTGACAATAATAAACTAAACTAAATTAAGTTGTACTGCTTTAGATGTGCACTTTCTGAAAACATTATAGCAAATAGCTGAAAATACCTCATAATCCACAATGTTCACTTCATTGAGGGAATGGAAACATTTCTTGTTGAGAAAATGTTCTAGGTTGTTAAGGATGGTGATTATGGTCTCTTACTATGGGAATCCTTTAAACTCTTACTATAAAAATCCTTTCAATGGGTGAACTCTAAAGTTTCAGTTGCAGCCTCTTCCTCTCGAGGTGTCCAGTTTGGGGGTGGGATGAAGATCATAGAGTCATTGAATCATACAGAATAGAAACAGGCCCATCATTCCAACTCGTTCATGCCGACCAAGATATTCTATTTGCACACTTTTGTGCAATATCCTTCTAAACATTTCCTATCTGTGTGCCTGTGCAAGGGTCTTTTGTGTGCATGGTTTGGTCCTGACCTTCGGGTGCTGTCTGTGAGGAGTTTCCATGTTATAGAGTCATAGAGTCATAGTCATACAGCGTGGAAATAGAGATTTCTGCCCAATTAGCCTACGTCGGCCAACATGCCCCACCTACACTAATCCCACCTGCCGTGCTTGACGCATAACTCTCTAAACCAATCCCATTCATGTAGCTGACCAAATGTCTCTGAAAGATTTTAAATGACTGATGAAGGCCAATGTGCCGAAAGCCATCTTGACCGTCCTATCTATCTGTGATGCCACTTGGAAGGACCCATGTACCTGCACTTCTAGATCATGTGGATTTCCTCCAGGTGCTCAGGTTTCTTCCCACAACCCAAATATCTACTAATGTGAATGGGTGATGGTCAGCATGGAGTCAATGGGTCGAAGGGCCTGTTTCCATGCTGCATCTCCACACTAAACTAAACTAAACATGTGTGCAGACAATGGTTGTCTGCACTGTTGGAGAGCTTGGGGTGCTCAAGTTGTTACCTGATCCTCACGAGTTTCCCATAGTTGAAATAATTATTTTGCAAGTACAGTTTTGGCTGACCTTTTAATTTAGTTTAATTTAGAGATAACACGGAAACAGGACCTTAATCCGACTGAGTCCGCGCTGACTAACAATCCCCGTACACCAGCACTATCCTACACACACTAGGAAAATGTACATTCTTTAGCAAAGCCATTTAATCTACAAACATGTACGTCATTGGAGTGTGGTTGGAAACCGGAGCACCCGGAGAAAACCCATGTGGTCTCAGGGGAATGCACAAACTCCGTACAGCCAGCACCCGTAATGAGTATTGAAACCCAGGTCTCTGTGGCTGTAAGGCAGCAACTCTACCACTGTGGCACTCTGCCGAACAAAGCTTCTGGATAGAGCAGAGAGCAACAAATTTGGAACACAACTAACACTTACTACATGAACCTGGAATGATGTTACAGGGAGGTGACTGTGAATGGAAACCAGACTTCCACAGGGAGAGACCTGGTGTCAATATTGAACTCGGATTGTGTTTCCTGTTTGCGTGGAGTTTGCATGTTCTCACGCTGGCTGCATGCGTTTTCCTCGGTTGCTCTGATCTCCTCCCAAGCTAATTTTTCATTGTAAGTTGCCCTAGATGTGAGGGTGAGCGGTAGAAATTGGGTGAAAGTTGATGGAAATGTGGGGAGAGTAAAATAAAACTTGTGCAATGCCAGTGCACATGGGCGGTTGATGTCCTAGCCTGAATAAAAGCCTTAGCTTGCCCAAGCTCTCCCTACAGTTTAGCCCCTCTAGCATCCTTGTAAATCTTCAATGCACTTATTCCAGCTTAATGACATCCTTCCTATTGCTGGGTCCCCAAAACAACTTGTCATGGTTTTTATTTCCTTAGTAAGCATGATCTACAAAGATTCCATGTTTATTCAGCACCATGGGAGCAAGAGGGCAGGCAGAGAAAAAAATTATGGTGCAAATCTGCTTCAAACCAGGGTTGAGGATATAATTGTAAAAATGTTAACTGATTGCTTCTTCATAGTATTCACAAGGGAAGTCGGAAGCCTCATGGACTTTTGAAGAAGGAAATAACCAAGACAATGCTCATGACTTCTATACAAATCAGATACCAGTTGTGGGCAGGGCTTAAAATAAATAAGCCCTCGGATTAGTTTGAATTTATTCCAGAGTGTTGGAAGAATTGAGGAAGGACATATTTGAGGCATAAGTGATTTTTTAACAGGGGGGTCAATTGCCTTCAGTAAGCGTATTGGAAACAGTTTAATTTAGTTCCCGCATTCAGAAATGTTAACAGCTACAGACAATTAAGACTCAATAGTTTAAGGTATATTGAGACCTATGAGATTAGAGTAGTAAATGGCAGTAATGATATTAAACTGGATAAAGGCAGAAAGCTGAGATTGTAGTGAAGAGGTGGTTTTCATAATGGAAGATGAAAGGTAATGTAGAAACTTGTTCAGATGCACATATTCCATGTAATATGTTGAAATTGGAAGTTTAAAAAAAGGAGATTTATCAGAATCAAAAATCAATACAGATGGCTCACCTGTTATAGTTGCTGCTTCACAGCACTAGAGACCTGAGGTATAATCCTGATTTTACTTCGGAGTCATGTGAGTGACTACGTGAAGAGCCCGCTCAGCACGCATGCGCGGCATTGCGTTCAGCAGTGCAACAGCGGCCGCATCGGGAGTCAGGCGCTCCCGCTACAGGGTGAAAGAACGGACCGTCAGGTAAGTACCCTGAGGTCGGGTTTTCTTTCACAGGGAGCCTTCTGCTTTATTTCAGGCAGAGAACAAAGGCTCTTGGACAAACCTGTCCCCCGCTCGACTCCACGGAGGAGCGTTCCATCTGGGGGGGGGCAGCAACAAGGCGGTAGGACCGCTTACCGGGCGCCCCGCTATCCCCGACACCGTGCCGAGCCCAGTCCCGCTAGCGCCTGAGCAGCGGGCTGGAAGTAAAGCTACCGAAGAAGCATCCGGCCGGTGGCTTCCGACTTGTCGGACGGGGACGTCTCTCCACCCGCACGGGGGAAAGACAGCCGCATGAGCCGCATGGAGCGGCTCCTGGAGGAGGAGCTCCAGCGAGACGCGCTTCGTGAGGGGCGCTCTCGCTAGAGGAGTTCAGGCACTCCCTCCACAGTGTCTTGTGCACTGTCCATTGCTTCCTCCTTACCCGAGGGTAGCTTTGGTGACCAGGACTGGGCTGGTCAAGAAGAGGGGACGCTGGCTGAAGATGTCGGGAGTATGTAAGGGGTGCAGGAACAGGAAGAGCTGCTGGGTGTGGTGGACCGCTACGTGGCAGCCCCACGTGCAGGAGGCCGTTAAAGGCCAAACTAGCGGCCAGCATTAACCACCTCTCCAACAGGCCCCCTACAGGAGCAGGTGGTCAATGAGGCCTTAGAAACGTATACAGCTCCAGAGAACTGTGAGTCCCTTAAAATGCCGGCTGTAAACAGCCAAAACTGGGGGCACGTTGGGGCAAATATTCGGAACCAGGAGCTAAAACTGCAGCGGATCCTCAGGCTCCTGACGTCAGCCATCACATCGTTTGCTCGGTCCGTGGACAAATACGGAGATGACCACAACCTTCGTAAACAAATCATAAGACCTGCCATAAAATCCTAGATTTGCGGGGTTGTGCAAAACCCCAGCCACTGAGCCAGACCCACTGCTCTTTGGCAAAAACCTCACAAAGCATATGAAGGATATGGAAGAGGCCTTAAAAAACTTTCGGTCTCATGAGGGCAGGCCCCGGGACAAGCAAACCAAAAACCAAAAACAATAATTCCCAAGCAGCAACACCCCATCGCGTCCACCAGTCGACGTCTATCATATGGGACTGGTGAAAGCTCGGGGTCCGCATTCTATCACCGGAAGTCTTCTTTAGACCAGGGCCCAGAGCGGACCACATGGAAAATGCGCCACCCCCCAACATCACCGCCACGTCAGACAACGTGCAAGACTCGTTGGACCGGCAGGAAACAGAAGAAATACCCATAACCATGGAGGTAGGTGGGTCTGGTTCCTACCAGCGTATAGAAAATAGGGGCTTAATACTAACAGGGGGGAGATTACACCTGTTTAAAGAAGCACGGGAGTCTATCACGAGTGATCAGTATATACTCAATGGCATTAGTGAATACAAAATACAATTCATACTAGAAAAATTGCCACCAGTTCAACATTCACCCCAGAGGGTATTTTCCCTCTCAGTTAAAGAAAAACGAGAGGGACAAGCTGAACTGGTGAAACTAATTGCAAAGGGTATCATTGGAAAAACAAAACATGAACCCTTGGAATTTGTATCAAATATATTCACTAAACCCAAAAAAGATGGTGGATGTCGCATCATCATTGACTTAACTTCACTAAATATGTTTGTTAAGTATATACATTTCAAAATGGAAACGTTTGTTACTGCCAAACAACTAATTTCCAAAGGATACTTCATGGCAAGCATTGATCTTAAAGATGTTTACTATTCAGTACCATTCACAAGGATCATCGCAGATACCTGAAATTTACCTGAATGGGGCAGCAATGGCAGTTTAAAGCGTTACCCAATGAGTTAACATCAGCCCAAGATTATTCACCAAGATACTAAAACCAGCTCTGGCAATATTAAGAAGACAAAAACATATTGTCATGGCATATCTCGATGATATCTTAATAGTAGGCAAGACAATGGAATTGACTATGTCAGCTGTATCAGCTACCAAACAGTTGTTCGTAACCCTGGAATTGTCTTACATCCAGATAAATCTAAGTTGAAGCCATCCACAATCATGGACTACTTGGGCTTCCCAATTAATTCAGTCTACGTGACTGTAACATTGCCAAGAGACAAAACAGTTGAATTGGCACAATCATGCAACAATTTAATGGTCAACGAACAACCAACTATTCGACAAGTAGCAGAGTAATTGGGAAAATGGTAGCAGCATTTCCGGTTACACAATTCGGACCTTTGCACTGTCAAAACTTACAAAGAGCAAAGGTACAGGTACCAAAACGACATGCAGGTCATTATGATCGTGTCATGAAGTTACCCACTGAAGCAATATCAGAACTACAGTGGTGGGCAAAAAACGTTTGGCATAGTTTCAGCCCTATTATCATCACTAACCCTACATTAGTTACCCAAACAGATGCCAGTGCTCAAGGCTGGGGAGCAACTAACTCCATATCCAGCACAGGTGGTAGATGGACTAACCCAGAGTCATCATTACCACTTACACTGGACATTAATTATCTAGAGATGTTGGGTGACTTTTATGGTTTAAAAGCATATGCATCAAATATGCATCACTTGCATGTACGGTTACAAATAGTTAATACTACGGTGGTGGCCTACATTAACCATATGGGCGGCATAAAATCGGTATCATGCGACAAGTTGGTCAACACAATTTGGCAATGGTGTGTCAAAAGACATATTTGGCTATCAGCAACTTACCTGCCAGGTAAGCTAAATACAGTGGCAGACACCAGGTCACGTAAATTTAATGACAACATCGAATGGATGTTAAACCCCAAATAATTTGCAAAAGTTATCAAGCAATATGGCATGCCAGATATCGATTTATTTGCATCAAGGCTAAATCACCAGGTACCTATATATGTCGCTTGGGAACCAGACCCTGAGGCAGCAGCGGTAGATGCGTTCGCGCTGGATTGGGGAAATTCTTCTTCTATGCATTTCCTCCCTTCTGCCTCATCAGTCGGGTACTACGCACAATACAAATGGACTCTGCTTCAGGTATTTTGATAGTACCCGACTGGCCTACACAGCCATGGTTCCCATTACTCCATGACATGGTTGTTGAAACTCCGATGGTATTCCCCAGTGACCCAGAGTTATTAACACCCAGTGTCGGGCATAAGCCACCCGTGCCATGAAAAAATCAAACTCCTGGGTTGCAGATTCTGCACAAACCACTTCTGGGACTGGGATTATCAGAACAAACCGTCGACACTATGTCAGCATCCCTCCGAACATCCACTAAAAAACAGCACTTGTCCAGCATCAAAAAATGGGAGAAGTACTGCTTGGATACAGGAACCACCTACTCAACCGCTACAGTTACCAACGTACTGGAATTCCTGGCGAACCTTCACCACGGTGAAGGACTCAGCCACAGAGCCATCAACACAGCTAGAAGTGCCCTGTCTGTCTATTTAAAACAAGCTCCAGGACAACAGGCCATGGGGTCCCACCCGCTGGTGGTCAAACTAATGAAGGGTATTTACAACTCTAACCCCCTTGACCAAGGTACACCCATATATGGGATGTCAGTGTGGTCCTGACATACCTCAGGGGATGGCCACCAGCCAGATCCCTCAACCTGGAACAATCTATGCTCAAAACACTCATGTTGATGGCACTTGTATCTGCACAGAGGGTCCAGTCACTACACCTATTGTGACTGGACCGCATGCTCACAGCTCCAGACCAGATCTCTGTCGTTATCCAGGGACTGATCAAACAGAGCAGACCAGGAACACCTAATCCAGTCGTGGAATTCCGGGCTTACCCGCCAGAACCACGGTTATGTGCCATGACCCACCTACTGTCCTACATAGACACAACCAAAAATATTCAAGGGAGAGGAAAAGCCTTGTGGGTCAGTCATAAAAAACCTTATGGTCGGGTGACGAGCAAAACCATTTCGAGATGGCTCAAGCAGGTGCTAAAAGCTGCTGGGATAAACACTAACATGCACAAATCTCACTCCACCAGGGCAGCATCCGCGTCGACGGCCAAAATAATGGACGTGCCTATAGACCACATCCTGGCTACAGATGGATGGTCGGTGGAAAGACCGTTCAGAAATTTTATAATAAGCCGTTGGCAAAACCTGCTTTATTTGCAGAATTTTTTTTACAGATTGCAAATATTTAATTTAAGCCCAGGGGAGCAATTTAATTTCTTTGTTGTTATTGTTAAAAAATACCATTGTGTTTTTCTACAAACAGATTCATTGGTTGATTACGATAACACACTTCCTCCCTCAAGGAATTCGGCAGTGCGTGAAGTAATAATTGTTACACGGTTTGAAATCACAGAGCTTTAAAATCTTCACGTAGTCACTCACGTGACTCCGAAGTAAAATAGTAAGATTAAACGAGAACTTACCAGTTTGAAGTTTGATCTGTATTTTATGAGGAGTGGCGATGAGGGATTACGTGCCCTCCGCTCCCACCCTCAATAATATGGGTCAAACTGATAACTGATGTCTCCTTTTCTTTACTATGTTTATTTCAATAACTGTGTCTATCTGTGATTCCACACCGCTGCTTTGAAGTATGCCGCGCATGCGTGCTGAGCGGGCTCTTCACGTAATCCCTCATCGTAACTCCTCATAAAATACAGATCAAACTTCAAACTGGTAAGTTCTCGTTTAATCTTACTATTTTGGTTGCTGTCTGTGTGAAGTTTGCACATTCTCCCTATGTTCTGTGTTACCTGCATGAGATAAAAGTTCAGAAAGGTTACAAGGCTTTTATTTTTGGTGCTGGTTATCTGAGATACAGCTAAATGGCTGACTGTAAGCTTTTCTGCTAGATAGAGTGATATTGCAAGGCAGCACAATGCATGAAATACGATAGTTAATAGAATGGAAAATAAAATTCACAAGGTTTTATTTCGTTTAGTTTACCTAGTCCGCGCTGACCAGCGATTCCCATACACTAGCACTATACTACACACTAGTGACAATGGATAGGTGATGTCAGGCAAGAGGTACCAAAGTGTGAAAGCGCACACCTCCAGATTCAGGGACAGTTTCTTCCCAGCTGTTATCTGGCAACTGAACCATCCTATCAATAACTATAGTGCAATCCTGAGCTACTATTTACCTCACTGGAGTCCCTCAGACTTTCTTTAATCGGACTTTACCCCACTTTACCTTGCACTAAACGTCATTCCCTTTATCATGTAACTGTACACTGTGGATGGCTCAATTGTAATTGTGTATAGTCTTTCCACTGACTGATTAGCATGCGTCAAAAAAACTTTCATTGTACCTCGGTACATATGACAATAAAGTAAACCGAACTAAACATTGTAAATGTAGTACTAGTTAAATAACTAGTTAAAGCTTATGCATAGGTTTGCTCTAATGAGCCTTGGGCTGTGCTGTTGAGTGGTCTCAATCAAGCATCGCATGGTGTCTTTTCCGATGCAGAAAAATCTAGAGTATATTCACAGCGAGTGAGCAAACGAGTTCAGGAATAAAATAATTATTGCCCCACTGGGTTTAAATAAGTAATGATGTTGACACCTACCATAACATTAATAACAAGTTTTTAACAAATTTAAATGTACTCTGGCTTAATGGATCTGCTAATCAGTTTATTGACTGCTGCAAATATTTATCCTGTAACTCTTCGTAATAATTGTATAAAGCAACCTATTAAAACACAAATTAATAAAACACAAGCACTGAGCAAATAAATAAACATCAGATTAATGGATTCAATAATTTAATAAATATTTCTGTTGCCTGATTGAATGCAATGGTTCTGAAGTAATTTAAACTTGAATGGAATAAAAAGGATGAGTTAACTAATGGATCTTTTTTAATCAAAATTGCTTCTCTAAGCCACAGCAACTACTTCATAAGAAGACATAACTTTATACATATTGAAGTTAATTTAGACTGGATTTCCACACAGTGGAAGCTCATGATAAGTGCAAATGGTAGAGCTGCTGCCTCACTGCTCCATAGACCCAGGTTGATCCTGACATTGAGTGCTGTATTGTTGGAGTTTGCATGATTTCACTGTGACTGCTTGGATTTCCTTCAGATGCTCCGGTTTCCTCCCACATCCCAAAGGTGTGTGGGTTTGTCGGTTAATTGGCCCTTGTAAATTGCTTAGGGACTGGATGAGAAAGTGGGATAACAGATCTGGTTTGAACAGGTGATCGATAATTGGCATGGAATCAGTCCGCCGAGGATCCTATTCCCATGTTGAATTTCTAATCTTGGGTTTAGGATTCAGGGCTAATTTGAAAGTTGTCACCTCAGTACACTCCAGGGTAAAAGAATCAATGTGAACATTACTACCGCAATGCAGTAGTTGGCGATGCAAGGAACAGCAGAGGCTGGTTTACAAAACAAGATGCAATGTGTTGGGTTAATTCAGCACATCTGTCAGAATCTCTGGAGAACATGGATAGGTGAGGTTTTGGGTTCTGAAACATCACCTCTTCATGTTCTCCAGAGATGTTGCCTGACCCATTGAGATACTCCAGCACTGTATCTTTTTTTCCAATACAGAAGTTGGCTCTTGTTTGCTTAGTGGCTTGTAGTTAAGTGGAGGGTTTAAATTTTCAGGGGAGCTTCAAATGAGCTTCAGGTCACTGGAGATGTTCTCCTATCATTGCTGTTTTACCTTCCCAGAAAGAATGGCAATGGTCACTTGGATAAAACCTTCATCCCCACTGTAATCTTCCAGCACCTCCACAGCATCTAAACGCACTCACATTCTCGTGGCTAGGACACCATTGAGACTTGTACCAGCATCATTGGACATTAAGTTACATTTATGCATGAAAACGGCAAGAATATCAGTCACCGTTAAAAAAATGTGGCTCAGAAGGTGAAACAGAAAATTGAAGGTTCTCGACCTGAAACGTCACCCATTCCTTTTCTTCAGAAATGCTGCCTGTCCCGCTGAGTTACTCCAGTTTTTTTGTGTCTATCTTCGGTTTAGCCCAACATCTGCAGTTCCTTCTTACACATTGAATTCTTCCTGTTCACCTGTTCATTCCATGCAACTCAAAACTCCTTCCAGTAAAATCTAGAATATCACCGTTTTGAGTTTATTTCCAAAGGCAGCACCATAAAGTCTTACACTGCGGCCAATAAAATCCAACAAACACTGCTGCAAATGCAATCCAACAAATATCATTTTATCTAAACTAATTTTCTCCTTTGAAACTTCAACAGCAGAAATTAATTCAGCTAAGTGTGCACATTACCAGCAGCTGCACATTATACTTCAGTTGTGAAAATTGGATCCCGTGATTTCAGCATATTTGAGACTTTTGATAAGTTTATATATTTGCCTTAACCCACCTTTATCCCCCCGAAACTTTATTTTATAAATTATCTCAAAATGAAATGGAAGGTATTATCTGTATCTTCAGTTGTTTACAGGCCAAGATAATCTCCACTTCAGTGGTTTCATTAAAATAATGAAATGGTTTCATTAAAATAACTGGACGCAATTACATATTGATAGCATGTACAATTAAATCCCATCAGGAAAATGCACATGACTGTAAGAAGTATAATTAAGGATTTAAAGCTATATAAAATGCAGTCAAGCATTGATTAAAATCTTGCTATTATTCTCAAATGAACATTCCATCTTCTAATTACAAAGTTTGTCCCAAGATCTTGAGCTAACATGTGAGATGGTGCATGCCTTGCAGTTTCCTTGGCATTGGTTAACGATCAGCTGTTACTACAGGTCCACCAGCTATGTTCCCCCTACTGGTGGTCCGGTACATCCTTTAATCTGGACAAAATTATGAGAGCCCATTTAAAATCACCCTGGAAGTGCCCCCGAAAATGTAGTGCTTAGGCCGGGTGAGCAGACTGATCTCGACCTCATCGGGACTTCTGCGGCCGATCAGCTGGTCGAATTCACCTCCTGCAGCCGGGGCTCCAGAACTTTGGCCTGGCCGGAGTTGGCAGATCCGTTCCCATAGCTGACTTCCGAGGCTGAATTTGCAAGTCAGTATATTGGCCCCTCAGCGGCCTAGGCTGACCGTTCCGGTACCTTTGGAGGCCTTGACCTCTGTTGGTCCAGCAGAACAGACAATCCAGAAAGGCTCTGGAATCAAGGATGCTGGAAAATTGATGGTTGACGTACTGTGAGCGTGTTTTAAAGGAATGTCAAACCAGTTTAGGGGTGCAATGTGTAGTGCTAACCTAGCAATTCCTCAGGGCACAGTGGTATTTTCATGAATTAACAGTCACAACCTGAACGGTCTTGTGTTGAGATGTAATATCAGGTATGGATGGTTGCTGTATGTCGGACTCCAGCTTTAACTTCACCATTAATAACCAGGAGTACAAATGGATACAAACCATAATCGCACTAGAAAAGCAAATTGCCCCTGATGTTGGAAATCCAGGAATAAAAACAGAAACTGTTGGATATTCTCAGAGTACATCTTTCCCTTTTATTCATCTTGGCTATTCATCACGTACTATCTAAGGGATCTATTGTAGTGGCTGCTTCATAAAAGCAGCCAGCATCACCAAAGACCCACACCACCTTGGCCACACTCTCAATAAACTCCTGCAATTAGAAACAAGGCATAGAAGTCTGAAAACTGTGACCTCCAGGTTTAGGAACAGCTTCTTCCATCAGGCTCTTGAACACTACAAACACCAACTAAACTACAAACTGCGAATTATGAACTGCCTTGGTTGCAGCAGCAATCCTGCACACTAACACTACCCTACACACACTAGGGACAATTTGCATGTATACAAGCCAATTAACCTACAAACCTGTATGTCTTCTTGGACTCCATCATTAAGTTCGCTGACGACACCACTGTTGTGGGACGTATCACTGATTGGGACGACTCAGAAGATATAGAAGAGAGATTGACCGACTGACCAAATGGTGCCAGCACAATTACCTGGCCCTCAACACCAGCAAAACCAAGGAACTGATTGTGGACTTTGGAAGGGGTAAGATGGTGACCCACAGTCCTGTTTATATCAATGGGTCAATGGTGGAAAGGGTCAAGAGCTTCAAATTCCTGAGCGTGCACATCTCTGAAGATCTTTCCTGATCCGAGAACACTTATGCAATTATAAAGAAAGCACATCAGCGCCTCTACTTCCTGAGAAGATTACGGAGAGTCGGTATGTCAAGGAGGACTCTCTCTAACTTCTACAGGTGCACAGTAGAGAGCATGTTGCATCGTGGCTTGGTTCGACAACTTGAGCGCCCAGGAGCGGAAAAGACTACAAAAAGTAATAAACACTGCCCAGTCCATCATCGGCTCTGACCTCCCTACCATCGAGGGGATCTATTGCAGTCGCTGCCTCAAAATGGCTGGCAGCATCATCAAAGACCCGCACCATCCTGGCCACACACTCATCTCTCCGCTACCTTCAGGTAGAAGGTACAGGAGCCTGAAGACTGCAATGTCCAGATTCAGAAATAGCTGCTTCCCCACAGCCATCAGGCTATTAAACTCAACTCAAACAAAACTCTGAACATTAATAGACCTTTATCCGTTTATTTGCACTTTATCTGCTTATTTATTCATGTGTGTATATATTTATATAATGGTATATGGATACACTAATCTGTTCTGTATTCATGCCTAATATATTGTGTTGTGCTGAAGCAAAGCAAGAATTTCATTGTCCTATCTGGGACACATGACAATAAACTATCTTGAATCTCTTGAACCCTGAGTATGGGAGGAAAACAAAGTTCTCAGAGGAAATCCATGCAGTCACAGGGATATTGTACAAACTCCATACAGACAGCATCTGTAGTCGGGGTCAAACTCGGGTCTCTGGCACTGTAACGCAGCAACTCTACCGCTGCGCCACCATTCATATATGAGTTTCTGTGTTTACTGACCTATTATGGTGCCTGCAAATAAAAAAATGAATCGTTCCATTTTTGGTACACATGACAATTAAACACTCTTGATTGGACTCGCGATTCTTGGCTATAGGAGCGGACATTACTGGCAAGTTTGACATTTATTGTACTTCTCTAATTGCCTCAGATAAAGTAGTGGTGCCTGCCTTCTTGAACTTCTGAAAACAGTCTCCTGCGTGCTGTTCACTTGGCATTGTGATTTCCCATCATGCTTCACCAGTATGTAACCTCTTGGGTTAAATAAATAATAAAGCTGCCAAGTGTTCTTATAACGTCCAAAATTTACTACATCACAGGCCCTTCGGCCCATTGGGTCCAGGATGACCATCAACTTATACTACTGCTATATACTGTATATACTAGGATTAATGGTTCAATAAGGTATCTCATCATTATCTTCTCGAAAAGATTTTGAGTTATAAATGGTGGTCTAAGCTGCCATGCGCAGATCAAAATAAAGTAAAATGAAATAATCAACTGGAATAAGTTGGCATCATATATCTATTAAAACTCTGTGTGTGTGTGTGTGTGGATGTGTGTGCGTTATTTTGCATGTGAAACGTATCTCCTAAAAAAACAGACGCAAAAACGCGGAGATTTTTACCATTTCGGCAGGGATTTAACATGAGTTCAGAAATCCACTCCTTGTTCAATTATTTCCCCAGATTTGGAATAAAATTGATCACAAAACTCAATTTTTAAAATCTAAATGGCGCTCACCAGCTGCTGACGTCACAATGCCCACATGCCGACCAATCCAGGCCCACCTGCATCCTGGCCCCGCCTCCCGCCGCTGTGGATTAAAGGCACAGAGATATCGAGAAAGTTCTGCAGAACAAAGATTCTACAGCTGCGTTCCGCTGTAGCTTCTTTGTTCTATAGATCTCGGGGCAGCGACTACTCACACGCTGAATTTCTCCACATAAGTTCCGCTGAACTTTCTCCTCACAGCCGGCGCAGCTCGCGAAGCCCTGCCCCCCTGCGCGCTCTTCCCACCCCCTGCGCGCTCATTCCAGCTGTGGGTTTCCAGAGAGTCAGAAGCCAGGGCTTCTTTGCTGTGAACGCTCACTCCTGGGCGAGCACGTCGTGCCTTAGTGGCTTTAAAGAGCTGTTGTCAGCTGGCAGTTATCAACGGCTGCGGGTGTCGCGAGGCCCAGTTACGTCAACACCCCATATCCCCCCCCCCCCCCCCCCCCCGAAGCGCGCTGGCATTTGTCTCTCTGACTCTCCCTGTTCTGAGAACGAGCAAGTTCTGCAGATCAAGAGGACAGGTGAGATCCTGGGGAGGTGAAGAGGGGAAGTGGGGGGATTGAGAGAGAGGAGGGAGTAGGGAGGGAGAGGGGGGAATGGGGGAATGGGGGAGGTGAGGAGAGAGAGTATGGGAATAGGGGTGATAGGGAATGGGGAATAGATGGACTTCCCCCACCCCTCTCCCTCTCCCCCTCCCTCCCCACTCTTCCCCCTCTCTCCCCCTCCCTCCCCACTCTTCCCCCTCTCTCCCCAACCCCACCATCCCCCACTCATCCCCCTTTCTCCCCCACAACCCCTTCCTCCACACTCTTCCCCCTCTCTCCCCAACCCCATCCCCCTCCTGCCCTCCCTCCTCCCCTCCCCTCCACCCCTCCCCTACCCCCTTCCCTCCACCCCATCCCCTCCCCACCCTCCCTCCCCCCACATCTCCCCCTCCCTTCCCAAACCTACCTTCAACCAGCTGTGTTCCCAAGCTTCCACTCGGATAAGATGTTTAATTCAGCAAAATGCATGCAAATTGTTGGCATTGCATCAGTCATGTGTTTGCCTGAATTTGCAACTCAGGAAATATTTTGTATTTGCAACATTTTCACAGAGATTAATGTGCCCTTTTAATCAAGAGAAACCAATCTCCCTCAAGATAACAGCATCCAGAGGATTAGAAAGTGTGCCATATGAAACATGTCTAGGAAATGGTTGGAGTTACTGGATGGAATCCATGCAGCTAAAGCACTAAAATATATTTTCTTGGTGCTACAAACATGAGTAGTTGCAGGTATCAAATGGGGATGAGGTGTCTAGGTAGCGCAATGCTCACAATCTTCCAGCATGATGACGTTTTACCATCTTGTATATGTTATTATTTTAATGGGGCATTGCCAAGGTGTAGATTGTTGATAAATTGAAAGACACAGCATGGAAACCAGCCCTTTGGCCCACTGATAGTCATAAAGTGATGGAGTAACTCAACGGGTCAGGCAGCATTTCTGGAGAAAAGGACTGGCGACGTCTCAGCTCCGGACCTTCTTCAGATTGAAGGTCAGATAGCCTTCAGCCCGCTGAGTCCTTGTTGACTAGCAATTACTCGCTCACACTGCTTCTATCCTGCTTTCGCATCCACACCGTACACATTAGGGGCAATTTACACAAACCAATTAACCAACAAACCAGTCTGAAGAAGGGTTTTGGCCAGAAGCGTTGCCTATTTCCTTCGCTCCATAGATGCTGTTGCACCCGCTGAGTTTCTCCAACATTTTTGTGTACCAACCAACAAACCCCACAGGTCTTTGGGATGTGGGAGAAAACCGGAGCATCCAGAGGAAAACTATGCCATTTCAGGGAGAATGTGCAAACTGCACACAGGCACCACCTAAGGTCTGGATTTAACCCAGGTCTCTGATGCCATAAAGCAGCAGCTCTCCTTGGTGCGCTGTTGGGCCAACTTAGCTGCACAAAGGAAATAACAGTTGAAATAAATATTTCCATACAAACACAATTGTTCTTGTCATTTGAAACATAGATATGGACATTTCCGCACAAAATTCTACTTCTACCTGTTGGTCTGAATTCAGCAATGTAGGCAATCACAGGAAGCTGAGAACTGATCCCAAATTCAATGGCATCCATTGCTATCTAGTAGGAAGTTTGGTATGTCCCCAAAAACTCCAACTAACTTCTATAGACACATCGTAGAAACCATTTTATCGGAATCCGTCACAGCCTAGCTTAGGAACAGCTCTATCCAAGACCTTAAAGGGCCTGTCCCACCAGCGTGCGATTGCATGCGTCTAGCGCGACCAAACGTGATTGCTTGAGGTGTACGACCTCGCGGGGCCGGTCCCACTTCCAACCGTGGAGCCGTCTGGAGTTGTGCGGGGCTGGTCCCGACATCATACTCACCAATTAGCTGCGCAGGAGGCGGGCCGACTGAATTTGGACGTCGCACGGCGTCGGGCGGTTACGTCATCATGCAACGGCATGCCGGGTGGTGACGTCATCGCGCAATGCCACGCGCTAGGTGTACGCGGTCAAGACGCTGCGTACGCCCATTGAGGCGCTGCGTACGGCCTCAATGCGGCTGCGGGCCGACAGGCCGTTGTCGCGCGGAATTTTTGGACAGTGTCAGTTTTTCGGAGCCCCGCGTGATGTCGGGACAAGCCCCGCACAACCATAAGGCTCCGGCGATCTAAGTGTGACCGGCCCCGCGAGGCCGGACGGCTCAAGCAACCAAGTTAGGTCGTGCTAGCCGCATACAGACGCATGCTGATGGGACAGGCCCTTAAGGAGTCGCATGGAGTTGTGGACATAGCTCAGACCATCACACAAATGAACCTCACTTCCATTAACTCCATTTACAATTCACACTGCCTCGACAAGGCCATCTGCATAATAAAGAATGAGTCGCAACCCTGTCTCTCCCTCTTCTCCCCTCTCCCATCAGGCAAGAGGTACAGAAGTTTGAAAAACATAACTCCAGATTCAGAGACAGTTTCTTCCAACTGTTATCAGGCATCTGAACCATCCCTTCATTAACTAGAGAGCAGTCCTGACCTACCATCTACCTAATTGGAGATCTTCGATTTAGGCTTTACTGGACTTTTATCTTGCACTAAACGTTATTCCCTTCATCCTGTCTCATCAACATCTTATATAGCTGCAACATGACCTCCCAACTGCTAGACTCAATACTCTGGCTGATGAAGGCCAATGAGTTACTCCAGCACTTTGTGCCTTTTTTTCCCAATAAACTTATGATCTGCTCCTCAATGCTCCTTCCAGACAAGTGAAGCCAAAACTATTTGGCTTATTTCTTCCTCTCAAGAAAGCATAGCATAGAGTCCCAAGTCATATGGTGATACAGCATGAAAACAGGCACATTGGTCCAACTTGCCCACACCGACCAACATGTTCCATCTACACAAATCTTACCTACCTGCCTTTTGTCCATATTCTTCCAAACCTATCCTATCCATGTACCAGTGTAAATGTCACTTAAACGTTGCGATCATACTTGCCTCAACCACCTCCTCCGGCAGCTCGCTCCATACACCCACCACCATTAGTGTGAAAAGGTTACCCCTCAGGTTCTTATTAAATCTTTCCCCAAGAATCTTAAACCTATTTGCCCTGGTTCTTGATTCCCCTATTCTGGGCAAGAGGCTCTGCACATTTACCAAATCTGTTCCTCTCATGATTTTGTGCACCTCCATAAGATCACCCCTCATTTTCTTGCGCTCCAAGGAATTAAGTCCTTGCTCAACTTCTTCCAATAGCTCAGGCCCTCGAGTCCTGCCAGCATTCGTCTAAATCTTCTCTGCACCCTTTCCAGCTTGACAACATCTTTCCGAGATGACCAAGACTGAACACAATACTCTAAATGCGGGCTCTCCAATGTCTTATATAACGGCAACATGACCTTCCAACCTCTATATGCAATACTCTGATTGATGAAGGCCAATGTGCCAAAAGCCTTTCTGACCCCCCTATCTGCCTGTAATGCCACTTTCCAGGAACTAAGTACCTGCACTCCTAGATCTCTCTGCTCTACATCATTTCCCAGAGTCCGATCATTCACCGTGTAGGTCCTGCCCATGTTAGTCTTCCCATATTGCAACACCGCACATTTCTCATAGGCTTAGGTTATTTTAGCAATGTTTAGCAAAGTATCACCCCCTATTAGATGTAGTTTTTTATACTTAAGTTGTTAAGTGGGCAAAAACTGCTTGGATACCAAAGAAGACTGTATGAACTGTGCCCGTCATATTTGCCTGGATAAGAACATAAACAAGACATATGAACAAGAATAAATTGATTGCCCCCCACAATTCTACCTCTGCTTTTATCCTGATCTCACATGACAATGTACATTGCATGTGAATTCCAAAGCTTCGCTTTCCTAAAAGTGAAATTATTTCTCTTCATCGCCAACCTGAGTGTCAGGCCTTTTACTTCGAGATTACAATCTTAGACTCTAGAATTAGCAGCTTAATATGTCATACCCGTCTAACCTTTTTTTACAGTTTCAACAGAAATGTCCCCTCTTCCTTTAAAGTCTAGAGAATATTGGGCAATCCTACTCCTCTCTCTCTATAAAACAAAAATCTTTCCACAGTAACAAGTTTTGATATCACATAAATCAAATAAATGCAACGGTTGTCTGTTTTTCAATCTTTAATAATATAAATAATTCAACCTCCAGTTGAATTCAGCCCACCAGATACACCCATTTTTTTCCAAAAAGAACTAATTTTTGACAAGGAATGTATAATACCCATGAATATATGGATATCTTTGTTGATCTTTATCAACATAATTCCATGCGGTCTTTTATTTGGTCCTGAAGAGATATGAAACTGGAGCAGGGTGCCTCAGTTTATTGATTGACTAAAATATATGGCATTGAAGGATTCGATATGTTAGAGAGTGCCCTCTTGAGTACTTGCGAGTATATTGACTGGTTGCATCATGGCCTGGTTCGGCAACTTGAACACCCAGGAGTGAAGAAGACGGCAAAAAAATGGTGAACACTGCCCAGTCCATCATGGGTCTGAAGAAGGGTTTCGGCCCGAAACGTTGCCTATTTCCTTCGCTCCATAGATGCTGCTGCACCCGCTGAGTTTCTCCAGCATTTTTGTGTACCTATGGGTATTGACCTGCCCACCATCGAAGGGATTTACAGGAGTCGCTGCCACAAAACACCACCCTGGCCACACATTCATTTCACTCCCGCCATTGGGAAGAAGATATAGGAGCCTGAAAACTGTAACGTCAGGAGCAGCTTCTTCCTTACAGCCATCAGGCTATTAATCGCTGCAACCTCCAAATAAGCTTTGCACTACATAGACTTGGGGAGATTGTGTTTTCATTGTAATTCAACAACACAAAACCAAAGTACCTGTGCTATAACACCGGTATAAGCGCTCAACTAAGAAAACCAAGTCCAAAGCCAAAGCACTACCTAAACTGAATATACCAACTTATGCTAAGGGTAATAACCAACTCCAGATGCAATAAACAGCTATCTAAATGTTAACAAGCTAATTTATTTGTTTAAAACTGATCATGCAGATGCAAGTATATCATTGGGGTTCTCAAGTGGGCACCTCCCTCCACTGGTGTTTCATTGAGTTCGGCCCACAAGACCTCGGGAAGGCTCAACAGTTAGTTCTGGCATCCCAGAACAGCTCCCTCCCCCCCCCCACTATCCTACATTATCCTACACCCTAAAGACAATTTGCAATTTTACCGAAGCCAATTATCCTACAAACCCTCACGTCTTTGGAGTAACAGGTAACATCCGGAAAAAAACCATGCAGGTGAAGGGGAGACAATATAGTACAAACACAGTACAGACAACACCCATGGTCAGGATCGAACCTAGGTCTCTGGCAGCAACTCTACCACTGTGCCCCTTGTACTGTACCGTAACATTGAACCATTGGTGTTTTCCACACATATGTGGGTATGAGTTCCTTGTCTAAAAGTAGTTATTTTCGGAAGTAGTTGGTGGATTTGGTGGGCTGAACAGTTATGAATTACATTATTTCTTTCTTCATCTTGCTTTCCGCATGTACCAAGAAATCCCAGCTTGCATGCAGAAAATGATTTGTTTTAAAATATTCCTTTTTTTTCTGTTGACATTTTATGAGCTGCATCTGATTCATTTGTATTTAAAATATGGCTCCAGCCATGTTTTATTTAGTAGTCTTGGTGAGAGAGTAGCTGAATAACAAAGGCACTAATCAGCCTGAACAAACTGGTCAGGCATCTTTCCATGCTGGCTACCCATACATTCTGAATTCAACATAAAATATTAACAATGCCCTGCTGAGTATTCAACAACAAATTAGGCCACTCTTAGCAGTGACAAAACACACCAACAAAGAAGGGATTCATATCATCCCAGAACATCTTCCTTTATCTTGAAGCATATTCTTAGCCGAAATCAGAGGTGGAAAAAGGTAGCAATAGCGAAACTCCTGCTCTGCAATATTCTCAGATATCCGTCTACGGAGCGGGCTTTTACTCTATTTCCAAACAGTCACCAACCCTTAGCTCGACCTCTATATCGCAGAAACAAGGAACTGCAGATGCTGGTTTATAAGAAAATACTATTTATAAGAAAAGTGCTGGAGCCATTCAGCAGGTCAGGCAGCAGCTCTGGAGAACATGGATTAGTGTTGTTTCAGGTCATGACCCTTCTTCAGAATCAGTCTAAAGAAAGGTCAAAATCCCAAAACGTCACCCATCCATATTCTACAGAAATGCTGCCAGACCCGCTGAGTTACACCAGCACTTGTGAAGAAGGGTCCCAACCTGAAACATCCTTGTTCTCCAGAGATGCTACCTGACCCATTGGGATACTCCAGCACTTTGTGGAGTCTGAAGAATGGTCCCAACCTGAAACATCACCTATGCATGTTTTCCAGAGAAGCTGCCTTACCCTCTGAGATACTCAAGCACTTTGTGTCTCACTCTATATTTCTGTCCATGTCTTTCTTGAGCATTTTATTATAAATGCCTCTCGACATTGATAGGGCCAAGCACAGACAAGGTGAGCATTTTGCTGAATACCTGTTGTCTGCCTGTGGTGGCCACCCATAGCGCTTCGTTGTCAGCCATTTTAAACTTGTGAAGAAGCACCTCATACACCACCTGGGTAGTCTCCAACTCAATGGCATGAACAACGATCAGATTCTAACTGAGGTCCTTTATGGTCTTTATTTATCACATTCCCGACTCTTCAACAATCTGCACCCTTCTATTCCCCATCTGACTCCATCTGCCAATATATTATATCTCCTCTTCATCTATCTGTAGCTTGCCAACCCTTGCCTTACCCTCACCTCTTTTCACCACCTATCTCCTCCCACCCTCCTACACTTTCAGTCCAGATGAAGATGAGTTTCAAGATGGCGGCATTGGTGGATGGTAGCAAATAATGATGCTGGTGAGTGGGCTTGGGGCTTACCTCCTGTGCTCTCATATATGCTCATAGTTACCTGTGGGAGATGCCCTGGGGCACGGAGACTGAGCTATGTCCATTGCTGATGCGTTTCTGGATTTGATGTCAATGTGTCGTCAGTGGAGTGGGCCACTGGAGGTCTTGCTCCATTAGATCAGGCACCTCTCCAAGTGGCTGAGCGAGCGGAACAGACGCGGCCTGCAGCGGCATGGAGCAGCAGTGGAGAACACCTAAACATCACCTGGCCAGGCCGACCCCTACAACTCTGCCAGAAAAGGTGAATACAGAATCCGAGGACATAGGTTTAAGATGAGGGGGGAAACATTTAATAGGAACCTGAGGGGTGACTTTTAAATTTAATTGGAACCTGAGGGGTGACTTTTTCCACAGTGGTGAGTGCATGGAACGAGCTGCCGGAGGAGGTAGTTGAGGCAGGTAGTATCACAACATTTTAGAAACATTTGGAAAGGTACATGGATAGGACAGGTTTAGAGGAATGTGGGCCAAATGCAGGCAGATAGGATTAGTGTAGATGGGACATGTTGGACCGCAGGGCCTGTTTCCATGCTGTATGACTCCATGATTTTCTGACTCCATGGCCAATACCATAACACTTGATAATTGAGTGTACACATACATCTCGTATGTGTATGTGACAAATAAAGTTGACTTGACTTGACTTGACTTGACTATTTGCAAAGAAGATTTTAAAATTGCTTTTAGAGAGAAGTGGAACCTTCAATCTTTCAGATCCAAACACTAACGTGAGCCCTGGGTGAGAGAGAGTGTTGGGAATGAAAGCTGCCATTGTGCACACATCAACAATCAATTGAAACTAAAATTTAATGTTTTCAAAAACAGGTTTTCTGGTCCAGCAAAACATTCAATGTTGCCACCATAATCACAATTGCAGCTATATATTCAGTCTGGTAGCTTTATTGTGTTTGTTCTCACTTTTTAAACAATTGTTAGAGTGCTAGATCATTAACACAAAAGTGCTGTTCAAAAATGTCTAACCTCATCCAAATGACTCAATACTGTCTCTCAAAGACAAGGAAGCTGTTCCTAAGCAAAACACAAAGTGCTGGACTAACTCAACAGGTCAGGCAGGATCTCTGGACAACATGGATAGGTGATGTTTCTGATCGGGACCCAAAGAGGAAGAAGAATGGACTTTATTGCCTTCCATCACAGTGAGGAATATGGAATCCACTGTGGTGGATGTTTACAGAAGGCTGGGAGGGAGGAGATGCAGGACAATGCCTAAGTACATGGGTAGGAACAAAGTTGCAATGGAGTGGAGAGAACTTCAGAAACCAGCAATGTGTGAATGTTCAACTAAATAAGAGCTTAGTAAAGAGAGGAAGATAGAACAAGATGTCATTAGAGAATTATGTTTTAGTTTTAGTTAAGTTTTGAGATACAGCACAGGAACAGACCCTTTGGTCCACTGAGTCTGCGCCGACCAGCGATCCCCAAACACTAGCACTATCCGACACACTAGAGACAATTTTACAATTTTACGGAAGCCAATTAACCTACAAACCTGTATGTCTTCAGAGTATGGGAGGGAGATTGTTGGAAGACAAATAGCTCAGAATTGCAGATGCTGGTTTACTACGATGATAGACACAAAGTGCTGGAGTAACTCAGCGGGTCAAGGGTCAGTCTGAAGAAGGGTCTGGACCCAATATGTTATCTATTCCTTTTCACCAGAGTTGCTGCCCGACCTGCTGAGTTACTTCAGCATTTTGTGTCTATCTTCGGTCTGAATTCATACTGGTCAGCATCATTAAAAAATGTCTTGTGCTGCAAATGTTCAGTTATCATTGTGAATAGCAGGGCACATTAATAATTTATTCCTAATGGCAGTATATAATGGCATTCTATGCCTCCTGTATTAAAGGAGGTTGGTCACCGTTCTCCATGCTACACTAACAAGTCATTTACAGTATTACAACTGCAGAGAAAGTACAGGTTAAAAATTCCAAAGGCAACGATGAGGTAGGTTGGAAGAATGGCACTGCATCCTTAGCTTATGAGAGGTCCATTCGGTTGGCTAACAATAGCGGGGAAGAAGCTGCTCCTGAATATGCTTTCAAGCTTTCTACTCAAGGGAGAAAGGGGAGATGACGAAGAAAGATAAAGACGAGAGAAAGCGAGAAAGAGAGAAAGAGAGAGAGAGAGAAGAGAGAGAGAAAGAGAGAGAGAGAGAGAAAGAGAGAGAGAGAGAGAAAGAGAGAGAAAGAGAGAGAAAATCTCATCCCTCTCGATCATCTCTCTACCGCGCCTCTCCAGAGCTCGCCACTCTCCTCACTCTCTCTCCTTTCTCCTCTCCCCGCTTCTCCCTCATATCCCTCCCTCTCCCTCCCTATCCTGCCCCCCGCCTCTCCCTCCTCCCAACTCTCCTCTTCCTCCCTCCTTCTCCTCCTCCTTCCTTCCTTTCTTTCTTTCTTTCTTTCTTTCTTTCTTTCTTCCTTTCTTCCTTTCTTCCTTTCTTACTTTCTTCCTTTCTTCCTTTCTTCCTTTCTTCCTTTCTTCCTTTCTTTCTTTCTTCCTTTCTTCCTTTCTTCCTTTCTTCCTTCCTTCCTTTCTTCCTTCCTTCCTTTCCTTCCTGTCCTTCCTTCCCCTTCCTGCCTTCCTTCCTTCCTTCCTTCCTTCCTTCCCTCCTTCCTTCCTTCCTTCCTTCCTTCCTCCTTCCTTCTTTCTTCCTTCCTCCCTTCCTTCCTTCCTTCCTTCCTTCCTTCTTCCTTCCTTCCCCTTCCCCCTTTTTTTTTTTTCCTCCGCTTCCGCACCCCCGCCCCCCTGCCTGCCATGTTTGCGCCTCCCATCACTGGGTAGCACAGCCCACCCAAACAGAGGACGCAGGCAGTAAAAGAAAAAGAGGATCGAAGAAACACAGGCAGTGAAGAAATGAATGGCATGTTGGCCTTCATAACAAGTGAGTTGAGTATTGGAGCAAAGAGGTCCTTCTGCAGTTGTACAGGGCCCTAGTGAGACCACACCTGGAGTATTGTGTGCAGTTTTGGTCTCCGAGTTTGAGGAAGGACATTCTTGCATTGAGGGAGTGCAGCGTAGGTTCACAAGGTTAGTTCCCAGGATGGCGGACTGTCATATGCTGAGAGAATGGAGCGGCTGGGCTCATATACTCTGGAATTTAGAAGGATGAGAGGGTATCTTATTGAAACATATAAGATTATTAATTGTTTGGACATGCTAGAGGCAGGAAACATGTTCCCGGTGTTGGGGGAGTCCAGAACCAGGGGCCACAGTTTAAGAATAAAGGGATAAGCCTTTTTCTCACAGAGAGTTGTGAGTCTGTGGAATTCTCTGCCTCAGAGGGCAGTGGAGGCCGATTCTCTGGATACTTTCAAGAGAGAGCTAGATAGGGCTCTTAAGGATAGCAGAGTCAGGGGATACGGAGAGAAGGCAGGAAGGGGGTACTGATTGTGATGATCAGCCATGATCACATTGAATGTCGGTGCTGGCTCGAAGGGCCGAATGGCCTACTCCTGCACCTATTGTCTATTGTCTAAAACAAAAAAGATGAGTGAATAGTTTTGTTGCTTAGTTCTTTGAGGTACCATAGTAGGAATTAGCACTTTCAGGCAACAAAGAAATAAACTTGTTGAGTGGTCATAGCACAACATTTCAACAATCTCTGTGCCTCCACAGATGCTGCTTGAACTGATCAGTTCCTTCAGTGGAATGAATACTGTAGCTACTTTACAAAATAGCTACTTTACATCAATCCATCAAGATCATTAAAGAAACCCTTTAAAAATATGCTCTCCTAATAATCCTGTTTCCCGGCTCTTTCTGCAAAGCCTTAGAATGGTTTTGTTTTCAAGTGTACATTTAAAGCCTCATTGAAGGCTACTGTTGGACCTGCTTCTACCACCTTTAAAGGAAGTTGATTGCTGATCAAAATTCACTGTGCGGATTTTTTTTTTTAAAAGACCAGACTCTAATAAATTCATAAAATATCAAACCATTATCAATGCATGAAAATATATATTTGATGTTTGAAATGGAAAAAGTAGTACAATAGCAATGGTGGCATTCAAAATAAATGTTGAAATGAAAAACAAATCTGTGCAAAATATGAGGCAGCGGAGCAAACAAAGCCGCTGAGTTATCTGGCGAGGCAGAGTTGTGCAGCAGGAAAGGAGATTGTTCTCTTCAATGCCCTGTTTGCAGAGGGCAGTGTTGTATCAGTCCCAGCAGGAGATGGGAACCAGGTCCAATGTGCTGCCCGCTCTCTCTCTCTCAAAGATAACGTTTGTGCAGCTGGTTGCCAAATTGAAGTGTTCCAAAGTGCAACATACAGGACATAGGGCACCAGCAGAGAGTGGTGTAAATTAGTGTCCGGCAGCCTGTCGCTCATTCATAAGCCTGGCAGCACTTTATTTGCCTGTCATATTGAAGGATTCTTTAAGTTTTTAAAGGTATGTGAACATCACTGATAAGACCAGCATTTATTGCTGAAGCCTCATCGTCCTTCACAAGATGATGTTGAGCTTCATTTTGTGGCTTTGTGAGTCAATGTATTTGGACACAGTGCCTGCATAGGGATTTCCATGTTTTTTACCCAGGGACAGCGAAAGGATGGTGTGTGACTTGGAGGGGAATCTATAACTGTATAGCATGGTGCAGTGGCACGGCTGGTAGAGCAGCTGCCATCACAGCACCAGAGACTCGGGTTCAAGCCTGACCTCGGATGCTGTGTGCATGCAGTGTCCACGTTCTCAGCATGAACATAGTTCTCTGCAATTTACTAAATTAAACTAAACTGTTCCCCTGCTAGTACTGTTCTATAGAAATGTTCTCTTACAGTGGCTTATTAACTTAATACTCTTTACGATGTGGGAGGAAATCAGAGCATACAAGGGAAACTGACACGGTTATATTGAGAACATGATAATTCCACACAGTCAGCTTCAGAGGTCAGAATCAAATCTGGGCTGCTGGAGCTATGAGACAGCACCTGTATGGGTCATGTATGGGTTTCCTCAGGGTGCTCCAGTTTCCTCTCACATCCCAAAGACATGCGGGTTTCCAGGTTACTTCGCCTCGGTAAAATGCCCCTAGTGTGTAGGGAATGGATGACAAAGTGGAATAACATAGAACAAGCGTGAATGGGTGATCGATGATTGGCGTGGATTCGGTGGGCCAAAATGCCTGTAAAAATTGGGGCAACACAAAGGTTGCTGCCTCACAGCGCCAGAGACCCGGATTCAATCTTGTCAACGGGTGCAGTCTCTATGGAGTTTCCACATTCTCTCTATCTTCTTCGTCTTCTTCTTCTTGCGTATGGCATGCACAGCCTAAAATTGTAGGTCAACTTATTCTATTTGATCTTTTGTTTGTGCACGCCGGGTTGATTGCATTAGTCGAAACAGTGTGGACCATGTGAATCTTCCTATGACTTTGTCAGTTTCCTCCAGGTGCTCCAGTTTCCTTCCACATCCTAATGTGGGTTTGTAGGTTAACAAGTCTTCTAAAAATAAATTGCCCCAAGCACGCAGGGAGTGGATGATATGTGCTTTAGATGCTGCTTAATACCGAAGATAGATACAAAATGTTAGAATTACTGAGTTACTCCAGCATTTTATGTCTTTGCCTGATGCTGTCAAAGGCACCATATTGGGATCACATGTAGGTAGTTCTATAATAATGGAACAATTGTGTTATTAAGAAACCTCGCTAATAGGAAATTAAGTTACATGAACAATTGGAGCAATAGTGCAAGGCGGATAAGGGACTAGAGAGTTTCAGACACACAGGATTTTCAAAAATAGACATTTTAAATAACTATAAACTTATTTTGTGAATAAAAACATACTAATATCCGTATGTTACATTGTTTAACCATTCCACAGGTGTCAATAGAAGTGAGTTCTTGTCAATTTTCTTAATTAGATTAGATTTAGATTAGATTCGTTTATTGTCATTCAGACCTTTTGGTCTGAATGAAATGTTGTTTCCCTGCAGTCAGACATATAATAAAAAATGACAAAAACACACAATCAACACAAATTTAACATCCACCACAGTGAGTTCACCAAACGCCTCCTCACTGTGGTGGAAGGCAAAATCTTAACGTCTCTGTCTCTTCCCTCTTTGTTCTCCCTCTGCGCCGAGGCGATCCAGGCTCCAGATGTTGTGACCCCACCGGGTGATGGTAAATCCCGCGGCTCAACCGTGCTCCGCGAACGGGCCGGTTCAAACTCCGCGGGTGGTCGCTGCCGCCGCCACAGCTCCGAGGCCGAGGCGGGTCGCTGATGCCGCCGCCACGGTTCCGGGGCCGAGTCGGGTCTCCGTTGCCGCTGCCGCTGCTGCCGCCACCGCCGCCACCGCCGCCACCGCCACCACAGCTCTGAGGCCGAGTCGGGTCTCCGCTGCCGCTGCCTCCGCCACAGCTTCGGGGCCGAGTCGGGTCTCCGCTGCCGCTGCTGCCGCTGCCACAGCTCCGGGGCTGAGTCGGGTCTCTGCTGCCGCCGCTGTTGCTGCCGCCGCCACAGCTTCGGGGCCGAGTCGGGTCTCCGCTGTCGCTGCTGCTGCCGCCACAGCTTCGGGGCCGAGTCGGGTCTCCGCCGCTGCTGCCGCCGCCGCCACAGCTTCGGGGCCGAGTCGGGTCTCCGCTGCCACTGCCTCCGTTAAAGCTCCGGGGCCGAATCGAGTCTCCGCTGCCGCTGCTGCTGCCGCCGCCACAGCTCCGAGGCTGCCAGCTCCGCCATTAGGCCTCAGCGCAGACGGAGACGGGGACGGAGAATACGACAGAAAAAAAGTTGCATCCCCCGAAGAAAGAGACCAAAACATGTTTCTCCCACCCCACCCACATACATACACAACTTAATAAAACAAAATTAACTAAAACATGACAAAGGAACAAAAAGAAAGAAAAAAAAACAGACGGTCTGCAGGTGGGCTGCAGCTGTTAAGCTGTTCCATTTCAATGGTCATCTGTGGTGAAACAGACAGATTTGATTTTCAGAGATAATGGTTTCTGATTACTGTTTGGAAGTTACATGGAAACATTTTTTCCCCCTAAACTGTTTATTTCCCAAGACAGCTTTTTTTGTCTGTCAATTTCTAAATTAACTTTTAAGTGATTCTCTAGCTCCCAATAAAATTAACGTTACAACCAATTAATCCCACATAATACAAATAATGTCCCTGACATCTTGACCCGAAACATCACCTACTCCTTTTCTCCAAAGATGCTGCCTGGCCCGTTGAGTTACCCCAGCATATTGTGTCTATCTTCGGTGTAAACCAGCATCTGCAGTTCCTTCCTGTTTGTCTTGTGAAAAAACACATTTTAGCAGAACTTCTTGTGTGTCTATGTATCTTCTATTTATCTATATCTATATCTATATATATATATATATATACATAATATATATACATTACATAACTAAACCTTGTGTATATATATACATTACATAACTAAATCTGATCTTGTTATCTTCCAGTTTGGCGGTCATTCTATTTGCGCAAAAACGGTTCAAGATAGTACTACGATATTTCGCCAGTTCACTCACCGTTCTCCTGTGCTGTGATTGCACCAAGTTTTGTTCAGATCGGTTGAATTTCGTAAAAATTAGCGAGGTTTAAAAACCTTAAAAAATGCGCATGCGCAAATCGGTCCCTTCTCCCGCCAGTCAGTGCCGCATGGATTAGTCTCTCCCCGGGACAGTCTGCCCCTTCGTGCGCCATCGCACCTTTATTGGAGCTGAGGATGGCCAGAGGAGGAGGTTTCTAACCGGACTTTCGGAGAGACTCAAAGCAGCCCAGCTCAGCCCTGGCCCAAGCAGCCCTGTCCCAAGCAGCCCAGCGTGGGAGACCCAGCCCAGAGTCAGAGATGTCGCCGATGTCGCCAAACGGAAAGCAGAGACTGTGATCCCGGTAGAGGAGAACGACCAGCACCCGCTGTGAGTCCCCATTGCATCGCCAATTCCAGCCACTACCCCTCTGGACCCCCTCGCTGGCTCCTCCCCCCTTCCACCTCTCCCCCCGTGATGCCCCCTCTCCCCCATGGCTCTTCCCCGTCTTTTCTCCAGCTCACTCCCATCCCACCCACACATCGCTCTCCCCCCACAACTCCCCACTCGCCCACACACCTGTCTCCCCCCACCCAACACCCCGCCCACACACCCCTCCCCCACAAGCCTCCCTGCCACACATACACACGTCCACACACCCCCCCCCCACACACACATCACCTACACACACACCCCCACACACCTCGCCATCCACAACTCCCCCTCCCCCACACACCCAACCCCCCCCACACACATACACACACCTTCTGCCCTCCACACACCACCCCCCACATCCCGCCCCCCGCCCCCACAATCCCCCCTCACCACCACAACCCCCCCCACCCCCACAATCCCCCCTCCCCCACAACCCCCCCACCCCCACAAACCCCTCCCCACTACAACTCCCCCACCCACAGACACCCGCCCACCCACAGACACCCCCCCACACACACACAACCCCACCCAAACACACCCCCCCTCCCACAAACACACCCTTCTCCACAAAGCCCCCCCTCCCACATTCCTCCTCCCCCCACACCCCTCCCACCCACATACACATTTCCCCCTCACCCCACACCCCCCCCGCCACACACCACCCTCTCCTACACCTCCCCGTCCACACACACCCCTCCTCCCCTCCCACCCCCCCCCCCTCCCCCCCCCCCCCCTCGCCACACACCCCACACCCCCCCCCCCCCCCCCGCCACACACACCCCACTTCCCTCCTCCTCCACTCCCACACATGAAGAGTAGGGGGAGGGACTGCTCAGGGATGAGGGGAAATGAGCCGTGCCTGCGCAGTTAGGGGCTATTGGTGAGTGGTGGAATATTGCGTTGGGGAATGGGTTACGTTGGGGGACCAGGCCTCCCATGTGACTGGGACTCAACATGTCCCTCTTAGTCTAGTTACTAAATAAGAAAAGTATGCCTACATTTTATTTATTAAATGCCTTACGACAGAATTTAGCAACATAAGAACATAAGAAATAAATGTTGGAGTAGGTCAAAAACGAAGATGTACACAAAAAGCTGGAATAACTCAGCAGGGTAGGCAGCATCTCTGGAGAGAAGGAATGAGTGTCGTTTCGGGTCGAGACTCTTCTTCAGACACTCGACCTGAAACGTCACCCATTCCTTCTCTCCAGAGATGCTGCCTGTCCTGCGGAGTTACACCAGCTTTTAGTGTCTATCTTCGGTTTAAACTAGCATCTGCAGTTCCTTCCTACACATTAACCATATAACCATATAACAATTACAGCACGGAAACAGGCCATCTCGGCCCTTCTAGTCCGTGCCGAACACGTATTCTCCCCTAGTCCCATCTACCTGCACTCAGACCATAACCCTCCATTCCTTTCCCATCCATATAACTATCCAATTTATTTTTAAATGATAAAATCGAACCTGCCTCCACCACCTTCATTGGAAGCTCATTCCACACAGCTACCACTCTCTGAGTAAAGAAGTTCCCCCTCATGTTACCCCTAAACCTCTGTCCCTTATTGATGTAGGTCAGTTGGTGATGGTCCTGCCTCATGCACCATTGGAATATTTTATATTGAAAGCCATCAACAGAATTATTTACTTGGGCAATATATCCGATTCTGCTTCCGTTTCTGCCAGGCATGCCGCAATATTGTCCATGGTTAAAAAAATTCATGTTGTGGAATTTTTTTTTTTAAAGATCAGACTTTATAAAATATTAAACTATTGTGAATGTATGAAAAGGAAATCATCCTTTGTAAGGCTGCTTGGTGTAAAAGCAGTATACAAGAAGGAGAGGTAGTCAGAATGAATATTCTGCCTCTGCCTCTGCCTCACCAGATAACATACATGCTTTGTCCAGTGTGTTGATTCATTTCCAACCTTCACCTCAGCACCACTTACTTGTGCCGACTGCAGACTAACTAGTCCGTAGTTCTTCATATTTTTTCTCAGCTAAATATCTACAAACTTTTATCATGACTATATTCGTTGACTACCACTGTCTTATTGAGTAAATAGCATGGTGGTGCAGTGGTAGAGTTACTGCCTTACTGCACCAGTGACATGGGTTTGAACCTGACTACGGTTGCTGTCTGTACGGAGTTTCTAGGTTCTATGTGTCTGCGTGGACTTTCTTTGGGTGCTCCGGTTTCCTCTCACATTCCAACGACTTCCATGATTTGATGGTCAATTGACTTTGATAAAATTGCAAATAGTTCCTAGTGTGGAGGATAGTGCGAATATATGGGGATCACTGATCGACATAGACTTGGTGATCCAACGGGCCTGTTTCCGCGCTGTATATCTGAAGTCTAAAGTAAAGGACAAAGCCTGGCAAGTGACAAAAATGATTAAAGACCAGCATATGCCAACCAAATTGTTTATGTTATCTGCATGTTCTGCACATTAATTTCCAGTAATAAAAAAGCAAAAGATCTCTAGATGATGGAAATCGAATATAAAACAAGAAAAAACTGGAAAAACGCATCCCTGGGACAGCGTGGGTTTCCTCCGGTTGCTCTAGTTTCCTCCCACATCCCTAAGATATGCAGGTTTCTAGGTAAATTGTCTTAGAAACATAGAAACATAGAAAATAGGTGTAGGAGTAGGCCGTTTGGCCCTTCGAGCCAGCACCGCCATTCAATATGGGCATGCTGATCATCCAAAATCAGTACCCTGTTCCTGCTTTCTCCCCATATCCCTTGATTCCATAATGGGCCTGCACCACTTTCACGACCTAATTCACGACCTTTTTAACTCGTGGACATTTTTCATCATGCTAGAAAAAATGCCCCGACCTACTTGATACCTACGACTAGCATCACAGCCTGCTACGACCTCTTACGACCTACCTATGACCCCCTACGACCTCGTGACGACCATGCTGTGGGTATGAGTCAAGGGCAAACTCGTCTTGAATTAGGTCATGAACGTGGGACAGGCACTTTAGCATAGATGTGCCTCAGTAGGCCGAAGTGCCTGTCGCCATGCTGTATGTATCTCTATACCAAACAAAGTGTGCAAAAACTGCTTAGGCTCGATAGGCAAAGGCCAAAGAGACAAACCGATCAGACATCTTCTCACCTGAGGTATCTGCAATTACTACCGGTCAAATGGCTGGGGCCCATAGAACAAATGAAACCCAAATGCTGATAATAAAAGGATGAACTAATAGCCATACGGAGAGATCCCATGATCAAGTTTGATTGAAGGCAGTCTGAAGATCTGAAACGTCACCTATCCATGTCCTCCAGAGATGTTTGGTTTAGTTTATAGATATAGCATTGAAACAGGCCTTTCTGCCCACTGACCCACTGATTCCATACCGACCAGCGATCAGCCGTTGACACTAGTTCTATGTTATCCCACTTTTGCAATCAATTCCCTGCATACTAGGGAACAATTTACAGAAGCTAATTTACCCACAAACCAGCACATCTTTGAAATCTGGGAGGAAACCGGAGCACCCGGAGAATACCCATGTGGAGAAGATACAATCTCCACACAGATGACATCTGTAGTCAGGATCTAACTCGGGTCCCTGTCGTGGTGATGCTGCTGCTCTCTGGCTGAGCCTGACCCGCTGAGTTACTCCAGTACTTAGTGTTCTACACAAGATTCCAGCATCCACCATAGCGTGGAATAGTGTCGCAGCAGTAGAGCTGCTGCCTTAGAGCACCAGAGACATGAGTTCAATCCTGACTACGGGCGCTGACTGTACGGAGTTTGTACGTTCTCCTGTGAATGCAAGGGTCTTCTTTGGGTGCTCCGGTTTCCTCCCACACTCCAAAGATGCTTGTGGGCTCATTGGCTTTGGTAAATATTGTAAATTGTCCCTCTTGTGTGCAGGATAATGATAGTGTGTGAGGATTGCTGGTCAGTGCAGACTCGTTGGGCCAAATGGCCTGTTTCCGCGCTGTATCTTTAATCTAAACTAAACTAATCTGCAGTTTCCTGTGTCTACAAATATTTATTTCCCAGCTGGAGTGAATGGACATCACGGGGAGCACGAGGTTGAATTATTTTTTTTGTTCCTTGCTTTCCCACGCCAGGTCTGAGGTGATTTGGGGCTACGTAGCTTGGCTGCAATAAAATGAATGTGGCTCGGAGCTGAGTCTCATAACCTCGTTAGTGACATTACTCATTGTACTGGTTTCAGTGTTGATGCCAATTCACTCTCATGTACAACTGGCACCAGTCCTAATGTAAACTTGCCAGATTTGGTAATGCCAGTTGTTGGGAAGAGCCAAATGGAAGTAACTCTTCACACTAGCTGGATTTAATGTCAGGTCTGCACTGGGACCCTTGCCATCGAGTGAATGGCAGATGAGAACGTTGGCTCAAGTTCTCTCACTAAGTATATAAAACATCTGTTTATTAAGTTCCATACTGTCTTCTGTTCCTCTCATCTCAACCACTGGACTCTCAGTGGATGTCCCCTTAAAGGCTTAGTGATATTGAATCAGTACCTATACAAAAGTGAATCCATCAATGATCGGTTTTGTTTTTATTTTATCATAATCATAATCATAATCAAAATCATAATCATAATCATAATCATACTTTATTAGCCAAGTATATTTTGCAACATAAGAGGAATTTTGATTTGCCATACAGTCATACTAATAAAAAGCAACAGAACACACAAAATACATTTTAACATAAATATCCACCACAGTGACTCCTCCACATTCCTCACTGTGATGGATGGCAAAAAAAAGTTCAATTTCGTCCCTTCTTTGTCCTCCAGCGGTCGGGGACCTCTAACCTTCCATTGACGGGACGATCTTACTCCCGTAGCCGGCGGCGGGCCTCCTCGTGGGGGCGATCAAGCTCCTGCATCTCGGGGGAATCTCAGCTCCCCCACGCCGGGCGAACTACCTCGGATCGGGGCTAGTCAAACGTTGTGTGGTTTTGGAGCTTCCCGCCTCGATCTCTCCCGAGAATGCGAGCTCCTTGATGTTAAAGTCCGCAGGCCGCAGTTGGAGCGTCGATCCCAGGCAAGGAATCGGCTCCAATGTATAGTCCACACCCCTGTGGTGGGGCTCAAAGTCAGTCCCGAGCAAGGCCTCCAGCTCCACGATGTTAGGACCGGAAATACGAGCCAGAAAACAATCGTATCTCCGGCAAGATAAGAAAAAAGTTCCCCCCTACCCCCCTCCCCCCCGCTCACCCCCCACATAAAACAAACCGGAGAACATTAACACAAACTTTTTAAACACTCTAATAATAACAAAAAAAAGACGTAAAGGACAGACAGACTGTAGGCGAGGCTGCCTTCGAAGCGCCACCCGGTGGTATTATTGTCACGTGTACTGAGGTACAGTGAAAAGCTTTTTTTGTTGACTATCCAGTCAACAGAAAGACTATACACAATTGCAATCAAGCCGCCCAGAGTGTACAGATACAGGATAATGGGAATAACATTTAGTGCAAGATAAAGTCCAGAAAAATCCAATTAAAGGTAGTTTGAACATCTGCCTTGCCTAGGCAGCACGAAGTATAGATGGAGTCAATTGAACAGATGTTGGCTTGTATGATGGTCTGGGCTGTGTCCACAGATGCTCTGCGATTCTCACAACAAATCCTGGAAGGTAATAGGTTGATGCAAGTGAGGGGGGTTTTGATAGGGAAATGGTGGACAAAGGCCAGAGATGAAAAGACAGAAGATGCGAGACAAAAAGATTGAAGATTTGTTAGTTGGGAAGGTAGAGGAAGGAGCTGAGGTGGAAGGGGAGGGGAGATGAAAAATAGGTGCAAGTCCTGGTGGGGAGGGTTGTGGGGGGTGGAAAGTTGGGGAGGGAGTTTGAGCGGAAGAAAGGAGTTGGGGAGGATGAGGGGGTTTATCCACAAAGTTCTTGAATAGGGGGCTCTTGGATATAGACCCAACAATAATAAAAAATTGGGGTTGTACTTTTATGCATGTACTGCTTTTATCCTCTGCAGCCTCTGCAGAGACACACTCTGCAGCCACATTACGTTGGTAGTGGAGGAAATTAACATTTGTACCAATAGGCAGGTTTCAAGAGAGCTCTGGACCTGGATAGTTCAAATTGTTGGAGCTGCATACATCAAGGCTACCAGAGAGCAGCATGGTGCGCAGCGGTAGAGTTGCTGCCTTACAGTGCCAGAGACCTCAGTTTGATCCTGACTACGAGTGCTCATCTGCACAGAGCAATAATTCCCTCCCGTGACCTGTGTGGGTTTTCTCCAGGTGCTTTGGTTTCCTCCCACACTCCAAAGACATACAGGTTTGTAGCTTAATTGGCTTGGTAAAATTGTAAATTGTCCCCACTGTGTGTTGGATAGTGTTAAAGTGCGGGGATTGTTGGTTGGCACGGACTCGGTGGGACGATGGGCCTGCTTCAGTGCTGTATTTCTTAACTAAACTAAACTAAACAGGGAGCGTTCCATCACACTTACACTTCACACTGCCTCGGCAATGCCATAATAAAGGACCAATCACACCCCGGTCTCTCCCTCTTCTCCCATCTCCCAACAGGCAAGTGGTACAGAAGTGTGAAAAACCACATCTCCAGATTCAGGGACTGTTTTTTCCAAGCTGTTAACAGACAACTGAACGGTCCTCTCATCAGCTAGAGTGCGGTTCTAACCTCGCATCTACCTCATTGGAGACCTTTAAACTATCTTTAATTGGCCTTTATCGGACTTTAATGTTATGTCTAAATATTGTACCCTTTATCTTGTGCGCTGCGGAATTCTCATTGTTCCGTTGACTGGTTAGCATGCAACAAAATCTTCTCACGACACCTCGGTATACTATACCAAACTATACTCAAATATGAATCAATGTGAATAAATGTAAATATGAACTGTACAAACCTATGCCATCTAGTCTTTGACATTTCAATATTTACGATTGATTGTATTGATGTATAGTATTTTCTTTGACGGGGTAGCCTGCAAACAAAACTTGGTACATGTGACAATAATAAATTAAACTAAACTAAATTAAAAAAACACATTATAGATGTGGGAGGCTGTTAGGTTGTCGGGAAGTGAGTCATTCATCACAACCTCTGATTTAAAAATGCTTTTTAAGAATTTTTGGCTTTGACCTTGCAGGGCATTAAAAAATATTTGAGATGATGCAGCCAATTTTCTGACTGGATATCATTAAGTGTACTTGTTTATTTAGAGCAACACCTAATGCCCATTGACGGTAAATAAATCTAAAATATTTAAGCAGAATTTATTCTACTGCAGTTCATACTTAGCTGATCAATGTGTTTTTTACAGAGTTGTGGTTCAGTTATTCTGAGCCAGCTTATCTGTGAAAGCCAATATGTCAGGAGCTCTTAAAATTAATAATTACCTGTCCTGGAAAACACGAGACCTTTGGACATTTATTGACTGTTCTTCAGCTTTCTGTAAACAGTGGCAAACTCTTGCTACACAAATCAGAATTTGATTAGAGCCATTTTAATACTGTTCTATGAAGTTATATATTAATATAAAACAAGAAGACACACTAAATGGGCTGGTGATTACAGGAACCAATAGAAGATATTATAATTTAAAATGGCATTTATAGTTTACAAACTCATAATAAAATATCAAATCACAATTAGTAGGAAATGGACCCTTTGTGATTTACAGTAAGAAAAACATTGTATTATATGACTCATTAACATCTAATTGTCTTTCAAAGCTCGGGTTATGTTGGATGTCTGTATATGTGTATGGGGGTGTGGCTTAGTTCAGTTTAGCTTAGAGGTACAGCGCGGCCGACCGAGGTCATGCTGACCAGCAATCACCTGTACACTAACACTATCCTAAACATGCTAGGGACAATATTGAGTTTTGTCAAGCCAATTAGCCTACAAACCTGTACGTTTTCGATGTGCGGGAAGAAACCAGAGCTGCCGGAGAAAACCTACGCAGGTCACAGGGAGAATGTACAAACTCCGTACAGACAGCACCCGTAAACAGGATCAAACCCAGGTCTCTGGTGCTAAAAGGCAGTAACTCTACTGCTGGATGATTTGTGTTGTATGGAAGAGAATTGAAGTTGATCTGCATTGGATGTGTGGGTAGGTACAGCCTGTCCCCTTAGCCAACATCCATCTAACAGATGAATTACAGACATATTTTTAATGCTGTTTGAGAACACTGGTCCATGTCCTGTTCACAAAAGCTAATTGCAACTGATTCACATTGAAAAGCAATTTATTGGGTACAAAGAATTTTATGATTGAAAGCCCAGGCCACATGACTCGGAAACAGCTTCTTCACCTCTGTTGTGTTCAAAAGGGAACTGCAGATGCTGGAATATCGAAGGTACACAAAATTGCTGGGGAAACTCAGCGAGACCAAGCGTAGGTTGGGCGACCGTTTCGCCGAACACCTCCGCTCAGTCCGCAATAACCTACCTGACCTCCCGGTGGCTCAGCACTTCAACTCCCCCTCCCATTCCCAATCCGACCTCTCTGTCTTGGGTCTCCTCCATTGCCAGAGTGAGCAACAGCGGAAATTGGAGGAACAGCACCTCATATTCCGTCTGGGGTCCTTGCGTCCTTATGGCATCAACATTGAATTCCCCCAATTTGGCTAGCCTGTGCTGTCTCCTCCCCTTCCTTCACCCTCTAGCTGTCTCCTCCCACCCTCCCATCCGCCCGCCCTCGGGCTCCTCCTCCTCCTCCCTTTTTCCTTCTTTCTTTCCCCACCCCCCATCAGTCTGAAGAAGGGTTTCGGCCCGAAACGTCGCCTATTTCCTTCGCTCCATAGATGCTGCTGCACCCGCTGAGTTTCCCCAGCAATTTTGTGTATCTTCACCTCTGTTATCAGGCTTCTGATCAGTCCTTCCACAAGCTAGGGAACAGCCCCAATTCATCGCTACCTCATGACAGCATTAGACTTTGTCCCTGGAACTGGTACGTTATAATGCTGAGAACTATGTTCTGTACTATGTATCTTTCCCATTGCTCTACATATTGCACTTTGGTTTGATTGTATTTATGTATTATCTGACTTAATTGGATAGTGTGCAAAACAAAGCTTGTCTATTTACCTTGGTACATGTGACAACAATAAATCTATATTTACCTAAACCTAAGCTTGAGCAGCATAGTGGTGCAGCGGTAGAGTTGTTGCCTTGCAGCGCCGGAGACCCAGGTTCGATCCTGACCATGGGTGCCATCTGTTCGGAGTTTGTACATCCTCCCGTGACCGCATGGGTTTTCTCCGGATGCTCCGGTTTTCTCCCACATTCCATAGACCTGCAGGTTTGTAGATTATTTGGCATTAGAAAAAAAATTGTCGCGAGTGTGTACGATAGTGCTTGTGTATGGGGATTGCTTGTCGTCACAGACTCAGTGGACCGGAGGGCCTGTATCTGCTCTGTATCTCGAAAATAAACTAAACTAAACTAAAATAAAATAAATTATACAGTATCTGGTGCTCTATAAGTACACATTTTTTCTTTCCACACATCAAATGCATCCTTGCATTTTATTGTGATGGACAAATGCATTCTATTGTGATGGACAGTGATCCAATTGATCTGTGCTGTTTGGTTGAATCCCTGCTGTAACCCTTGCCTACCATCTTTAATCTTAACCATGTTAACTCCCATTCCCATACTGACCTTTCTGTCCTGGGCCTCCTCCATTGCCAAAGTGAGACACCATGCAAACTGGAGAAACAACACCTCACATTCCACTTGTCTGAAGAAGAGTCTCGACCCGAAACATTGCCAATTTCCTTCGCTCCATAGATGCTGCCTCACCCGCTGAGTTTCTCCAGCATTTTTGTCTACCTTCGATTTTCCAACATCTGCAATTCCTTCTAAATCATATTCCACTTGAGTAGCTTACAACCCAGTGGGTGAGGATGTGGAATAACATAGAACTAGTGTGAACAGGTGACTGATGGTAATTGACGGTGGCCCTTACCACCCTCTGTATAAAATAAACTTTGCCCGTACAGCTCCATCAAACTTTCCACCTCTCACCTTATAGCTATGCCCTTTATTGTGGACATTTTCTCTGTGGGAGAAAGGTTCTGACTGTCTATGCCTCTCTTAATTTTATATATTTTTATCAAATCTCCTTTTAAACTTCCCACATTCCAGAGAAAACAATCCAAGTTGATCCAGCCCCTCCTTGTCATTGAAACTCTCTAATCCAGGCATCATTCTGGTAAACCTCTTCTGCACCCTTCCAGAGCATCCACATCTTTCCTATAAAGGGGCGACCAGAACTGCAATCTACAAACCTGCAGATCTTTGGAATGTGGGAGGAAATCCCTGCGGTCACAGGGAGAACATGCAATCTCCACACAGACACCACCCATAGTCAGGATCGAACCCGGGTCTCTGCCGCTGTGAGGCAACAACTTCTGTGCTTCTGTGCCGCGCTCCTTTTGTTTGTATCCATAGAAACATAGAAAATAGGTGCAGGAGTAGGCCATTCAGCCCTTCGAGCCTGCACTGCCATTCAATATGATCATGGCTGATCATCAAACTCAGTATCCTGTACCTGCCTTCTCTCCCCTGATCCCTTTAGCCTCAACTGGCCTCAACTACCTTCTGTGGCAGAGAATTCCACAGATTCACCACTCTCTGTGTGAAAAATGTTTTTCTCATCTCGGTCTTAAAAGACTTCCCCCTTATCCTTAAACTGTGACCCCTTGTTCTGGATTTCCCCAACATCGGGCACAATCTTCCTGCATCTAGCCTGTCCAACCCCTTAAGAATTTTGTAAGTTTCTATAAGGTCCCCCCTCAATCTTCTAAATTCTAGCGAGTACAAGCCGAGTCTATCCAGTCTTTCTTCAAATGAAAGTCCTGCCATCCCAGGAATCAGTCTGGTGAACCTTCTCTGTACTCCCTCTATGGCAAGAATGTCTATCCTCAGACTAGGAGACCAAAACTGTACGCAATACTGTCTCACCAAGACCCTGTACAACTGCAGTAGAACCTCCCTGCTCTTATACTCAAATCCTTTTGCTATGAATGCTGACATACCATTTGCTTTCTTCACTGCCTGCTGCACCTGCATGCCTACTTTCAATGACTGGTGTACCGTGACACCCAGGTCTCGTTGCATCCGAACCCTGTACCCTCTTCATACACAAATCACCAGCAGTGCAGACTTGCTGCGTCTCCCTGCAAAAAAAAAATATATCTTCAAAGAAGATCAAGTCTGCTTGCTTTCACAGCAGGGTCCAGGCACTGTGCACTGCTGCTGGAGGTTCTGTATACCACAGATGGCAAAGAAGGCTGTGAAGTTGCACTTCATAACAGCAAAGGTCACGGATCACACAGAAAATCCACGGAGACTGGACTCCACAACACATGGTGAGAACCTGACATTTACCAGTAATTCCAAAGGTTGCCAGTGTGATATTTGGGATGGAAATCGATTATCCTAACTCCATCGGCTTTCAAAGCCACTGTGGCTTCAAATCTGTCACTCAGTAAATATAACAGGATCTGAAATTAGCATTTCTAATACCACTTGATGTTTCTCAGTCTACATTGATAACATCCAAATGCCTATTTGTTAAATGTGTCAGACTGTGAAATTAAGGTATTTATTATTTTTAAACAGTAAACTTCAATTATTGACTCATACTGTGCCATGTTAGTGCTATTCTTTTGCTTTGCAATATATATTTTCCCACTTTACTATAGTTTGTCCTTTTTCTTGAATCGTAATGAGCTTTATATTTTTGATTTAGTTAAGTTGAGTTTAGAGATACAGTGTGGGAACAGGCCCTTCAGCCCATCGAGTCCACGCTGACCGAAGATCACACATACTTCGTGGTTCTATGTTATCCCAGTTTTGCATTCTACACGCAAGGGGCAAGTTACAGAAGCCAATTAACCTATGTCGTTGGAGTGTAGGAGGAAACTGGAGCCCCCGAAGAAATCCCACATGGTCACAGAGAGAATATGCAAACTCCACACAGACAGCACCTGAGGTCAGGATCGAAGCCGGATCTCTGGTACGGCAAGGCAATAATTCTACCGCTGCGCCATTCTACCACCCTATTCGTGTGATCCTTTTGATGAGAGCCTGTAGTCTCTCACAGCAGTGAGCAAAACACAAAGCGTTGGAGTAACTCAGGTTTGATCCTGACTACGGGTGCTATCTGTGTGGAGTTTGTACTGGGACTACATGTGTTTGGTCTCAGTACTCTGGTTTCCTCCCATTTTCCAAAGATTGTAGGATTATAGGTTTGCAGGCATGCCCATATTTTGAATTCACAGAATTACACGCACACATGCTGGATTGCGAATATTCACACACATACATAGCAACATATAAGCTCTAAATTCTTACTAACTGTACCTAAAGTCCGTACTGAACTGGGGAAAAGGGCATTTAGTTATGCTGCTACCTTCGCATGGAACCAGCTGCAGAATGAACTAAAACTTAAGGAGCTGGTTTCTATAAACAGATTTAAATCCCTTCTTAATGATGTTGAAGCGGGCTCTTCTGTCTGTACATGCTTTGTTTGATGATGTTCTGACTGTGACTCTATTTATATGTTCTCTGTTGTTTTTAAATTATTGTCTGTAACTGTGGAACTGTGCTGCTGCCTGTCTTGGCCAGGACTCTCTTGTAAAAGAGATTTTTAATCTTAATGAGACTTCTCCTGGTTAAATAAAGGTTAAATAAAATAAAAAATAAAATAAAACATAGAAAATAGGTGCAGGAGTAGGCCAATCGGCCCTTAGAGCCTGCACCACCATTCAATATGATCATGGCTAATATGACACAGATGCACACACATATACACATGTAAGTACACACACGCATTCACATGCACATACACACACACCCACGACCACACACACACACACTCAAACACCGTCATGCACATAGCCACATGCAAACAAGTTTTAAAATATTTAAATAAGAATTAAATCAAATTATACCTGTATTCACATTTCTTTTGGTCACATTTCTCCATTCATTTCCATGGACAGTTATATTGGTGCTCAGTTCATTCTACCCTGGAGTCATCAAATGGGTTTCCTATCATGAGCTCCAGGAATTTTACAGAGGTTGTCTTTCCCATTTTGGAGTCCACGAGGAGTCCATTTGTGTAGCTCATGCATTTTGTTCCAGGCCTTCTAGGGAGAGATGTCTGCACAACAACCTTCACCCAGCAATAGGCCAGATACAATCATATCCTGATGTGTAGGAAGGAACTGCAGAAGGTGATTACTGTATACCGAAGATAGCCACAAACTGCTTGAGTAACTCAGCAGATCAGACAGTATAGGAACAGGTGATGTTTTGGGTTGTAAGTCTGAAGAAGGGTTCCAACCCGAAACGTCACCCATTTTTTTCTCCAGGGATGCTGATTACTGAGTTACTCCAGCACTTTTCTGATGTGGGTGGACTTCCTTGCAGGATTGGGCTTGTCCCTAGGACATGCAGATCAACCATTCATTCTTGGAGAAGGCAGAGTGTTCCTAGAGCATTGGCAACCCTGCTCATGGTTCATTTGTTGCATTGTGTCAAAAGGGACCATTTTGTCTTCTGGCTTGTTTTTTGTTCTTAATCATCTCCCACAGAACAAGACATTAAGAACAACCATCAGTACCTTTCTAGATACAACCCATTTAAAGTAAGCATGCAGGTACAGCAGGCAGTGAAGAAAGCAAATGGCATGTTTGCTTATAACAAGAGGAATCGAATATAGGAGCAAAGAGGTCCTTCTGCAGTTGTACAGAGCCCTAGCGAGACCACATCTGGAGTATTGTGTGCAGTTTTTGTCCCCTAATTTGAGGAAGGACATTCTTGCTATTGGGTGAGGGCAGCGTAGGTTTACAAGGTTAATTCCCATTAATGGCGGGACTGTCATATGCTGAGAGAATGGAGCAACTGGGCTTGTACACTCTGGAGTTTAGAAGGATGAGAGGATATCTCATTGAAACATATAAGATTGTTAAGGGCTTGGACACACTAGAGGCAGGAAACATGTTCCCGATGTTGGGGGAGTCCAGAACCAGGGGCCACAGTTTAAGAATACGGATTAAGCCATTTAGAACGGAGACGAGGAAACACTTTTTCTCACAGAGAGTGGTGAGTCTGTGGAATTCTCTGCCTCAGAGGGTGGTGGAGGCAGGTTCTCTAGATGCTTTCAAGAGAGAGCTAGATAGGGCTCTTAAAAATAGCGGAGTCCGGGGATATGGGGAGAAGGCATGAACCCCCGGGATACTGATTGGGGATGATCAGCCATGATCACATTGAATGGCGGTGCTGGCTCGAAGGTCCAAATGGCCTACTCCTGCACCTATTGTCCATTGTCTATTGTCTAAAACAAAAGTGTGTGTTTACATAGATCAAAACATCATAAAGCATAGCTTCAGAATTCGGCCATTCGGCCCATTGAGTCCGCTCTGCCATTTGATCATGGCTGATCCTATTTTCCATCTCAACCCTATTGTGCTGCCTTCTCCCAGTAATCTTTGACACCCCTGTGCGGAAATGCAGAGTTTCCTCAGTACTACCGGAACAACCGGAAATAGCAACCGGAAATAAAACTGAAACTATTTTATCTGAGAAACTATTTTATCTGGGATTAATTGGATTTATGAATCTGCCGTGCATGCTGAAAGATCAATAATATGAAATATTAACTCTGTTTGTTTCTGCTCTGGTAGTTCCTGAATTGTAATATCTATTTTATTTTCAAATTTCAAATGTCCACAAAAGACTTACTCAAGATTACTCAAGATGCAATGCTTTAAAAATTGAGGAGCTTGCAGTCTCGGGTAGAGACCGATGTCAGGTGCTCCAAATGACGCAGAAGGTTTCGACTTGCCCCGACGCGGGGTCAGATCGCCTGGCGCGGGGGAGCTAAGATTCCCCCCTGATGTAGTAGCTTGATTACCCCGACACGAGGGCCCAAACGCCGCCGGCTATGGAAGCCAAGATCACACCATCAACAGAAGGCTCGAGGTCCCTGACCATGAGAGAACAAAGTAGGGAAGAGATTTAACTTTTTTTTGTCTTCCATCACAGTGATAAATATGGAGGAGTCACTGTGGTGGATGTTAATGTTAAAATGCATTTTGTGTATTTTATTGCTTTTTATTGGTATGACTGTATGGCAAATCAAATTCCTCATATGTTGCAAAACATACTTGACTAATAAAGTATGATTATGATTATGATTATGATTAAAAATGTGACCCCTGTTGAATTGTAAGAAAATACAACATCCAACCATGACACCGCAGGATCCAACACAAAGCAAAGATATCAATGTAACTCCTTTCACATTTATGCCTATCCAAGTGGATGGATGTTTTATCTTAACGATATGTTCATTTGTTCATAAGTTGTAGGAGCAGAATAACGCCATTCGGCACATCAAGTCTACTGTGCCATTCAATCATGGCTCATCTAACTTTCCCACTCAACCCCATTTTCCTGCCTTCACCCCATAACCTCTGACACCCATACCAATCAAGAATCTATCAATCTCTAACTTAAAAATATCCATTGACAGCCTGCACAGCTGTCCGTGGCAATGAATTCCACAGAGTCACCACCCTTTGACTAAAGAAATTCCTCCTTTCTAAATGTAGGTCCTTTTATTCCGAGGCCATGGCCTCGGATCCTAGACCCTCCCACAAGTGACAACATCCTCTTTACATCAACTCTATCCAAGCCTTTCACTATTCTGTAAGTGTCAATGAGGTACCCCCTCATCCTTCTAAACTCCAGCGAATACCGGCCCATTGCCATCAAACGCTCATCTTATGTTAACCCAATCATCCCTGAGATCATTCTCGTAAACCTCCTCTGGACCATCTCCAACGCCAGCACATCCCAAATATGGGCCCCAAAACTGCTCACAATACTCCAAATGTAGTCTAACCATTGCATTATAAAGCCTCATCGTTACATCCGTGTAATAACAGTATATAAAATGATATGGAGCATAGTTAAGGAGAACAACCACAGTCTTTTCGGGGAGGGGAGAAGGGAGACTAAAACTAGAGGGCAAAAGTTTAAGGTGAGAAGGGAACGATTTAAAACCAATCCTGTCGGGCAAAAATTTCACACAGATGATTGGTCACAAATAAGTGGCCAGAGTAAGTGGTAAGGTTGAGTTCAAGAGTTCAAGAGTGTTTTATTGTCATGTGTCCCTGATAGGATAATGAAATTCTTGCTTTGCTTTAATTTCTGGCAGCGGTGACCTGAGTCCGGGGTTCAGCTGCGTCCGCTGGACTGGAGGGCGGCAGCTTCGACCACCCCGGGCCGCGGTGTTTGAGCCGGCCCGTTTGCGGGGTTCGGTGAGCCGCAGGACTGTTTGTACCATCGCCCGGTGGGGTATCGCCTCAGCGCAGAGGGAGAAGAGGAGGGAAGAGACTGCAGCCCTAAGATTTTTGCCTCCACCACAGTGAGGAGGTGCTTGGAGGACCCACTGTGGTGGATGTTAATTTGTGTTTATTGTTGTTTATTATTGTATTGTATGTATGACTGCAGGCACGAAATTTCGTTCAGACCGTAAGGTCTGAATGACAATAAAGGTAATTCTAATTCATTAAAGCAGTATAGATGGGTATATTTCCTATTGTTGCCATGGTACTAACATTAAGGAGTGGGCAGGTGGAGATGGCGAAAAAGGAGAAAAAGGAGCACGATTATAAATATATAACTTCCTGAGCAAGAAATATTATAAAGTATACAATGCACAAACTGAATAACAACAGTGAATTTAGAGAGATCTTGGAAAAATAATGTTTTAAAAGTGCATTGTTATTTGCAATAAGTAATAACGTTGCTTGCAGCTCCAATGGTATTATTAAAAATATATAGCAAAAAGATACCAGCATATATATATATATATATATATATATAATGCTATCAAATTGTCAAAATGTCAAAAGTCTTTCATACTTTAAATTACTTTTCGGTGTGTAATGACTTCCTTGGGTAGTATTAGTTAATTTTTCACCTTCTTAATGTGTAAGATTAAATGTTCAGATCTGAAATTGAGAGACAGAAACAAGAGATATATGCATAATATGGAAGGGTTTAAATCTTCCATAGCCCCGTCTCCCTTGGGTTGGAAAGCTCTTTCCTCTCCATAATTATTTCCCCTCTGTGATTCCTTACTTAAATAACCCTTGCACACTTATCACGCCTCCATGCACATTAAATATTTATATTTCAGATTCCCAACATATTCACACACCGGAAACAGACCCTTCCGCCCACCACAGACCATCAACCACTGTTTTACTCTAATACCATATCAGTCCCACATTCCCATCAATTTATCCACCACCCTCCAAATGGAAGCAGATCGAATCCAGAACATTACAGGCCACAGAGCCTCACATCAGTGATAGGGAAGGTTTTGGAGAGGATTCTTCATGATAGGATTAACCCCCATTTGGAAGAGCAGAGATTAATAAGGAACAGTCAGCATGGTTTTTACATGACAGTTCATGTCTTACTAATTTGATCAAGTTTTTTGAGGAGGTGACAAGGTGATCGATGAGGGTAGGGCAGTGGATGTTGTCTATATGGATGTTAGACAGATTTGATAAAGTCCCTCATGGTAGGCTGATTCAAAAGATTAAGATGAAAGGGATTAACAGTGATGGTTGTACGGATTCAGCCACTGGCTTACTGATAGAAGAAAAAGGGTTATGGTGCAAGAGCCTTATTCAGGCAGGAGGTCAGAAATGAATGGAGTTCCAAGGAATCTGTGCTGGGACTTCTGTAGTGTGTGTGTGATTGTGTGTGTGTGCGCGCGTGTGTTTGCGCGCGCGCGCGCGTGTGTGTGTGTGTGTGTGTGTGTGTGTGTGTGTGTGTGTGTGTGTGTGTGTGTGTGTGTGTGTGTGTGCATGTGTGCATGTGTGTGTGTGTGCGCGTGTTTGTTTGCGTGTGTGTGTGTGTGCGCATGTTTGTTTGCGTGTGTGTGTGTGTATGCGCGCGTGTGTGTGTGTGTGTGTGTGCGCGTTTGCATGTGTATTTGCGTGCGTGTGTGTGTGTGTGTTTGTGTGTGTGAGAAAGTGTGTGTGAAAGTGTGTGTGTGTGTGTTTCTGGGAAGGAACTGCAAGCGCTGGTTTACACCAAAGATATAAACAAAATGCTGGAATAACTCAACAGGTCAGGCAGCATCCCTGGAGAACTTGTACTTTTCCCATACATCTAGCTTCCCTCTCCTCTGGCACTCAGTCCGAAGAAGGGTCCCAACCTAAAACATCGCACTTATTCCTTTTCTCCTGAGATGCTGCCTGACAAGCTGAGTTACTCCAGCATTTTGTGTTAATATCATGTGATACATGTAAATGACTTGGACTCAAATGCAGATGGGTAAGTTAGTATGTTTGCTGATAGCACCAAGGTTGCTGGAATTACAGACTGTGAGGAAGGCTGTAAAAGTAGACAACAAGACATAGATCAGCTACAGACATAGGCAGAGAAATGGTAGACGGAATTTAATCTGAGCAGGGGTGAAGTGTTGCTCTGAGGGAAAAATAGATCAGCCACGATTGAATGGAGGTGCAGGCTTGATCGGCCAAATGGCCACATTATGTTCCTATGACTTATGGTCTTCACTGATGACCCTGCATTTAGATTTAAAGGAGATCCGCTGTGTGATGTAATATAAAGGAACTGCATATGCTGATTTATACCAAAGATAGACACAAAGTGCTGAAGTAACCCATCGGGTCAGGCAGCATCTCTAGAAGACGTGGTTAGGTAATGTTTGGGTTGGGATGTAGGATTGAGTTAATCCAGCATTTTGTGTCCATCTCCGCTGTGTGATGTGCGTATGATCAATCTTTGAACTCCATTCCTGATGGATTTTGGTACTCTTCAAGAGCTAATATAAAGTGGATGTAGAATCAAATGCTTACAAGCATTAAAGGAGATTTATTTTATGTCTGTCTACTTTACATTGAACTTGGCAGCAGGAGTTTGTGAAGAAACATTTTACTACAATAGAACTTTTTCCATTTACAGAGCTGGTCGCTTTCAGACTTGGCAGATGTATAATTTCTGTTTTTACGCTGTTTTTCTGAGGCTATAGGTTATGCAGTGAAATTCCATGTGCAAAGGCAGAAGCAGATAGCTTGAAGTTAAATTGGCTTCTGTTCATTTATTTAAATTGCAGCCAAAACGAAATGCTTCAAACACTGATTGTGCCAAACACATTATTAATGTGTAGAAAGGAACTGCAAATGTTGGTTTACACCAAAGATAGACACATGCTGGAGTAACTCAGCAGGACAGGCAGCATCTCTAGATAGAAGGAATGGGTGACTTTTCGGGTCAAGACCCTTCTTCAGACTGAAAAAGGGTCTTGACCCAAAACGTCATCCATTCCTTTTCTCCTGAGATGCTGCTTGTCCCGCTGAGTTACTCCAGCTTTTTGTGTCTATCTACATTATAATCAGACTTTAACCGTGCACGTGATGGGCTCTCTGATAGTTCCAGAGCAGTTGGCACATTGCTCGAAGAAGCCAAACTTGACACCCAGTTCCAAATAACTTCTTTTGACTTTAGACTTGAGACTTTAGAGATACAACATGGAGACAGGCCCTTCGGCCCACCAAGTCCGCACCGACACACTAACCTACTTGCAATGTTACCCAAGCCAATTAACTGACAAACCTGCACATCTTTGGAGTGTGGGAATAAACCAGACCACCCAGAGAAAACCCTAGCATTCATAGGGAGAATGTACAAACGCCGTACAGACAGCACCGAAGGTCAGAATCGAACTTGGGTCTCCAGAGTGAAAAATACAGCAATTCTACTGCTGCGCCACTGTGCTACCCCACTCCTATAATAGTCTATTCCATGCCCTGTGAGCTTATGTAGGCAAAGGCTGATCACACGGGCTAGCTATCTCTCAAGCTGATTTTTGGTCTGTGCTATACTGAAAAAAATCCAATCAAAATAAGTGGAAGGGGATGATATGCTGGGCTAATATTACGGAAGACAAAAAATTGGCATAGATTCCACATTCATTCATTGTTACGCTGAAGGTAGACTAGTCTGAACATGACATAAAGTCAGAATATAGGTTGATTGTGTGAGATCTTTAGCAATGATATTTAGTGTAGTTTAGTTTATTATTGCCATGTGTACCGAGGTATAGTGAAAAGCTTTTTGTTGCATGCTATCCAGTCAAAGAAATGACTATAATTAAGCCGTCCGCAATGTACAGATACAGGATAAAGGGAATAACATTTAGTGCAAGATATAGTTCAATAAAGTCCAATTAAAGATAGTTCGAAGGTCTCCAATGAGGTAGATGGGAGATCAGGACTGCTCTCTAGTTGATGAGAGGAAAGTTCAATTGACTGGAAACAGCTGGGAAGAAACTGGAGGTCTTTTCAAACTTCTGTACCTCTTGTCTGATGGGAGAGGGGAAGAGAGGGATTGACCAGGGTGAGACCCATCCTTGTTTATGCTGCTGGCCTTGCTGAGGCAGTGTGAGGTGTAGATGATGGACAATTGTGAATGGAGGCTAAACTAGAACCCCTACTGCAACAAATACTCACTACTTGAAGATTGGGAACTGTCGGGGGAGATGTCCAGTCCAAGCAGCGGACACGTCGGTGGCCCCAATCCTAGAGATGGGACTCGACCGGCATAGGGCAGAGCCATAGTGGTGGGTGACTCCATTGTCCGAGGAACAGAAGGAGATTCTGTGGTGGCAGACGAGACGCGACGATGGTCTATTGCCTCCCTGGTGCCAGGGTTCAAGATGTCGCAAGCCAAATTCAGAATAACCTCGAGAGAGAAGGTGAACAGCTGGCAGTAGTTGTGCATGTAGGCACAAACGACATCGGGAAGAAGAGGAAGGAGGATCTCCAATGTGAGTTCTTCTAGGGTGGTTATCTCTGGATTGCTTCCAGTACCTCATGCTAGTGAGGACAGGAACAGGGAGATAGGGGATCTGAATGTGTGGCTGATGGGCTGGAGCAGGGAGCAAGGATTTAGATTTATAGACCACTGGAATCTCTTCTGGGGTAGGGATCACCTGTACAAAATGGACGGGTTACACCTTAACTGGAGGGGGAACGACGTTCTGGCAGGCAGGTTTGCCAGGGCTACACGTGTGGGTTTAAACTAAATAGTGGGGGGGGAGGGATGGACAAATTGGGAGTATAAAGATGGAGTTGAAGGGGAAGTGAGTACAGGAAAAATTGTAAAAGATTCTCGAATTAATGGGAAGGAAAGTTCGAGAAAGATAAGGGCCAATTGCGAACAGTGCGAGGGGGGATGTGAATACGGAGGTCAAAGTGTTGTATATGAATGCGCGAAGTATAAGATATAAAGTGGACGAGCTTGAGGCTCAGTTAGAAATTGGCAACTATGATGTGTGGGAATTACAGAGACATGGCTGCAAGAGGGCCAGGGCTGGGAACTGAATATCCAAGGGTATACTACCAATCAAAAAGACAGACAGGTGGGCAGAGGGTGTGGGGTAGCTCTATTGGTGAGGAATGAAATTCAGATGTGGAGTCAGTGTGGAATTGTAAGGGTAAAAAGACCCTAATGGGACATCTACAGGCCCTCAAACAGTAGCCTGGACATAAGGTGCAAGTTGAATCAGGAGTTAAAATTGGCATGTAGCAAAGGTAATGCTGTGGTTGTTATGGGAGATTTCAACATGCTGGTGGACTGGGAAAATCAGGATGTTACTGGATCCCAGGGGTCGGGGCTTTGTAGAGTGCCTTTGTCACGGATTCTTAGAGCAACTTGTATTGAAGCCTACCAGGGAGAGGGCAATTCTGGATTTGGTGTTATGTAATGAACCGGATTTGTTAAAGAAACTTGAGGTTAATGAGCCATTAGGAGGTAGTGACCATAATATGATCAGGTTTAATCTACAATTGGAGAGGGAGAAGGGTGGTTTGGAGGTGTCAGTGTTACAGGGGAATAAAGGGGACTATGGAGCCATGAGGGAGGAGCTGGCCAATGTTGACTGGAAAGATACCCTAGCAGGGGTGACAGTGGAACTACAATGGCAGGTATTACTAGGAATAATACAGAAGGTGCAGGATCAGTTCATTCCTAGGAGGAAGAAAGATTCCAAGGGGAGTAAGAGGCTACAGTGCCTGACAAGGGAAGTCAGGGACAGTATAAAAATAAAAGAGAAGTAGTACAACGTAGCAAAGATGAGCGGGAAGTAAGAGGATTGGGTAATGTTTAAAGAGCAACAGAAGATAACTAAAAAGACAATACGGGGAAAAAAGATGAGGTACGAAAGTAAGCTAGCCAAGAATATAAAGGAGGATAGTAAAAGCTTCTTTAAGTATGTGAAGAGGAAAAAATTAGTTAAGACCAAAGTTGGACCTTTGAAGTCCTAAAAAGGTGAATTTATTATGGGGAACAAGGAAATGACAGATTGAATGGGTACTTTGGATCCGTCTTCACTAAGGAGGAAACAAAAAATCTTCCTGATTTAGTAGTGGCCAGAGGATCTGTGGGTGACGGAGGAACTGAAGGAAATCCACATTAGGCAGGAAATGGTGTTGGGTAGACTGATGGGACTGAAGGCTGATAAATCCCCAGGGCCTGATGGTCTGCACCCAGGGTGCTTAAAGACGTGGCTCTAGAAATCGTGGATGCATTGGTGATAATTTTCCAATGTTCTATAGACTCAAGATCAGTTCCTGTGGATTGGAGGGTAGCTAATGTTATCCCACTTTTTAAAAAGGCGGGAGAGAGAAAACAGGGAATTATAGACCAGTTAGCCTAACATCGGTGGTGGGGAAGATGCTGGAGTCAATTATGAAAGATGAGATAGCCGCTTATTTGGATAGCAGTAACAGGATCAGTCCGAGTCAGCATGGATTTTCGAAGGGGAAATCATGCTTGTCTAATCTTCTGGAATTTTTTGAGGATGTAACTGGGAAAATGGACAAGGGTGAGCCAGTGGATGTAGTGTACCTGGAATTTCAGAAAGCATTTGATAAGGTCCCACATCGGAGATTAGTGGGCAAAATTAGGGCACATAGTATTGGGGGTAGAGTGCTGACATGGATAGAAAATTGGTTGGCAGACAGGAAACAAAGAGTAGGGATTAACGGGTTCCTTTGAGAATGGCAGGCAGTGACTGGTAGGGTACCGCAAGGCTCGGTGCTGGGACCACGGCGATTTATAATATACATCAATGATTTGGATGAAGGGATTCATAGTAACATTAGCAAATTTGCAGATGACACAAAGCTGGTTGGCAGTGTGAACTGTGAGGAGGATGCGATGAGAATGCAGGGTGACTTGGACAGGTTGAGGGAGTGGGCAGATGCATGGCAGATGAAGTTTAATGTGGATAAATGTGAGGTTATCCACTTTGGTATCAAAAAACAGGAAGGCTGATTACTATCTAAATGGCGTCAAGTTTGGAAAAGGGGAAGTACAACGGTATCTGGGGGCGCTTGTTCATCAGTCTATGAAAGTAAGCATTTAGGTACAGCAGGCAGTGAATAAAGCGAATGGTTTGTTGGCCTTCATAACCAGAGGAGTCGAGTATAGGAGCAAAGAGGTCCTTCTGCAGTTGTACAGGGCCATAGTGAGACCACACCCGGAGTATTGTGTGGATTTGGACATGCTAGAGGAAGGAAACATGTTCCCAATGTTGGGGGAGTCCAGAACCAGGGGCCACAGTTTAAGAAAAAGGGGAAAGCCATTTAGAACGGAGACGAGGAAACACTTTTTCTCACAGAGAGTTGTGATTCTGTGGAATTCTCTGCCTCAGAGGGCGGTGCAGGCCGGTTCTCTGGACACTTTCAAGAGAGAGCTAGATAGGGCTCTTAAAGATAGCAGAGTCAGGGGATATGGGGAGAAGGCTGGAACGGGGAATTGATTGGGGATGATCAGCCATGATCATTGAATGGCACATAGGCTGGCTCGAAGGGCCGAATGGCCTACTCCTGCACATATTTTCTATGGTCTATTGTCTATTGTCAAACTTTTCAATGAATAAGAGAAAGAGAAAGTGTAAAGGGCCTGTCCCACTTAAGTGACTGTCATAGTCGTAGCAGGTCATCGAAAAGAACGGCGACTGGACCTCCCTACGACAATGTTTACGACAAGTTACAACAATCTACCACCTAGTCGACGTTAAGCTATGACAAGCTACTGACCACCGTTGACCCAATCGTCGCGACTTAGGACATCCACCTACGACCACACCTACAACAACCTAAATGACACCTAAAGCAACCTACAACAACATAGGCGACAAACTACGACAACCAAAGTCAACGTACGTCCAGCCGCGATAAGCTACGACAAGCGACGACCCTGTCAGTGACACCTGAAGACAACTGAATACAATGCCTACTTGACTTCTTTTGATGCCGGTTGCCGGTTGACGTAGGTTGACGTAGGTAGTGTTGTGGCCTTTTGGCTTATTTTGTGTGTCATTAATTATGACGTGTCTTTAAATTTTAGACTACCTGTTATTATGTGGGTGGGATTTATGACATATTCTAGGGCGTGTTTGGAGCTAGGTTTCTAGCAGAAGTTTAGTTTTTAGTTTGGACTTGCATGAGGAAGGCATATCCTTTGACCATGCAAAGTTTAACGGAGACACAAGGAGTTTTCTAACCTTTAAATCGATATGCTGGAGTTCGATGAAGATCAAAGTGTATGAGTCAGAGTGTAAGGTTGGATGTACTTTATTCTTTTTCTTGAACAATAAAGGAACTATTCATCAAAAGACTTTGTTATGAAGTTTTGCCTGTGAAGAAGTTCTCAGGGAGAGCTCACATGCGTATTACGACATTCTCCTTAATCATGTAGTCCACCTAGTAGCTGGAGGGAGTAATCTCTTGAACGATATAAAAATATGCCGCTACATTATGTCAAAGCATACCTCTGACGGGGGGTGCAAGCCAGTCCCAGAGAGTGGGACAGAAGATTTGTCTAAATTATTGAAAGAGGTTTTGTCCAGAATACCGGTTCCAGCCGAGGAACTGAAGACAATAGATCTCGGCCAGAGATGGCCTAGAGGTTTGTCGACAGCTACACCTTATCTGAAGACATTATTACAGAAATTGTGAGTAAAATCGACTATTATTCTTTTGAATTTTAAGCTGAAAAGGTTTAATTTTAAACGGCTTCTGTAAGAAGACCCAGATAAATGAATGAAAAATCTCGGCCACATGGAGGAAATTAATCTTGCGAGTAATACTCAAGTCATCATTAGCAAATTGCCCAGATAACTGAGAGAAAGGTGGAGATATAAAGCAGACAAAATAATGGTTAAGATGACGTGAGTAGCCAGGCTACCAGACCTGGGTAAATTCCTAAAAAAGGAAGTACGGTACATGTTCGAGTCACACCACGGGACTATTGGAGATCATAAACCAATTGCAACAAACAAAGGTTCTACCTTTACCAAAACTGAAGAAAGATCAGAACCTAAGACAAGTAGTTTAGCTATCACAACCATACCTGTGGAAACGACAGATGGAATGAAAGGAAATGTATCTGCCAGCAAGCAAATAGTATTTTGTTTGTTATGTGATGAATTTGGTCACACCATAAGATGGTGTCAAAGATTCAAGATGAAAGAATATGAAGAAAAGATGGATTTCTTGAAAGAGAAGGGAATCTGTTTTGGATGTTTGAAAAAAAGACATATGGTGAGAGACTGTAAGTCCCATAATTTGTTATAAATGTGGGCAATAACATCCTGAAGCACTGAAAAGAAGCTACCAGAGCATTGGGAAGAGGAAGAACTGGAACAAATAGAAGAATAACTATCAGAGCAAATAGAAGAGGATGAACAGAAGCAAACAGAATAGGGCGAGAAGCCAACTACTAGAGATGCTATCACCTCACCTCAAGTAACAGCTCATATTGGGGCAGGGGTTGAAGCTTGTAATTTTTCTATCTTACCAGTACAGGTGAGGAATAGTAAGACAAATACAGTGTTGCAAACATATGCTTTTATGGATCACGGAAGTTCGACTACCTTTTGCACAGAAAACCTGACGAGAAGCTGAACATCACAGGAGAAGAGACTAAGATTCGATTGCGTACCATGATGAAAGATAAAGAGAGCATGATTCATTACATGACAAGTATGGAGATATCTATGGCTCCTTGAGAAGAAATAATGAAAGCAGGAATCACAAAAATCTATCCTACCTTTGCTGATACTCAAATATCTACTGGTAAATTAGAAAAGCCGGTAATAGAAACATAGAAACATAGAAAATAGGTGCAGGAGTAGGCCATTCGGCTCTTCAAGCCATTCAATATGATCATGGCTAATCATCCAACTCAGTATCCTGTACCTGCCTTCTCTCCATACCTCCTGATCCCTTTAGCCACAAGGGCCACATCTAACTCCCTCTTAAATATAGCCAATTAACTGGCATCAACTACTTTCTGTGGCAGAGAATTCCACAGATTCACCACTCTCTGTGTGAAAAAAAAAATTATCATCTCGGTCCTAGAAGACTTCCCCCTCATCCTTAAATTGTGACCCCTTGTTCTGGACTTCCCCAACATCAGGAACAATCTTCTTGTATCTAGCCTGCCCAACCCCTTAAGAATTTTGTAAGTTTCTATAAGATCCCCCCTCAATCTTCTAAATTCTAGCGAGTATAAGCCGAGTCTATCCAGTCTTTCTTCATATGAAAGTCCTGACATCCCAGGAATCAGTCTGGTGAACCTTCTCTATACTCCCTCTATGGCAAGAATGTCTGTCCTCAGATTAGGAGACCAAAACTGTACGCAATACTCCAGGTGTGGTCTCACCAAGCCCCTGTACAACTGTAATAGAACCTCCCTGCTCCTATACTCAAATCCTTTTGCTATGAATGCTAACATACAATTCGCTTTCTTCACTGCCTGCTGCACCTGCATGCCTACTTTCAATGACTGGTGTACCATGACACCCAGGTCTCGTTACATCTCCACTTTTGCGAATCGGCCGCCATTCAGATAATAGTCTACTTTCCTGTTCTTGCCACCAAAGTGGATAACCTCACATTTATCCACATTATACTGCATCAGCCTTGCATTTGCCCACTCACCCAACCTATCCAAGTCACCTTGCAGCCTCCTAGCATCCTCCTCACAGCTAACACTGCCCCCCAGCTTCATGTCATCCGCAGAATTGGAGATGTTGCATTCAATTCCCTCATCCAAATCATTAATATATATTGTAAATAGCTGGGGTCCCAGCACTGAGCCTTGCGGTACCCCACTAGCTACTGCCTGCCGTTCTGAAAAGGACCCGTTTACACCTACTCTTTGCTTCCTGTCTGCCAGCCAGTTCTCTATCCACATCAATACTGAACCCCCAACATCGTGTGCTTTAAGTTTGCATACTAATCTCTTATGTGGGACCTTGTCGAAAGCCTTCTGAAAGTCCAGATATAACACATCCACTGGTTCTCCCTTATCCACTCTACTAGTTACATCCTCAAAAAATTCTATAAGATTCGTCAGACATGATTTACCTTTCATAAATCCATGCTGACTTTGTCCAATGATTTCACCAATTTCCAAATGTGCTGCTATCCCATCTTTAATAACTGACTCTAGCATTTCCCCCACTATCGACGTTAGACTAACTGGTCTGTAATTCCCCATTTTCTCTCTCGCTCCCTTGTTTAAAAAGTGGGGTTACATTAGCTACCCTCCAATCCTCAGGAACTACTCCAGAATTTAAAGAGTTTAGAAAAATTATCACTAATGCATCCACTATTTCTGGAGCTACTTCCTTAAGCACTCTGGGTTGCAGTCTATGTGGCCCTGGGGATTTATCGGCATTTAATCCATTCAATTTACCTAACACCACTTCCCAATTAACCTGGATTTCACTCAGTTCCTCCATTTCATTTGACTCCCGCTCTCCTGCTATTTCCGGCAGATTAATTATGTCTTCCTCAGTGAAGACAGAACCAAAGTAGTTATTCAATTGGTCTGCCATGTCCTTGTTCCCCATGATTAATTCACCTGTTTCTGACTGCAAGGGACCTACATTTGTTTTAACTAATCTTTTTCTCTTCACATTACTATAAAAGCTTTTGCAGTCAGTTTTTATGTTCCTGCCAGTTTTCTTTCATAATCTTTTTCCCGTTTCCTAATTAAGCCCTTTGTCCTCCTCTGCTAGACTCTGAATTTCTCCCAGTCCTCTGACAGGCTGCTTTTTCTGGCTAATTTGTATGCTTCATCTTTTGTTTTGATACTATCCCTGATTTCCCTTGTTATCCACGGATGCACTACCTTCCCTGATTAATTATTTTGCCAAACTGGGATGAGCAATTGTTGTAGTTCATCCATGCGGTCTTTAAATGCATTCCATTGCATATCCATCGTGGACACTTAAAGAATCAATTGCCAGTCTATCTTGGCCAATTCACGTCTCATACCCTCAAAGTTACCTTTCTTTAATTTCAGAACCCTTGTTTCTGAATTATCTATGTCACTCTCCATCCTAATGAAGAACTCAACCATATAATGGTCACTCTTGCCCAAGGGGCCATGCACAACAAGATTGCGAGCTAACCCTTCCTCATTACTCAATTCCCAGTCTAGATTAGCCTGCTCTCTCGTTGGTTCCTCTTCATGTTGGTTTAGAAAACTATCCTGCATAAATTCCAAGAAATCCTCTTCCTCAGCACCCCTGCCAATTTGATTCACCCAATCTATAAGTAGATTGAAGTCACCCATTATAACTGTTTTCTGTTTTTCTGAATTCGGTCAAATGTTCTGTTTGATGCCATCCCCAACTCCACTACTACTGTTAGATGGCCTGTACACAACTCCCACTAGCGTTTTCTGCCCCTTAGTGTTTTGCAGCTCTACCCATATCAATTCCACATCCTCCAAGCTAATGTCCTTCCTTTCTATTGCGTTAATCTCCTCTCTGACCAGCAACGCTACCCCACCTCCTTTTGCTTTCTGTCTATCCCTCCTGAATATTGAATATCCCTGGATGTTCAGCTCCCAGCCTTGGTCACCCTGGAGCCATGTCTCCGTGATCCCAACTATATCATATTCATTAATAACTATCTGTACATTCAACTCATCCGCATGAGTGATGAAGCAATACAATCATGACTGCAATTAAAATACCAATAAGGAATCTGAAGAGATGACGAATGCAGAGTTAAAGTTCATTAATATTATGAACTACTCAGTAAAGATTGACGGACACTATTGTCTGGACTTACCTTTCAAACAAGAAAGTGTTAATCTGCCGAATAATCGTTGTATGGCAGAGCAACGCACCCAGACTTTGAAGCGCAAGTTTGGCGAGAATACTAAATTTCATGAAGTAAGAATCTCTTTGAAGAATAATAACAACATGGATGATTGCTTAAAATCAACATCTACTGAGCAGGAAGCAATTCAACCAGAACAACATCTGACTTCCCTTTGCATTAAGGAAGGATTCACACTTTCTAAGTGGATAAGCAACAATTGTGAAAGCATTCCACCAGATGATAGAGCCAGGGAGTTGGATTTGGGCAGAGACAATCTGTCAATGGAAAGAACAGTGGGAGTTACTAATGTTGCACAATTGAAATATGTTTTTTTTTTTAAATATTTTTATTAGAAGCGTAAACACATAATAGCAACACGGTTTGTTTATCAATTACATTCATACAAAGCTTCCGTTCTTTTTATAGAATTTAAAAAAAGATAGAACTGAAAAGAAAGATCTATACACTAATAGAAAGGAAGGGATAAAGAGGAAAAAAAAAGAGAGAAAGAAAAAACAAAAAAACCAACAAAGAAATGTACCAATAAAAGTTTTGGAGATTGGTCTATAGACTATAAGGCTTAGTTACTCATCCAATCCTGAGCTCGGGTTTCAGTCCAGCTTCTGTGTTGAACCAATTTACCGCTTTAAAAAATCAATAAAAGGAGACCATATTCTAACAAATAATTTTGATTTGTCAATTAAGGCAAATCAATTTTTTTGCAAGTGTAAGGTCTCAGACATTTCTGTAGTCCACATTTTAATTGTGGAGGTTGTTGGTGTAAAAGGACTTGTTCGACACACAAAGTCTCTTACTAAGTATCTTTTTTAAGTCACTACACACATTGTGCCCTCGCTGTCCGTGGTCATCACTGGGACTAGAGAGCGAGCTAGAGGCGGGGAAGCTACAATTATACAGGAGACAATGGGGAGTGGTTAGTAGTGGTGAGGTCACTATGTTAAAGGAGCATGCACTGATCTACATCCTTCCTCTTGGAAACAAAGCGACCACGGCTCATACGCTAGAGGCAAACCAGAAACAGTTGGAAAACATTATGAAGCAGACTACTCGCACACTCCGTACCGGACAGGCGGCTTGACCAAACGCCCAGAGCGGGAGCGCAACCCGCCTTCCCCTTCCACCGCAGGAGCTACAGGAACGGGGGCAGGGACAGAGATGGGAGATCCGGGTGACGAACGCCCAGGGGTAGGAGGAGAACGGGGTGAGGGAACGGGCTCCTCAGCAGGTGAGGAAGGAGAAGGAGGACCGCGTGGGCTGGGCACCATGAGCTGAGAGGGAAGAGTCCGTGGCATGCGAGGAGTGACAGGGGCAGGAGGAGTCGCAGGCGGCGGTGAAAGGACTGGCGGCGGTGGATGCACAGGCGGCGGGGAATGGACAGGCGGCGAATACGGGTCCGCGGGAGGCGGAGCAGGCTGGTTGACGAGCAGCAGGTGCTGGCGTGTCCGACAGTACACAATGCCCTCGTAATTAACCAGGTAGGACCGGGGAGAGTCGGCATTGCCAACGACAATGGCCAGCGGTGATGACCGGAGGTGGACATCATCCGGACAACCTGGCCTGGGAACAGACGGGGAAGCAGTCGGGAAGATTTGTCAAAGGAGCGCTTTTGGATGACCTGTTTCTCGATGATGCGCTCCTTGACAGCGGCAGGGCTGCGGACAGCGGGCTTTAGAGATTGCTGAGAAACCGGGAGAGGGGGTCTAGTGGTGCGGGACATGAGGCGCTGGGCAGGCGAACCAAGTGCGGGGTCCCGGGAAATGTTGCGGAGGTTGAGGAGGGCAAGATAGAAGTCCGAATGGGAAAGACGGCAATGTTCCAGCAGCTCCTTGGCGCTGCGGACAGCGCACTCCGCAAGGCCGTTGCTCTGCGGGTACTCGGGGCTGCTGGTGATGTGGCGAAAGTTCCATTGGGAGGCGAAGGCGGCGAATTCTGCACTGGAAAACTGTCCGCCGTTGTCGGATTGGAGAGTCACTGGGGAACCAAAGGTAGAAAAGTGGCGGCGAAGCTTCCCGATGACGGCAGCAGACGTGAGGGAAGGCAGCTGGTCCACCTCGAACCAGCTGGAGTAGGAGTCCACCAGGACCAGGAAGTGTTTGCCACGCCATTCGAAAATGTCAGTGGCGACAGCCATCCACGGCAACTCGGGAGCCGGCTGCTGCATGAGAGGTTGGCGTCGTTGATGAGGCAGTAGGCTGTTGCAGGCAGCACAGGCGGAGACCCTGTCACAAATCTCCTGAACCATGCCCGGCCAGAAAAACTGGGCTTGGGCCTGGGACAAAGTGGCCTCCACCCCGGGATGACCGTTGTGTGCGGTTTGGTAGTAGTGATCACGCAGAGCGTCCGGCACCACGACCTTGTGACCCTTCACCACCACGCCGTTGTGCAGCACCAATTCGTCCCGAACCAGGAAGTAGGGCACGGCACCGGCCGGCAGGGAAGAGCGTCGGTCAGGCCAGCCACGGCGGATGACGCCCGCAAGCTGTTGCAGGGCAGGATCAGCGGCAGTGTGTTCGACCAGGGACTGCATCTGCCAAGAGGGAACAATGTTAACGTTCAGTACCATCAGGTCAGACGATTCGTATGGATGGCGGGCAACGGAAGGGAGCGGCGCACGGGACAATGTGTCGGCCACGAACATTTCCTTGCCCTTGCGGTACACAATGTTGAACGTAAATCGTTGGAGCTGCAGCATCATTCGCTGCAACCGCGAGGAGGCCGCATGGATAGGCTTGTTCAAGATAGAAACCAGCGGCTGGTGGTCAGTTTCAATGGTGAAAGTGTTGCCCAGAATGTAGTCTTTGAATTTGGAGCATGCGAAAACCACGGCAAGGAGCTCCTTCTCGATCTGAGCGTAGCGCTGCTCAGCAGGGGTCATGGTGCGAGAGGCATAGGAAACAGGCAGCTGCCGATCGTCCTGGAGCTGCAGGCAGGCAGCACCGAGTCCGAACCGAGAAGCATCGCAGGTGAGGACGATTGGCCTGTTCAGGTCAAAGTACGTTAAAGTCGGGGTGCGTGCGAGCTTGGACTTCAGGGCTACGAATGCCGACTGGTGATGCGGTAGCCAGACCCAGGCATTGTCCTTTTTGATTAGCTCCCTCAGGGGAGCACTCAGTTCGCTGAGGTCGGGTATGAACTTACCCAGGTAGTTGACCATGCCCAGAAAGCGCTGCAGGCCGGGCACGTCCGTGGGAGCGGGCATTTCGGTGACCGCCGCAGTCTTCTGGGGATCTCCGTGAATACATGGCCTACGTACGTGACCTCCTGAACGCGGAACCGACACTTCTTCGGGTTAAGCTTGAGATTGATCTCACGAGCCCTGTCCAGGACTTGACGGAGGTGCAGGTCGTGCTCAGAGACGTCCCTCCCGTATACCAAAATGTCATCAACAATAATAGCGCACGGCAACCCGGCAAACAGCTGTTCCATGGTCCGCTGGAAAACCTCGCTTGCTGAGTTGATGCCAAAGGGCATGCGAAGAAAACGGAACCTGCCGAAAGGTGTGCTGAAGGTGGTCAGGAAGGATGAACGTTCATCCAGAGGGATCTGCCAAAAAGAGCTCTTGGCATCTAGGACCGAGAAGACTGTGGCTGGACCGACCTGTGCAGCGACGTCCTCCACCGTCCGCATGGGGTAGTGCGGGCGTTGGATAGCAAGGTTCAGGTCCTTCGGGTTGATGCAGATCCTGATCTCGCTCGCATCTTTCTTGGCAGCGACGACCATGGTGGAGACCCACAGGGTGGGTGCGCTCACCTCCTTGAGAATGCCCGTGGAAACCATATCACGAAGTGTGGACTCCACGCGGCCCTTCATGGCAAAAGACACACGGTGGGCCGGTCTAATCACCGGGTCGACCCCCGGGTCAACAACGATCTTATAGGCACAGGGCAGTTTGCCCAGAACGTCATCGAAACGGTCGGGATACTCTATCAGGGGGTCCATGGGGGCCTGCACCAGGTGGATGCGCGGTGAAAAGAGACCAATCCAAAGTCCTGGCATGCACGGGCGCCCAGCAGGGTGACGTTATCAGAGTCCAGCAGGAGGAAAGTGAGGGGCCGAGAGGTCTTGAGAACTGTACAGATAACCGTGGCCTTCCCCACGGCGACCAGAACACCTCCCCCATAGGCATGAAGGCGGGAGTCATCGGGAGTCACCCTCTCCCCCGAGCTTATCTGTTTGAAGAGGCGAACAGACATAACGTTGGCAAACGCACCAGTATCGACCTTGGCCGGGAAGGAGTGTCCATTCACAGTAACATGTACGGAGGGATCCGTTATCAAAGCAGGTGCACTCAAAAGCGAAAACACAGTCGGATCACCATGGGAGGAAATCGTATCAGGATCAGGGAGTTCGAGCTGGTACTGGGAACCAGGCGCGCTATCAGAGTCCGCAAGAATGTTTAGACTCCTTCTAGGAGCAGGGACAGGTTTCCCAGGAGAACGACAGGCTGCGGAAAAATGGTTAAGTTTCCCGCAGGAGTTGCAAGTTTTACCCAGCGCTGGGCAAACGTTGTACTGGTGCGAGGAGAAGTTACAATTTTGGCATCGACGAGGGGTGACCTTAGCGGGAGCAGAGGGGGTTAACTGGCGAGGCGGGCTATTGATCCGCCGGCGGCCAACGGTACCGGTGAAGTTGATGTCCTGGGACGCCGGGTGAGATACGGAGCCGACAGCAGAGGCCATACCAGCAGAATGCATGGCATCCTTTAGCGTGAGGTCGGGTTTCATTAGGAGATCTTCGCGCAGCTTAGAGTTTAGGAGACCGTTGACCAGGACGTCCCTGATCAATTCGTCCGTTGTAATCGCTTCAAGGCGGCACCGCCGAGCCATATGTCGCAAAGAGGCAATGTAAGCGTCAATGTGCTCACCAGGAACCTGACGCCTTGTGAAGAACTTGAAACGCTCAATAATGTTATTGGTGGGAATGTCACATAGGGCAGTAAATTTGGTCATGAGACATACCGGGTCGTGGCGGTCTTCCGGAGGGACGAACTCGAACGACGCATAATGTTCCATAGCCTCCGGACCAGCCAGGTTGAGGAGTAGGTGAGCCTGTACCACAGGAGTGGCACCAGGATGAGCGATAGCGATGTAGTGTTCATAGTCGCGCTGGAAGACAGTCCAGCGGTGCACGATGTCCGCGTCAAAAACGAGCTTGTCAGGACGACGGAATGAGTTAGCCATAGTAAAATGTAAAGGTGGGGAAACAACTGGGAGAAACAAATAATAAAATAAAGCCGATAAACAGGAGACGCAAGTCTACCACGCTGACACCATGTAAAAGGTCTTGTTCGACACACAAAGTCTCTTACTAAGTATCTTTATTAAGTCACTACACACATTGTGCCCTAGCTGTCCGTGGTCATCACTGGGACTAGAGAGCGAGCTAGAGGCAGGGAAGCTACAATTATACAGGAGACAATGGGGAGTGGTTAGTAGTGGTGAGGTCACTATGTTAAAGGAGCATGCACTGATCTACAGTTGGGTTTTTCCAAAATCTTAGTATTAATTTTTTCCCAGTAATTATACTGTAATCAAGAACATTTATTTGATTTGTTGTAAGTTTTATACTTTGTTCTGATATTCCCAATATTATTAATTTTGGATTGGGATCCAATTCAATATTAACAACTTCAGAAATAATTTAAAAAATATCCATCCAAATTTTTTCATTTTTATACAATTTACCAAGGTATACCAAGGTTGGCTTCTAGGTATTGACATTTATCACAGATAGGTGAGAAATTTGGAAACATTCTGTTTAATTTTGTTTTGGAGTAATATAATCTATGTAATACTTTTAATTGTATTAAAGAGTGTCTGGTGTTTAACGGACAGTAATGTATATGTTGTAAGCTTTCATCCCATATATCCTTCATTATGGATTGAGCCAATTCATTTTCCCATGCTTGTCTGTGTGGTTCCGTCGACGGGACCTCATTATCTAACAGGATATTATAAATGTAGGATATTAATTTATCTGTGTTAGGATGTTTATTCAAACATTCATCAAGGATTTCTGGGTCTTTAGTTCTATACACTTGTGTGTGTGATTGTATATAATCTCTAAGTTGCAAGTATCTAAAAAAAATATTTTGATGTAGTTCCTGGAATGAAAGAAGGATACCCTTTCGATAAAGGTGTCCCACTTTTGTAATTCCATATTTTTTTCATTTTGCAAATCCTTTATCTAACACGGCAGTATAAATGAGGGGTTATTTAATATAGGAAGAAGAAGTGATAAATTATCCAATTTTAAAGTATTTTTTAATTGTTTTCAGGTTCGCATACCACTATGTATTATCGGGTTTCCACTATGAGTTTTTTTTAATCAATTTTGTAGGTGTTAACAAAATCACGCTAATTTCAAAAGGTAGGCAATCTTCTTTTTCCATCTTTAATCAATCTGGTTGTTGATCCATATCCTCCAACCAGAAGTTCATATTTTTGATATTAACCGCCCAAAAATAAAATAGAAAATTTGATAAAACTAATCCTCCATTCATCTTAGATTTACACAGGTGTTTTTTACTTATTCTATGGTTCTTGTAGTCCCGGATAAAACTTGGAACAATAGAGTCAAGTTTAAAAAACTTTATTTTTTGGAATATAGATCGGGATTGATTGAAATAAGTACAGTAATTGTGGAAGGAAAATCATTTTTATGGCATTAATTCAACCAAACATTGAAATGGGGAGTGTTTTCCAATATTGAATATTCTTATGTAGTTTATTGAGTAGGGGAGGAAAGTTTGATTTCAATAAAGACGCATATTTCTTAGTCACATAAATTCCAAGATATTTAAACTTTTCGTAGACTATTTTAAAAGGAGATTGTTGCAATATATATGGGTTTGGTTCCGTTACTGGCATAATTTCACTTTTATTCCAATTAATTCTATATCCCGAGAATGAGCCAAATTGCATAATAAGATTTTATAAATTCGGAATGCTAGTTTCTGAATTTGTGATGTATAATAATACATCATCTGCATATAAATAAATGTTATTAACTGTATCTTTATTATTGTACCCATGAATTTCTGGATTAGCTCTGATACTTTCTGCAAGTGGTTCAATAGCTAAGGGAAATAGTAACGGAAATAGTGGGCATCCTTGTCTACAACCTCTAGATAGATTGAATTTGGGTGATAACATTTGATTTGTCAATATTCTAGCTGATGGATTAGTATGTAGGAGTTTAACCCATGTACAAAACTTCTCATCCAATTGAAAATTTTCCATCACAGAAAACAGATAGGGCCATTCTACCTGATCAAATGTTTTTTCAGCATCTAACGAGATGACTGCTAAATCTACATTAGCTATTCTATTTGAGTATATTATATTAAACAATCATCTCAAATTATAGAATGAATAGCGTTTTGGGATAAAACCTGTTTGATCGGATTGTATTAATTTATGAATTACTAAGCTTTATCTGTGGGCTATGATTTTTGTTAATATCTTCTGATCGGTATTTAAAAGAGCTATTGCTCTATATGAGCCAGGGTCCTCAAGATCTTTATCTGTTTTTGGTATAAGTGTTATTGTTTATTCATTT